>NC_052102.1:876529-933792 GCF_012273895.1 Zerene cesonia | reverse complement strand
GGGGGCGGGGGCGGGGGACGGGGGCAGGGCGGCGCCCGCCTCCACGCCGCCCACCCGCGCGCCGTACAGCGGCGTGTGCGCGCCCTCGTTCAACGAGCTGTAGCCTGTGTGTACGATTTACTTTGGGTTCAATTGATTATGTTTTGAAAAAGTTATTCGTATGTAACACTAGCTGCGCCCCGCGGTTTCACCCGCGTAAGTCCGTATCCCGTAGGAATAACGGGATAAAAAGTTCAGTTTTTCAGCTGTCTACGTATCAAATCTCATTGCATTCGGTTCAGTAGTTTTTACGTGAAAGAGCAACAAACACACACACATTCTTACAAACTTTCGCATTTATAATATTAAGTAGGAAAGTAGGATAGCAGGATGTTCATTAATGTTCATGCAATATCAACGCACGCATTTAATCTTTTAGAATCGACGTCGATTTTTTCTGTAAACTTCTTATGTAAGAATACGCGTGCTGCAATAAGACGTAATTGATGGACGTGCCGTGTGCTGTGTAAACACTCCCTGACACATAATTAATAATTATTTTGAACAAAAAATAACTCCTCCTACAAATGGTCAAAACTAGATCAAATTAAAATAGGACCAGACGGAAGACACCAGATTATAAATAAATAAAAATCCTTTAATATCGGTTAATCCCATCAAAGTTTAAGAGAAAACAAAATAAAAAAAATACAGTTAAATTCAGCTCCTCCTTTTTTTGAAGTCGATCCAAAACGAATACATAAACAATTAATTGCAAAACCATTGAAGAGATCAGTAAAAAATATGAATTATTAAATTTGACCCTCATACACCCTTACCAAGTTTACCCTTAACGCTCTTGCCAGTGGAGCGCAATTTCTGCGCGAAGGACTGCGGGCGCGGCCTCGGCGGAGGGCTCATGTCCTTCTCCGAGCTAGTTTCAGGCCCAGGCGTGGCGGGCAGGTCCCATTTGGAGCCCAGCCCCGCGTACTGGCTGTCCTTGTCTAATGAAGTCACGCTTACGAGGTTCTCGCGGTACTCTGAAACTGCAAGATACAGGCAAGTGAAGTGCTATAATTCCGAAAATAATAAATCAAAGCTATTATTTACAGTGATGGCGGTGCTTCCGCTTAAGTATAATGTTATTTTATTTCATACAACAATCATATTTTGGTCCTTCGAGCCAAAGCTGAACATAGATAAGCGAGCACGGACCCGAGACGCGGTGCGAGTGCGAGTGTGAGCGCGCGCGCGGGCGCGGGCGGGCCGTGCGCGCGCGCAGCTCGCTGTGCGTGTCCTTCACGTTCTGGTACATGTTGCTGATCTGGTGCAGCAGCCGCAGCAGCGGCATGTTCACCTGCACACAAGGCATTAGTTTAAAAGTATTAAGTATTAACTTCAACAAGGTACCACAAATATGCAATTTTAAAAAAATATGCAAAATAATCTAAGTCTAGGTCTAAATTTTTTCGACAAATCACAAACAATCGAAGAAATGGTCTACAACGTGTATAACATTCATTTCATTGGGCATACAGGAAGTATTTGGTAACAAAGAGCTTACCTGTTGCGAAATAAACCGTATGCTCAGATTACAGTTGATCATGGTGCTTATATGTTTCTTCAGCTGTCCCCGGGAGATATAAACGACGTTCTGCTTCTGCACTAGCTCGTCCACGGCCATGTCGGCCACTTTCTTCACGAGCACATCGATGGATATCTTCTCGCAGAGGAACGCGGGGCTCTCAGCCGCCATGTCCGGTTGGCTTTGCGGTGCTGGAGTGCGGAAAAAATAAAATACATTTATTTGAATTGATGTGCTGTACTAATTATTATTACCAAAAATATGATTCCACTTTTGGGGATTTTTAACAAAATTTTGACCTCAATGATAACTATAGGTTTAATAAACATAATAAGATACAACAGAAATCTAAATAGTCTCAAATAACCCAAAAGCTCCGATAGCCAATTATAGTTTTCTTTTTTTTATCTCTACATCTTATTTATATCTATTTTGTAATTAAGTTTCTTAAGTTAATTTTGTAATACTATGTATTAACCTATGTAACGTATATATATAAACCTCCTGCTCTCGACGTATAAACGAACCAAACGTATCACCTCCCAAGCCCATACCTTTCCCCTTCCCCTTAGCGTGGCGGCCGAGCTCGCTGACGACGATGTGCACGCGCAGCGCGTCGAGCCAGCCCGCCAGCGACACGGAGCAGCCGAGCGCCTCGAGCCCCGCGTTGCCGCCGCTGCCGCCGCCGCTGTCTTTGGCCTCGCCTGTCAAATTCATGGTTTAGGATCCGGCTCGAAGGACCAAGTGGCCTATGACTTCAGTAGTCTTACGGCCGTTTGCAATATCGTCGAGATCTTCGGTAACTAAACTTGGATTTCACAATCAAGGATAAGTGCTATCCAACATGACCACGGATACATAGCATTTACCATGGGTACGACAAAAATCTAAGCCACCCCCCTCAGTCTCGTCACTGATCGTAGTATTTTACTTACAGATATAAACGGGTTACGTAATATAGGTCCGTTCGCTTATTCCTCCCTGCATTGTTTTTTTTTTTTGCTAAAGCGTTCACAAACCAAACTTACCCTTTCCCTGAGCGACCTGGTGGGGCGACACCCCCAAAGCGGCAAGGAACGGTTGAAACACCAGGTGTGCGTCGAGCAACATGAGAGACCCTTGCAGGGGATACAGGCTGCAGGCCGGCAAAGACTGCGCCACCACACGTGGGTTCATTTTGGATGCTGGGATCATTGGCTTCTTACTCTTTGGCTCCTGCAAGTTGCAAGATAATAAATTGAAGTTTTATTTTTTTAATCTGCATAATAAATTGTAGACATTTATCTATACATTTGGACTAAGAATAATACATTAAATTATTAATTTACCAACTTACGCCACGCATATAATGTGAAGGTTAATAAATACTTATACATACAACTTTAATAGGTTCCTGTTTCGCCATCCACTGATACAGATCCTCTCTTGCGCGGTCAGCTGTTATGTTATCCTGACTGCCTTGAGAGTACAGGGATGGGTTCGAACCTACAGTTGGCAGATCCTCTTTCAACGTCCCATAATCTGTGAGTTATTGAACAAGCATACGTTATATGTAAGGTATAAAATATAGTACATAACTTATTATCTAAAACATTAAACCCATGATACTTAGTTCTACTACACATCCCGCACTAACTACTTCTATATTTCCACCGTGATAAGCATAATTCCACTAAGCCCAAATAAATCTAATTGACAATAACAATGACCATTTCTACGACATTGGGGTTGGGTTGCTAGGCATCTCTTCCCCACCAGTACACGTCGGCGATAAAACACAAATCGAACCAATTTTGTTATTGCGTTCAGTAACTGGGAATGCTAACGACATTGAAACGCAACGATCTTGAAATGAACTGATAACGACTCCCAAATAATATTTTGTTTAAAATATATATTATGAGGTATGTGAAAGCGACTCACTAGCAATCGCATCATCTTGGAATGGCGTCTTCCTCGTGGAGAAAGGCAACGACGGGAATACGAGGCTCGCACGACTGCTTTGCGCCGCGCGGACTGTACCCATACATACATACATACATATAACATATATATAACGTCATAAAGCGTGTGATTAACCAGACCACGAATAATGAATGTCTGTGTACATTGTCTGTTACATTTTTTAAAACTGATTTTGATGAGATGTAAAATCAGAATAGAGATTATATTTGTGAACAGTTATTGTTGCGTTTAGTCACAATTGACTAGTCTGTGTGTGACTTTTTGATTTTAATGTGTGTTTATAACAAATAAAATCATACATAGAGGGGTACATCACTCAAACGTTTTGTTACCTTTGAACAAATCATGAATTATAGTAACGTGAACAAAAAAAAGTGTAGTTATAAGTGCTAATAATGTAAAGCTTATAAAAATATGAATAGGTAAGCCGGATAATAAGATACCCATAGCGACATACATAGTAGGCACATATTAAGCATTAGGTTAAAGCAATGAAAGATCCCAGATAATAATATATTTAATAATAATATGAGTTGGTTATAATGCAAAGCGAATGATGTGCGCCACGCTGTGTATTAGCCACAACAAAAAAATAGAACGCATTTTAAATTTGCATTTGGTGAAAATCCTTTGTTCCAATTCTTGGTCATAAACAACTTCAAATAGACCTCAAAGTTTCGATCCAACCACTGATTATGTACCTTATTTATATGCAAAACGATTTCTTTTTATATCTTACAATATTTGCAGTAATAACCTTTACCACAGTTATTATTACTTCTATTTTAAATAATATAAAAGAAAGACCTTTAATTTAAGACCAACATTTCCAATTTAAAATGGTAAAAAAATAAAGAATTCGGAACAAAAGCGTCACAAAACACAAATCCGTTATCGTACGCACCGGAGGGCGGCGTGGAGGGGTAGGAGTGCGGGCGACAAGCCGACCGCACAGCCGCTTGACAACACAACCGAAACGTTAGTGCTATGCGACCATCTCACATGTTCGTATGGTATATGCTATGCTCCACACCACGAAATGCAGTATGCAGATAGTTAATTAAAATAGAAGTTAATTAAAAACAATTGCAATCGTTTTTTAACATAGTTTTTAAAGTAAACAAACTCGAACTCTATTCTTATTTCTATTTTATTCTCGAATCTGGTCTATTTTAAATGCAAACTTGGAAATATCATTTTTTTTCACACTTTATGCATAACATGGTATGGAACACTGCGCAGTCGTTTGAATATAAAACATTACGTTTTATAATTATTTTGCCATATCAACGTCACATGTTAATGAAGCAATTTCAACCTTAAATATAATGATTTAAGAATCGTTTTTAAAAAATAACTTTTGCCAGTATATATATAAGGTTTAGATGTTAATGAAATAAAATATCAATTTCTATTCTAGAGTTATTAAATTAGTTTTTTTGTTTACTGCGCGCCAATTATATAAATGCAATGTTAAAATATATTGTTAATGATTTAATATTTGTGAAAAAAAAAATTTAGTTTAATTTTACATAATATATACATACCTGGCAATGTAGTAGCTAACTTATCGGGTTCCATATTTAACAGAAGACAGTTTTCGTCGAGTCCTTCATTATCGAATTGATACTCCTGCCATCCCTCTACTGAATCCTGTGAAATTCGTAGATATGTATAAAAGACCGTCTTATCTGGATTTACACTTAAAAACATTACATAATTTCATAGTTATTAGGATTAAAAGATTATGTTAGACAATAACAATAAAAAAATAAATAAAAAATTTAAATAACCCCCGACCCCTGTTGTTTCTATAAGTAGGCTAAAGATATCAACCAACTTTCTCATCATACGAAGCTGTTGAAGACCCCACCCGAGGCTATTTGCACTCGGTTAATCTACCCACTTTCACCCCCTACAACTTTTAAACGGTTCAACCGATTTTCATCAAACATATCTAAAAACACTAGCACACAAGTCACCTTTAATACAAAAAATTACATTGAAATCAATGAATCCGCTCGCGAGTTATGATGCCACAGATAGACAGACACACACGTCGAACTTATAACACCTTTTTGCGTCGGGGGTTAAAAAACAGACGCATCGCCTAATTCTGCAACCCACTGCATTATAGCTACGGCATCAATTTCTATATTCATTGTTTGTTAAATTGTGCAGGTTGTTTTTATTTTAAACTATGAACTATTTTATAACAATATTATTTTTTAAACAAAATACTAAAACTTAATTTTAATGGGACGACACGGGAGGCATCAGTTATCATATAAAAAAGAACACCAAAATCGGTTCACCCATCAAAAAATTCAGTCGGATTCAGTCGGACAACCCCTTTTTCGAAGTTGGTTGAAACTAAAAAAAGGTGTGTGAGCGATTCACACACGATAGAAGTGAAACTTCAATAAATCGACAAAAGAATGAGATGAATATATATAAAATATAAAATAGTATGTATATTTCTGTCTCATTCTTTACCGACTTCATTCTACACATTTTTGTATTTCTGACTCTTACCTGTCGTTTTTTCCGTTGCATCAGGTTTGAAATCACAACGATTCTAAAGAAGTTTCACTTTAAAAATAAATGTATGTCTAATTATTTATTTATTTATTTATGCTTTATTGTTTTGGAATAATAACAAATTGAGACTTAACCTAGGGAACATTATCACAAGTGGCGGTCTTATCGCTAAATAGCGATTTCTTCCAGACAACCGGTTGTACTGAGAGAAGTTAAAATAGAGGATAGGAGTAGGGAAGAGCATAAATATATATATATATATACAACGAAAAAAAAAAATAAATAAAATTTCTTATCTCTCTTTTTCATACCTCAATTAGATCCGGCAAGGCGAATGTAACAGCCACCGGTTTCATCACTTTGCTCTTGTAGCTGTGCTCCAGCAGCAGCGGCGTGTACAGGATGTTCTTCCATTGCCTCGTTAGAACGATCACACCCTATAAATATTTTACTTTATAATTTTGAAGTGATAACTTCTCTTGGTAGGTAAACCGTTTCGTTACGTAACGCGTTCACTATTGTTTTTATAGCATACATTTTACGAATTTTCTTACAAAATATTTGCAATATCTTAAAACACTAACGGGTTTTCCACGAACTCATTTTTAGCACAGTGCAAACATTGACATTTTTTTTTTTTTTTTATGTCAGCGGACAACTGAGGCTGGTGGTTCGCCTGATGGTAAGCGATCACCACCGCCCACATTCGCAATGGTAGGACCTCTGCGAATGCGCTGCCCGCTTTATTGGGGTAAGGGAAAAGGAATGGATTAACGACTGGAAAGAAGGAATGGACTGGGATGGGTGAGGAAAAGGAAACGGGCCTCCGGCTCCCCCACACACCGTACAAAACACAGTGGCATGCCACTATTTCACGCCGATTTTTTCTGTGGGGGTGTGGTACTTCCCCGGTGCGGGCTGGCCCAATTCGTGCCGAAGCGTGCTCGACTCCCACAATAGGTTTGTTTAATAAAATTTTTCCATTTAATATTTATTTCTGTTTCTCCTGAGTCACCTGATACCATAGAGCGACTCATAAGAATAAAAATGTCTCAACACCCGCATATACCTGTCGCAAGGTCGACAACGAGGGCAGATGTCTCTCGGCCAGGTCGGCTTGCACCGCGGCCGCGTCCGCTTGCAACGCGTATCTTAGCAGTACAGCACACAGCTGCAGCGATGGCTCTTCGCGTAGCTGCTTCGCCATGGGTGTGTGACGACCGTAGCGACTCTGGAATAAAAGAAATAAATTTGTTTTTTTTTTAAATTCTACAAGCTTCTATTATTCAAATGCAATAAAAAAAATAAAGGCACTAAAAGCTTCTAAATATAAAAAACCGCAAACAGTAGTGCATAGCTTTTTATTTTCACTAGTCACGTTAGTAACGGGGAGAAAGGTAAACCTTCAGTGCTCTACCACATTGAGAATCTATTTTGTCGCTCCCAACGTGCACAGCGTTTAGTGCAGTGATTGAGCGTGAAGAGAGTCGACACGAAGTGTAGGAGTCGGCGTCCCACCCACCTTGGGCAAAGTGTGGTGCGGCGCGCGGTCCAGCGCGGACGCCATGAGGCTGGCGGCGGTGGCGGCGAGGCGGCGCGCGCGCGCGCGGTACATGCCCACCACGCGGATGCCGAGCCGGTTGCACGGGTTCATCCACGCGTTGATGGCCGGCGACGCCGTGCTCAACAGGTTCCAGTCCAGCCTGCGGACATGAGGGGGCACATGCGAAACAAACGAATGGTATGCGAGAACACAAGGCTAAACGATGTAAAATAATCAAATAGTCATGGGGACACGTTGACTTAACGTTTGAAAAATAAAGCAAAAGTACTATATGTACCTACGATCAAAATTATCTATGGTTTGGAAATTATGGTTTTCTAGAAACTGTGATTTTTACTACAGCGAACGGTAGAAACTCACCGGGTATAATCAATCTTTTTAGTAATCGGCGTGCGAGGCGGTGCAGCGAAGTTAAACCAGACAACTTTCAGATCTATCGAGCATGACGTCGTGTTCCCGTTGTCCTTAGCGGGTACTATGGTGGTGCAACTGTCATTTGAAGGCTCTTCAGGCCCTGGAGTGCTCGGTTCTGGTGGGGGAGGGACAGGCGGAGGTTGAGAACTGCTCAAATTCGGTGTACTCGGTTTAGAACTCGACTCCCGTTTCTTGAACAGATCTTCGAAACCGGAAGTTCGAATGCCTTTCTTCTCTTTCTCTGGCTTCAACTCCTCTGCTGATTTTACCGACTCCCGGCAGCTTTCGTTGTCAGCAATAACGGGTTTCTTCTCCTCGTTTGGTTTGTGCGAAGTCGAATGGTTGGACACCTTCACTGACACACCTTCGAGGCCACATTCGAACATGACGTAGCCAATTGAATTCTCTTTTTGACCCTCTGCAGCACCATTCTGACAACACATTAAAAGTATAAATTATAATACACAATGATAAAAAGAATTATTATTATGTCACTACAACAATTCTGGTCATCATCCGACAAGCGCACAGACATTAGGTCGAAAAACATTACACTCCTTCAGTTAGCCGGGTAAAAATTCAGAAATATGTAACTGTAAATAAGATGATTAAATTTTACACTTACCACTGATTCACTTCCTCTGGCATTAGAATCAATTCTAACGAATTTAAAGGCGACTTTAGAATGTTGAGATGGAATACCCGTTATTGTAGCATCTTTCAATTGAGATGATTCGTTACGAATTCGTCGCAGCTGGCCATGTACTTTACCTACAAAAACAATATTATTTATTACATTTATTACATAACAAATTATTCACATTAATATAAAAAGACTACTTACCGACGGTCAATGTAACATTGGTGTCTTCACACTGTTGTTGTGAACTTTCAATAAACACGGGTTCTCCCTTTTCTGGTCCTCGTTTACGCCCTGAAGCTTGAGATATTAATGCTCTCGGTCCTTTCATTATGCCAAAAGATTTCTTACTTCCAAGAGTTCGCAATGTAGGTCTGTAATACAACTGTATTGATTCTAACGTCTTTCTCGAGCTGACGTATTTGGCCACAATATTTTCCATTGATACTCCAAACAATGAGACGCATGTAAGATCTTGTATGTTGTCCAAAGCAGAAAAAGATATCATATCCTCAACAACGGACGACTGTATGAGAATAATATTTACTTTAGGTACAGTCATTGTAGCTTGAATTTGTGTGTATATGGTCTCTTCATAAATGTTCGATTGAGGAATAGTAGCCAGTTTGCATTTATCGTCTTTATCTATAATGATACTTGATTCATTCCGAGCTTGCATTTGCGGCAACCAATTTAATACATGTTGCTTTTGCTTCAAAACATTGGATGATTCTACAGAGGAAATGCATAGGAGCCTCAAATGATTGATAACAGTGATTGGATGTACATTGGCTAATACGGGTGTAATTGATTCAACGAATTTCTGAGTGCTTTCTAATACAAGAGGAGTTAGCATTATATCAATTTCACCACGAAGCCTTATGAATAAGCCATTTTTGCTATCACTTGTGGTGGTTAATGTGGATGTTGTGCTTTTATCAGTATTGTTCTCTTGATTATCTTGTAGATTTTGTTGTAAATCCCACCAAGCTTGTGGGTATGGATGAGTTTTGATTTGGGAATTAAAGTGAGGTGGTAAATTTGCATATGGGCCATGTAAATTTTGATTGTTTTGTGCACTTTTCGAGATTAGTTTTAAAACGTTTACTTTGCCAAACGCCTCGAAGTTCGGAAGATACTTCTGTCCCACGTAAACTAGTGTCCCATCCTCTGCTCTTCTAAAAAGTGGTAGCGTGAATAAATCATTACCAGAGGGTAAGGAGCATGTAGACCAATTTGCGCATTTATACTGGGGTAAATTATGCATGTAGCTTGACATAAGTAGAGGAGAGTCTACTATGGGTTTATTCGTCTGCATATGCAAATTGACTAAAGTCATATCTTCTTGAGAGGAAATTGCCGATATAAATGAAGTTGAAGACACAGAACCGCTCTCCGAATCTGGTTGTACGCCACTTATATTGCTTATATTATCAGGACCATCCCTAACTTCTGACCTCGGTATGGATCCTGTCCACTTTTCACTACTAATATCATTAATGGCATATGAGTGTTTCTCTCTCGGATTACTATGGCGACTGCCGAAGGAATGTTTCAAGCTAGATGAGCGACTAGGAAACATGTCCTCGTCGGCAGAGAAGAATGCTTCTGAATGATTTTCGCTTGTTATGGACATAGTTCTTTGAACTTGTTGTGGTGTTATTTCTTCGTGCGGATGTTGTGAATTCAATGAATAGTGAGAATCCGAGACGGCCACACTTCTTGGAGGTACTTTCGGTACCGCAAATGGTTCATTGTCTGATTGGATATGTCTTCTTCCTGTAATATTCGGACTGTCCTTTACAATCCCACAGCTTAAAGCTAGTTTCGAATCTGAAACGCTACTCTCCATTTGAGGAACATTTAAAACTGTTTTGTTCAGTTTTGAATCACTATCAATTTTCGAACTGCCCAAAGGGGCTGTGGAGTCTACCAAACGTGCATATGGAACGTCACTTTTTGTGCTCGATACCAAGATGTTATTGCTTGCTTTATTCACACTTGTGTAGGAAAAACGCCTAGTCAAACTTCTTCTGTCCGTTGTTTGCGGTGATTTGTTCAGATTTTGGGGCAATGGCGAAGGAATGAGTGTTGAGACGTTAGTAGGTTGCAAGCAAACATTTAAGCTGTTGTAAGGTGGCGTGTGGAACACCAGTTGGCCAGGATGTAACAAGCTTTGTCCATAACCATATTCTCCGGGTGATGTTTCTATAACATTGAACATGGCTATATTGACACCCTCTTGTAAATCGGCGGGACACGGTTTGAAAAAATTTGCACCATTTCTATTTGAACCGAAAAAGGCACACCCACCATTACAGCCGCACTGAGAACCCTTGCCTTCATTCGGCCAGAGGAACCATAATCTTTTGAATTTATCATCATGAGTCTTCAAGAATTTCTGTTGTACGAGATGAACATTTTTGGGACTCTGTGGTAGCGATGACGCAGCTTCAATCAATACGGGACCCAATGCAACAGAACCAACGCCCACCCAATTTTCACTTTCTGGTAATTTACTCTGTGGCGGTACATTGTTACTAGTTCCACTACCATTTGAATTATGGTAGCTATTTGTTTGCATATTTGTTTGGGTAAAAAGAGCAAGTTTAATGTTAGGCAGCAGACCGGTAATCCCAGTACCGCAGCCAGATCCGTGTAGATTGCAAAATGAGAGTCTTATGGGAGATATCCAAGACTGTAGAGTAGTATTGGAATCTGCGATGTACAAATCAACGAGGTCGATGGCTACTCGTATCATTCGATATTTTATCTCGTTTGCCGTGGGACACCTATACTTTAATGTAATATCTGTTTCTGGGCATAAAACCTTGTTTAAGCCATGGTGGCATTGTTTAACGGAATTCGGTGGAATTAATTCATTCTCATTGTCGCAAATTAGTAACAGGAATGTCTCTAGCGACGACACGACTTGGTATAACTGAGGTAGAGTCATTCGTCCAGTCAATTGGCCTAATTGCAGCTCCATCATCCAAGCATATTCGACGGTTTCCTCTTCTACGGAGCGGTTTGTGTCACTGAAAAATCCATTGCCTCTTAATTGAAACGACGAAAGCATTAAATGCCCTTGTTGAAGCGCACTAGAATTTGTGCTACCGTTGACCACGGGTCGTGACATATTATTTGCCGATATGAGTATCGAAGGACTCAACAGAAGCTGAAGTTTTGTCTCTCTAAATCTTTTATCCATTTCAAAACCAAACCTTTCGATTAAAATTACTGGGCAGGTGGGTTCGTTTTCACTACAATTTTTTACCAAATGAGCTTGAATGTCATGGATTATGATAGAAACGCTTACGTCTAGCGGTCTACACTTACGCGGGTCAAAAGGACCTTTACTTGAATCGGTCGAATCATCCATTGATATCTCAGAATGTTGATTAATACTGCTTCTGTCGTTTAGTTTTGTGGTATTTTCACTGGCCCAATAATACGTTCCAGTTGTGGGCGCTTTTTGCATATCTGTAAATGTTTGATCTTCACCAAAAATATTCTCCAACAAATTCATAAAACTTGTGATGATGGTTCCATACGCCAGCAGAACTGATGGACCCACTTCGAGCTCCACACTCACTTTGTCGGGCGGAAGTGTTGTTCTGTCGAAGTTGTTGCCATCCACGGCCCAATTCAGTTGCGGTTGTTTTCGCATTCTAGGTATTCTCATGGGAGACAGTAAAATTTCTTCTTTCTCAGGTGTTGTTATGTCCGCTTGAGGCTCCGGGCCAAGTGGTGGGATAGGGTGGTAATTGTACCGAACACTCAAAGCAACTATCGGAACAGACCAACAGTCGACCCATCCTTGTGATTTTACACATTTTCTTCGCCATTTGGATGCCCTCAATCTGCTCGGCACCAATTTCATATTCTTGTCAATCGATAAAAGCAATAACCTTGAGGTGTTGACTTCAGGCAAGTATAAACTCATATCTACTGCTTCTCCTTGTACCCAGATCTTTAGCGGAATTACGTCAGGTAGGAAATCAACAAATGGCAAATCGAAAGAGACATCTAAGAGATCTCCACAAAAAGCGACGTGATTATTTTCTTGATTCGTTGAGCTGCAGTCAATCCAGTTGTACTGATTACTAACTGTAACAACTTCACATTCTTTGAGCAGCAATGATATCTTCCATGTGTATGGCACAAAGTGCAGAATATCTGGGCGCGCCTTACTTGCCCAGTCGTTGGTCAGATCCTGGAAAAAATCTATGTGTGTGTACACAAAATGGGCAGTTGCTTTGCACCCAGTAAGGGAAAGTTGCCAACACTGGTGGTGATTCCAAATCAGAGGGTAGTGACATTTCACAGTATATTCCAGAGTTTCACTCTCGGCTAAACTTCTATATTGAAGACTCGTTGTTGCTTCCAAGTGTAGCAATTGACCCGTTATTTTCGTTGTATAGCCATCTTGAAGAACAATCCACGGCAACGTCACTTCTAAGTATGATCCCGCACCAACATTGATATGTACTGCATTTGTTTCTTTATTTTTGGTAAACAAAATATCGATAGTGGCTTCGTTGAGTGTTGATAGGCGAATATCGAAAGACTGCATTTGTCTTCTATCGCCGGGTTTTGGCTGGGGAGTGACTTCTAAACTTTTATAATTCGGTGGGAAAAAGAATTTGAATAGATGGTCCCTCTGCCGATCAGCCCATGGGCCGTAGCTAAAATCGGTTCCTTTACCGCATTTGATATCAACACCCCATATCGGCGGAGCAGACTCCACAATATCACCATTAGCTAATTGAAGCAAAACTGGTTCTTCAGGAACTAGACCTGGTTCATCCATATAGAAATAGACTTCGATGTAGTTTGAGCTCATCACAACAAAGCCTTCTCCCATATACCGAGGGGGTTCATCAACCATTGCTGTGTAATTTGGACTAGGGGCTAGGATAACTTTGCAATTTTCGGCTTTAGCTTTTACAAAGTGCATGAGATGGTCTAAACTGGATGCAGGTGGTTTAGTACTATACATTAAATGAGCTTCTTCCACACTGATAGACAATGTTGTTGGGACTAAGCGATTTCCGAAAACCACTCGACCTGTACATACATCGATCTTAATAACTGGGATGAGATCTCGCCAAGTTCTAGCCATTGCAGCTTCAGATCTAACGGTATCTTGGGCGCGTCTTTTCTTTTCGTTTGCATCATTCATGGCTTTGTCTTGATCAGTTGAGTCATCGCCATGTGGTTGTTTAATAACGGGATCTAAACCGAAAATTTTCTCGAGTTCGTGATATAATTCGCATCTATTGTAGAAGTGTAATTCGAAACCATTTAACATTATCGATAGGCGAGTATCAGAATGTGACAAATCTGTGAACATAAGTATTCATAAAATATGGGTTTCGTTTTTATTTCATACATTTCATGTAATATTATATTCGCAGGCAGCAGTAAAACATTATGTTGACAAGCAAACTATATTAAAAATAATACAGCATAGATATAATCTCACCTTCAGAAACATCTTTAGGTACATATGAACGCCACCACCTAAATATTAGGTAACCATCTTGAATTCTCAGAGTGTAGTCGTAATTAATGTAAACAATATCCCGAAACATTATTTTACCAGAGAGAGCATTAAGAGTAAAAGAACCTGAAATAGCAAAATTCATGAGTATTTGTTGCCATAATTTTACACTGAAATAAAATCTTTATTGGAGGAAAAATATTGTTTTGTCAAGTTCACCCAGTACGTAAATAACTTTGATGAGTATATATTATAATAAAAAAAGCATGAGATCTTAACAATGTCATTTTCATATTTTTAGAATGGTAAGGTTTACTTAGTTTCATTGTCTGGACTGTTTAAACAATTAAATTATTAATGTTCACAAAATTATACAATCTGTAGTTTTTTGTAATCTATTGGATTGTTTTATCCAATAGCGTACTTCAAAAACCGACTGTACTTTCTGTGTTTCACCAAAACAAAACAATAAAATAAATTTAATCATGCAGCAGGAATTAAAACTGCGTCTTTTGCACTAACATATGCCGACAACAAATAAACTATACTTTAGAAGAATATTACTCATGGAAGGGGTGGCCAAGCATGAAAAGCATATTGTGGTAAGAAATGTCTTCTGTTTATTATTTTATTTTTTATTACTATAAAAAAACAGGGCTATGAAAATACTCAAGCATGTTAGATTTTGATATTTTAAATGTTCTAGCATTTCACTGAAATAAGTAAATACATAAAATAATAATTTAGATGATAATTTCATGGCTATAACGGGTACAAAAAAAATTTTACTTGAGAGTGCCACATACAGATATGAAGGACACAACATAAGAAGCCAAAATATCACTAATCTAATGATTTGAGTGTAAAGGATTATCAATATAAAATATTTTTAATTTTCTGCACTTTTCTGAGTGTATATATGCACTAATATAAACTACTCATACTATCTGGAGGTACTAAGCACTAGGTAAGGCCCCTTCTATTATATTAATCTGACACACTCAAGTTAATCCCAAATTCCACTCTTGGGCTCCCCTACAATATATAAACAGTACATGGAGCCTTATACTAACTCTATGAGCTTAATAAATATATTTTTTTGTCACAGTCGGCAATGGAGCTGGTGGGATGCCTGATGGTAAGACTCTACAACCACCCATGAACATTTGGAGAGGTATAAGGTCCTTTACAGACCTTATGCATCTACATATGTATTGCCGACTTTAAATTGGGAAGGGATTAAGAAATAATTGTTGAGAGGAATAAAGGAAAGGAATGGGAAGGGTAAGGAAAGGGATATGGACCTCCAGCTCCCCCACTCACCGAACTAAACACAGCAGAATGCTATTTCACACCCATCTTCCGTGCGGGTGTGGTACTTCCCCGGTGGCCCATTTCGTGCCAAATCATGCTCTACTACCACATACAAGCCTAGCCTTTCATAAACATTGATTAAAAATGATTGAATGATAATGCTTTGTGTTATAAATAAAATATTGATCAATAAACTTTAAACTTAAGCCGCAATTCCTATGGCTTCCTCTTCATTTGGATATTGATCAAAGAAATAATTCAACATAGATTTTAATCTTATCAACTTAATACAGTAATTACTTTAAATAAGTTATTTTTATAGTTTTTAAATGTTTATAAGTGGAATCTCTTAAACAATAAATGTAAGACCCAATGCTATACTCTGTTCAATTTAAGGTATCCTAAAAAAATATTCCATATAAAGTGATGACTGCATCTAGACTGGTAATCTCTAATATTAATAGGTAACTAAAATAAGTGTCAAGATATCATATCTTATCAAAAAAATAATTAAATGTATATAAGAGGTTTATATGTGGAAGTAAAATGATGAAAGAAATATACTACATGTTTCATAAATACCATTAACGATATTTAAAATATTTAATGATATTAATAGGTTTTGAAAATTTTATACTTTGTACCCTTATAAAAGCTAGTTATAATTTTTATTTATTTTCTTTTAAATATCATTTGAATAAAAATAAATACTTTTAAAAGAAAAGCTATAGCAGCAAATATTAAAATCTCAGGATGTTGTGTAGTTAAGATAAGCGAGACATCAAAAAAAAATCTGTAATGATCAAGATTTAACTTATGACCTTTTTTTTTACTTGAATAATAATATTCACATAGCTTCTAACAAATTGTCAAATTACTCTAACGCTCGTTTACTCACCTTTATCCTTGACATTGATTTTTACATTCTAGAGATAATTTGACTTCACCATTAAGACTAATTAGGAATGAAACTTACCAATTTTGAAATTTTCGTCTTGAAAGTAAAATCTATTGATCAACCTCGTTAATATGAATCCCAGAACTCGGCTGTTGTAGTAAGTTATATAAACTACCCATAGTACACTTGATATTAGGGATACAATCAAAAGGGCAAAGTTCCTGTCCATGGTAATCTTGCCGAAATCTATAGTTGCATTCCATCTTTCTGCTACCGGATCGAATGACCCGGTAAAGTTTTCCCTACAAACATGAAAAGCATTATATTCAATACAATAACAAGCCCTTTGTGTCACAAATTTGATAAACATCGTTAATAAAAACGCAATTAGTTGAACTTACATGTTGATAGCGTTGCTTCACTAATTTGTTTTCATTTTAAAACAGTATAGGAAATAAACACAGAATTATTAGAGGAAAACATTTCTCTTCACATCAATATTTTCTTCGCTAATTTATATTTCGTTTACTGATTACTTCCCATCGTTCCCCATCGGCCATCATAATTCTTACTTTTGACAAATGACAAGTGACAACCTAGAACTGACAGTTAACATATCATTTTGACATTTAAATTGACGCATTCAATAAAAATTTATTACTTTCCGGAGCTCTGTCTTACTCCCCCATTCAATTAATTTCTTATGATTGTTAAATTATTTGAAAGACACAAAATATATTCATATTATAACGTTGATAATAACCGAAAATGTAAGCTACAGTAAGTTAAATATGTTTAAAAATGCGCGCTAAAACTTGTCATATATCATGTGAATAATAATTTATAGGGTGATAAAATTTATAACATTGATGTAGTTTTGTTTGATATTGGCAATGTTTTACAACGAATAAATTAATTTATAATATAAGAGATTATAGCATTGTATGTACTGGTATATGATCTGTGATCTAATGTTATTTGCTTAGCAACAAAAAAAAAATTATAGATTAATTAATTAATTTAATTTTAGTTGATATTAACGCTTAAACGGTTTTTATGAAATGCCTGTTAATTAATTAAAATATTTTTATTAATCATAAACGCTAAAGTATTTACATCATGGTGGAGGATGGTCTTGGAGACTCTGATAGTGAAGGAAATCTGGAATTAAAACCCAAGCCAAGGTATAATTATGTATAGTATGAATACATATTGTGCATAGAACTGAATAATTTTTCCTAAATATGATACGTAAATAAATCTTATATTTCACATATTTTCTATATTTCACAATGAATATTATAATTTCCATCACCGTGTTTCTAGATGGGCAATACCACAACGCTTAGATTTCATGACTTTCGTTGGCCACGAAGTGTTTGCGGTGGCGCATGATGTTAACATTATATTTTTTAATTTCAAAACGCAAGGAGAGTTCGTTTACGTAGCAAATAATCAAGAGAAAGGTGACGGAGTGGATGTCATAGCTGGTAAAGATATATATGCATGAAGTTGATATTTCATAAGTACTAGTATTAGTATAGAATCACTAACTGCGCCCCGCGGTATCACCCGCGTAACAACGTATCCCGTAGGAATATCGGGATTAAAAATTGCCTATATGTTATTCCAGTTGTCCAGCTATCTACGTACCAAATTTCATTGTAATCGGATCAGCAGTTTTTGCGTGAAAGAGCACCAAACACACACACATCCTTACAAACTTTTGCATTTATATTAGTAGGATTATTATAGATAGCATTAAAATTACGACGCAATTGCGCCTAATATCATGGGCGTAGTATAATAGAAATGTTACTATACTACAGTTTTATATGTGCTTCCTATTTTATTTACAACTTATTTATTTTTATTTAACCTATACTATTTCACATCAGAACATCACTCTCACTCACTCTATAAAGGATTCCCAAATTTCTTGCGGGGGCTTCTTTCTGTGTTATAGGGGTTACAATATACCTACGCACATATTTAACTCGTTTCACTGAAACCCAAAAACTAAAGTCTGACTAATAATTATAGGCTACTTGAATAAATTAAATTATGTAACTACTATCTTTTAGTATTTTCTTGTATTTGATTTTACGCGAGTATTATACATTTAGAAATTTAAAACTTTTTAACGGATTTTAAACTCGAGTCGCTGTAAAGTGTTCGAAACGTCGGGTTGATAATATAATGAATAAATCGCGTTTTTAAATCCGTTAAAAAGTTTTTAATTTCTAAATACTATCTTTTATTTTAGGACACAGATCAAATATATTTACGTTTGCGGAAAAAGTGAAAAATCCACGAATTTTCATCCTTCAATATCCGTCATTTCATATATTAGCAGAACTTAAAGGTAAGTAAATCATGGGATTGATATTCATTTCGTCATATGCTAATAAACATCAGGTTGAATTAATACTAGCTTATGCCTGAGGCGTCGCTCGCGCTCTTCAATGCTTTCAATACAAATAATCTTTTCCGTCTTTGCATGCTTCATCGTATATATTTAGATCAGTCAAGGATCTAGGATCAATGGCCACTCATAATAAAATTGGAATCAAAATAAAATATATTACAGATACAGACGTAAACCGCTATAAGGGTCTTTGTATGATGGAGTGCGACCTGGTAGCCGGCTTCAGCGGCTTCCCCAACTACATCCTGACCGTCTGGAGCTGGAGAACTCATCAGCGACTCATCAACGTACCCACGGGGGTGGTGAGACGCCAGCAGATTTACATGTCAGTAATTTTAAAAGTAAATCACGATTGGTCATTTCTCTTTTTAAAAGTATACCTGTTTTTTTTAAGTATTTTGTATATAATATCTTATTTACTGTCCTAAGAAAAGTCCTAATTATAACAGAAATCTTGTTATATTCTCGAAGTGGAATATATTTTAAGTATAGTCATTTATTTTCAACGTTTCTAACCTAACCCATTAATAGATACCATACCACAGATTACCAAATAGTTACTATGTAAACCTTACTGTCCTCCTGAAACGATGAATTGCCCCAGGGCGAGTCGGTCCCACATGCTCGTGTGCGAGTGTTGGGGGGAAGGGCTCACGGTGTGGGAGGTGGCGCAGTGCTACAAGCGCTGCATGGTGCTGCGGCGCACCAAGCCCCCGACCAGCGGCTGGGAGGTCGCGGAGCCCGCGCTCGTGGGCGTCTGCTGGAGCACCGAGGGGCAGCTGTACGCTATCGACGGCAGGGCCAATCTGTATAGCGTGAGTGGGTTTGAGGGTAGATGTGTCTTTTGTGTGAGGGTTTGAGGGTTTATGTCATACATATTAGCATAGTATTATATGGATTTTTGTTGGTCTATTGTGAGGGTAGGGCTGCAATGTGCATTTTTGTTTTGGTTTTTGAATGTAGTCTTGTATCGATTTTTAACTGCCTTCCAAAAAAAGGAGGCCTAAATTCGACTGCGTTTTATTTTAGTTTCTTTACTCACGACTTTTCACTAGGTGAACCGCTTTTGATGATTCTTTTCTTATTTGAAAGCTAGTGCCTACCGTGTGGTCTCATTTAAATTTGAATTTCTATGAAGGTATTCATTCGTAACATGTTCATCATGTATTTATAATTGCATAAATTATAATATACATAGATTATACATACGATATTATATTTTAGCTTCTCTCTGACGGCATCGCAATGGTCACAAACCTAGATTGGTCCGGCGATCTTAAAGGATCTAGAAAACCTTGCATGTGCACATTTGGCCACGGAATACTTATCTACGGTCCTGATAAACATCTTCGGGTAAGTTCCCTCTTAGTGAAAGACATTAAATAATATTATTGGTATTGTTTTGTATTTTTTTTCTTCTGTCTATGATTGTGTTCTTAATGGTGTTTTCAGCTTTTATTTTTAACTAGTTATCTGTGCTTACGCCATTTTTATATAATAAATGTGTCGCTAGATGGATGAAATACAATTTTCTTATTCAAACAAACACCGCTCAATACCACGCATCACATATGAAAAGATGTACTGTATTCATGATACTGGTACTGTCCTGGTCCTGGGGGATTGGTCGAACGGAAGAAATCGCATCAGAAGCACTTAGTTCTGCAATAGCTATGATCCATATTGTTTAAATTCATTAAATAGTCTATTGCACAGTAATGACACATATAATTTGAATTAATCAGATCAGCAACGTAGTTTAGCAATTCTAATGAAAAAGACGACCCCATATAACAACAATTTATTATTATAAGATCTGAAGAGCTTCTTTCTCTAGCTCGGGAATTACGGGTCGGATTTGTAATTCTTTCAGAGTTTGATAGCCCATTAATGTACGAAGGCCTTAGGCTATATATGGCATCAGGTACTCCGTGGGTAACCTTATATCCGCGGAACACGGCTAGTATTTCATAAAGAACACATTCACTTCCTAGTATTTGAAGAAATCGGAAACGCACTGGCACATTACCTGGCAGTACACGCCCATCGACGTAGTGGAGCGGCTTGTGTCGAACGCGGCGGCGGACCTCGCCGTCATGTGGACCGAGCGCGGGTTCGTGTTCCGCCTCGCGGGGGACGGGGACGAGAGGCTCGATGTCAAGCTGTTTAGCTTTAAGCAAAGGTATAGCTTGAAATGCGGTGTTTTTCTCAAATGTAGCTGGTTCTTTTAATTTTATGTATGAATAAAGGAAAAATTGTGGTCTAATTTAGTAAGAGTTTACACTAATTTATTTAATCTTATCAAAATTCACTTATTTTTTGCGCAATAGTTTTTATTGAACTTACACGACTAGCTACCCAAAAACTCAATTTACCATGGTAGAAATATGTTTATAGGTAAATATTAAATTTTACCTATTTTTAAACAAAGTGCACATCTCCAATAACATCACTGAATCTTAAATGACTGATTTCAGAAACATCATAAAAATTCAGCTCATAGCACCCGATTACAATCATATCGCTACCATGAACAAGGATGGCGTGCTCTGTATTTATGAAGTGTTTACTGCAAAGCTGGTAATAGCTTCAAATCTTAATATATATACTTAAACTACATATTATACATAGTTTGTCCGCGATGGACTCCTAAAATACCAAGTCGATTTTAATCAAATTTGCATACCATGTGCAGTTTGATCCAGCTCAACAGACAGGACAGTTTATATTATTTCAATGACTATAAATGACTACCGGGACTTGCATAATTTTAAAACTTCAAACAATTGTTAGATTATTTATTTACATACAACGAATAATAAAATATATAAATTGTTACCTCACGGGTAACGTGAGTTAGCTCCAACCTTTAATCTGATGTCTACCGTAGAGACATAACCATTAAGATGTGTGATAACTATCATAATACTGCGTGTACATGTATTTAAAAATACATGTGTACAAAAAATTTCTTTTAACTATTCCTCAATTGAAATATTCTAGCAATTAATTTATTCTCTTCATCACCGATCAATACATTTTAAAAGTTCACCTTGTTACATGCCCTTTACATAAAAATCCATTACAACATAATTTAATTGTCACCAAGGTTCTAGTAAAATATGTGGAAGGCAATGATATATCCTTCCAAGCGAGTCCGGTGGATCCACTCCTCATTATTTTCGGGGAAGTTGGCCACAACTACGGCATGGCGCTGTACCAATTCCTCCCACCAGACCTTCGGAAGGTCGGCAGCGTGTGCCTGACACACCAGATCGTATCCAAGGTTGTGTTCTCCCCTGGTGGAAGAGAGTTGGTGGCTGCTGCTATGTCGGCTGGCCATATATTTATTTATAAGGTGATCAAAATTTAACTAGTATATGTTTATGTAATTTAATGTCTTTCTGACTCTCTTTTACCTTGCAAAAGATTTTTCATGATCGGTTTATCACTTTCTCATTAACAATACTCCCCAGCTTCTTATTAAATGTTTAGATCATAATCATAAAGCCGACGCTCTTCATAGTATTACTTTGCTCTCTCAGCTCTAAGATAATACAGAATAATTATTGTCGTTTATTAAATCATTTAATTTTCCAGCTCATTTATCATCAAATTAAAGATTTGTGTTTTTACCAACTGGTCGTGGTCTATCATATGCTTTATAGTATCTGTTACTAAAAAAAAATACATGCTTTCAGTTATCCGAAGATTACAAGCTAACCCTTGTCCGTTACACGGAACTGGGTCGTGGGTTGGCGGACTGTTTCCTCATGCAAGTTGGAGAGGCGATGCGGGCGTTCAGCCTGGTGCTATTCTCTGATAAATATCCTATTGGTAGGAAATTATATTATGAAATCTGTATTAAATAATATGTATATCCCAATATTTTTGTCGCTAACTCTGAACTTTCTATCTAAAGGAAATTGGTTTCAAACAAAACCTTAAAGAATTTTCAAGGGTAGGTACAAAGATGCAGTTAAAATTAAAGTTACGCAATCTCGAAAGTTCAATTTCAACTTAATTATCTTCAGCCATTCTACTTAGCACGAGCTGTGCTCAATTATCACACACTAAATATTCAGAATCTTAAATTATCAAAACCACAAACCTATAATTGATTAAAATTGAATATAAAGAATAACCTTTTAGGTGAGCGCATAATCTGCATAAACGCAGACTCGGGCAAGGACAATAAATTCGCGGGCAAGATGGCCGGCCCGTACTCGCGCCTGCTGCCGCTCAGCGGGAAGGACATGGCGGTAGCCATACCGCATTTGTCCACGAAAGCTCACGTGCTGAAACTGTCGGGGGAGGTGAGACTTGTATTTTTAAGTAGTTTAAGGTTTAGGTTTTTTTACGTGCATATTAATTAATTTTAAAAAATTCATAAAACTCTAGACGATTACAAAGTAATAAAATATATTATTAAATTAAAAATTACTAAGATTTCCAATACCAAACATTATTTTGGAAAAAAAATTGTGACCCGGATGTCTTTTTGTAGAAAGGAGTAACAGTATCCGTGAAAATGGCGCCCATAATAGAAACTGGCCATGAACTCAAGTATTATGATGGATTCTTTAACTCGGGAGCTCTTCTCACTTTTGGGTATGATGGGACTGTTGTGATACGACAGGCGCATGGACCTCAAGAATACGGTAAGGTAAAATAGTCATTTAATTCACAATAATAACTCAGTTCGAAATGTTGTCATTAATTAACACACCCAAATGAATCTGGCTTTAATTTGAATCCTATTAAAATATATCTCAAAAGCTGTTCAATTGTGACTCACCCAGTACACAACTCTATTTTTCAATGTAAGATTTTTTATTGATCCACTCTACTTCAACAAACATGTAAAACATTAGTCAAAAAAACACAAACTTGAATAAGGAAAGAATATTTAAAATCAATATATCTCCACTCCCTGTCCACTCCCTTACCAGAACAAAACACAATCTGTATAATACAATAAACACACTAACCCCCGTAGAACTAAAGCTATCGGCCACCCACCGCTACGAGAGCGGCATACGGGAGGCGATCATAGACGCCCACAACACGTACATAGCGCACCTTGCTGGTAACGGCACAGTTGTGGTGCAGTACTTGCATGGCCTGCGAGTGGACTTGCAGACCGAGCTGCACCATGAACCACCAGCTTTGGATCTGTTTGAAGAGGCCCTTAATACTATCACTATCATTGGGGAGAGAGATAGTAAGAGTTTCTACTTATCACGTTTAGTTGGTAAATAGGATACATAGAGATATAGTGATTCAATAAATTGATAGTCTGACTGAAAACCGTGTCTACTTATTTTACTTCTCTGTCTATTTAATATTAGTACCATTAATTAGTACCATTTCAATTTTAATTTAATGGTGCAGTAAGGCATCTTTTATATCCTCAATCATTGCATATATCATGATGTATATTATAATGATTAAAACACGATCAATTTTTTTAAACTTAAAAACGTCATACACAGAAAACTACCTAGACCTGCAAGAGGACAAGAAAGTTCGTGAAGAAGCGATGGATTACAAGAAACAGCGCGAGGAGGTGGTCAGGTCCTTCGAGTCGGTTCAGTCTCGAGTGGTGGCTTTATTAGAGGAAAATATAGCGGAAATACCATTGCACCAGCTGTCATTGTCGGAGTTCAACTTGCATCTAGAGAATAAGAAGGAGAGACTGAAGCAGGTATGCCTTTAAGGGTAGTGGACAAATATGGAGAATTTAATGAAGTGAAGGGTACAAGTCACAGATGCTATACGTATGCTATGACTTTGTATTTAAATAAAAAATCTCGTTATGTAAGCGTGATTCATAAATAAATCTATCTAAAATATAATTGCTCTTGGCTCAAGATACGACGCATAAACTTTAAACCATTGTCGTGAAAATGAAAAATAAGATGACGATTCAATCATCAAGATCCATTGTGAATACATTTAAATTGATGAAAATCATTGTATGTTGGACACTCAAATATACATATCTATAAAATTTAGAAATTAAAAACTTTTTAACGGATTTTAAACGCGTTTTATTCATTATATTATTAACCCGACGTTTCGAACACTTTACAGCGAGCGTGGTCTCGGGGAGACTGAGATGTTATATGTCTTGAAGGTCATACAAAAATTGTTGTATGTAATAATATAATGAATAAATCGCGTTTTAAATCCGTTCAAAAGTTTTTAATTTCTAAATGTATAATACTCGCCTAAAATCAAACATAAGAAAATACTATATCTATAAAAATTACATAACCCAGGCAGAGAAAGAGCGAGAACAAATCAGATTGGACACCGAAGCGCGTATCCGGGCTCAGGACAAAGTGACCGCGTGGATTAAGGCCAACTGCTGGGACACTATGCTCACTCCGCGAGTCAAATTGTTCGCTATATTCAGCCATTATCAGGTAATGAGATATTTTTTGAAGATTTTGAATAGGATAAAGTACTGGCAACAAGCTAACTTCATTCAATTTGAATATCAAACGTATAATTATCAATAACTAATATAATTATCGTTGTTTTTTCACAATGACGTAACAGGTGGAAAACTACGCAGTGCTACCAACACAGAGAGACAATTGGCCAGAACTGCAACAGGTAGAAGCACTCAGAGGTGTGGAAATGGATAACGACACCGATTTGTTTCGTCCGTGGGAGGAATACGTGGAGAAACCCAGCGTTGAGGATGTTTCTATACCGTAATGCTGATCCGTACATAATATGTAGCATGTTTATGAACTCGAATATTTTTGTACTCTGGGAGCTTTTCGTAGCTTCATCATACAACTTTTGCTATTCCCAAAACTTCTTTACCGGATTTTTTCTAGCAATGATCATAAGTTATGCATTGTAATGGTATTGTCTTAAAAATAAAGTGCAGTAATACATATTAAATTGTATGTTCTCATTCGACACATTCAAAATGTTACAATGTATAGTTCATTTAATCCCACTTTATTCTATGAATGTCCCATACAAAATATCACTTTTAATTAGTCACAAATATATTATTTATCTACTCTCCAGAGCCGGCCCCGAATCGGTGATATCAATGAAGTCCGCTCACAAGAGCATGGAGAGTCAGATGATAGCTGATGCACTAGTATCGGAAGAGTCACTAGGAGGTTCCCCGTATGTGCTCGCAGGGTCTAATGCGCACCTGTTTGTGGAAATACCCACGTTCATGATACCCCAGACTGTGGCGTATAGTTTCCTCCAAATGAACTGGTTGCAGCATATCGTCAAGGTGAACGTTTACTTAGAATTTTGTTAGAATAGGAGACACGTATATTCGATGATCGTTAACGTGACGCGAACTGATTAAAAGACAAATGTGATGGTAGAATTACTGTACTAGGCCAAAATTGTTTCGTTTTTTACAAAAAAAGAAGTAATCGTTTCGTAATAACACAGAAAAAATCACTAGCTTGGTGGTGGCGTTGAAATACCTTATAGTTAAAAGTATAAGTTTGTTGATTTTTTTAGTTGAACGTGCAAAACATGCGGCTGTGGTTCAACAAGCAATTCGATGATATGATGAATCAGAAGAAACGCGAAGTTGGCCTCGTCGAAGAGAGGAACGCGAGACTGCGCTTTATCATAGATGGTAATAACTTTCAAAATTAAAAGCAATCCCTTTTATGAACGACTAGCTGCACCCGGCGTTTTCACCCGCGTAAGTCCGTATCCCGTAAGAATATCGGGATAGAAATTTGTCTATATGTTATTCCAGTTGTCCAGCTGTTTACGTACCAAATTTCATTGCAATCGGATCAGTAGTTTTTACGTGAAACAGCAACAAACTCACACACATCCTTACAAACTTTCGCATTTATAATATTAGTAGGAAGGATTTTGAATAGTCATAAAACAAAGGAAATTATTTGATTCAAGTGGGTTGCAAACAATGTTCTATAACATTAAAGTGACCGTTCCAGAACTGAACAAGTTATCGGACCTTCGTGGCAGTTTCCATCATTTAACGATACTAATTCAAGATCCTGAATGGAGACAAGAAGAACAACCGAATAAGTTGATAAAAGTAGAACCAGAAGAGGTACCTACATTTTCTTAAAGTGATATTCCCTGTTATATTTTACTGTGTCTTACGACACTAACCCAGCTTCTCTCTTGAACTTATCCGTCCGTTAATAATGTGTGAAATTTTGCGGAAGATAACCAGCAAGCGCTTAAACCGACTGTTTAATGTTTATTCATTGTTTACAGTGTAGCATTGAACCATATATAAGCCCAAGCCAAATAGTGATTCCGCCTCCAGACCCCGGACCAAAAGATGATTTTCGTGAGCGTGCTCTCATAGAAATGATGGATGGTGTTCTTGAAAAACTGTGGCATGAAGAGATCAAAAAACCTATACCAATGCCTCAGTGTATGGTAAGATTTTCTTCTCTTAATACAACGAAGATGAAGTTAATATAAGTTTTAATGTATTTAAAATTATTTATATTTTCAAATGTTTCCAGCTTGACAAAGACCCGGAACATTTCAATGAAGATGACCTGCGCCTTGTTTTTGATTATGAAGCAAAGGTAGCGTTTAGAAATGAGGAACGCGAAAAGTATAGAAAGATGTTGCACGCTGAATACGCTAAGCTTTCACAAGTACTGAATGAGGGCATTGTTAAATTTAACCAAAAGGTGAGAAATTTTATTCTATTCGATATATAAAAAAGAAATAATTAAGGATTATAATAGAAACAATTTTAATCCTTAAGAATATTATGTTGAACGATTGGATGGATGGCCTACCTGAACTTAATGAAATTTGCCCTACACAGACAGATTGTAATATGGATATCAGAAAGAATCTTACAGATTGAAGTCATGAGTTAAAACTAGTTATAATGTTGGTATTTGTTCATTGAAATTTCTTATACTGATTCAGGTGAAAGAAATGTGGTTAACGAAACTTCGAGTCGATTCTGTTATCGGTCAAGAAAATCTTAACTTGATGCGCCTGCGGAGGATAAATTTGGATCGAACGGAAATGGCTGAAAAATTAGAGGAAATGAGGTGAAAATATCATTATGTCTTTAAAACCTTCGTTTAAGAACTTCACGAAACTTTCAAAAAAATTAAGATTCAGACACATAATGCTTCTATCTTGGCTTATACTAGCCATCTATAGCTTTAAATTTAATATGTCTTTTCAGAAATGATATAAGCAAGACAGAAGCAGAATTGGAGGCTCTTCAACAAGAGTTGCACATGATCCAGCAAGAGAGCGAAGACTGTCAAGCCACGTACGAGAGTCTATCGCAAAAGGACAGGCATTTGGACAAGACTTTCAAAAATCACTTTGCTGATCTGTCACCCATTATTGTGGACCAGTGCTATAAATTTTTCAAGTAAGGGACATTGGGTTGGGCTTAATGTGATTTCATTTTTTTTTATATGTTGTTTCAAGATAGTAAATCAACTTCTCCTTTTATTTTGAATAACACTAACACATTTTCTTTGAGATTATTTGTAAGGACATCACAATATTATGTCTAGAACCAGCTGTTTTGCACATATTTCAATTAAAATCAAAAGAACCCTTGTAACCTACATGGGTGCAATTGATTTTGTGTTATTTGTTTAATCCTAAAAGTTACATAATATAATTTTACAATATGCAGTTCATAAACTTCAGTTTTCAAGTTACTGTTTAATTTTTTTATTTAAAATAATAAATACTTTTGCATTTTACTGTTACAATTTGCTGTTTACATTTCATAATTTAAATATTGGATTATAACATAGAATCGATTTATACGTAAAAAATAGCACTTTTTACCAATGAACTGTCAATATTCCGCAATGATTGCCACTATACTGGGCACCGCGCCACCAGGAAGCGCCCCAAGTGGCACCAGCGCGCGAGCATGACGCCGGCCGTGCTGTACGAGCTGGCGGGCGCCGTGCTCAGCGGCGTGCGCCCGCCGCTGCTGCACGCCGACTGCTCGGACTTCTTCAAGGGGTGACTTGGTGCTTATGTATGCTCCCACTGCAGGAACAGAAACCTGCCACGAAGGTTCAGGCCATAGTCCACCGCGTTGGTCAAGTGCGGGTTGGCAGATGTCGCATGTCGACGTACTTTCGATCTTTGGACATGAAGTTTCTCCACGATGTTTTTCTGCGCCATTTCGAGTAGTGGTGATGTAATTCCTGCTCGCTCGCTTGCTTGCTCTCAAACCCACGACTTTCCATTTTAAGTCAGAGCTACTAGATATTGTATATGTTACATTCTCTCTTTCTCTCTCTTTCGGAAAAAAATTTTTATCCTAACCAAAGCAGCTACTGAAAAGTTGATTTTTTTAAATTCAATGATACCAATAAATTAGCATTCGTAACCGATATCAATCATTATACAGTGTGGAACAACTAGATCAAATCAGCAACATGCCGCCCGTCATGGACGAAGGGCTGTGGGCCACCATGTGCAAATTGCGGCGCGTTAAGATCGAGAATGAAATACGGGTAATATATTTCTTGATTTTATCCAGGAGCTTCGCTTCTTACGTTTTATATGTATATTATTGTATTTACTCTACATGTAGTCACTATGTGTATGTGAAATTAAAATAATTTATTATTTCCTTATCTATTTCTTCGTCTACTTATACTCCTATCTAGGTTTTGTATTTCTATTGTTCTATACGTTATAATCAAGAGCCGATATGCTGCAGCTATCTTCTCACTGCAGGGACATGGGTCTCCTGAGAGGGTTCAGGCCCCATGTTGGCCAAGTGCCAGTAGGTAGATGGTTCCAAACGTAATGTTCATTGTTCGGCACGTGGCAGATGCGCGGCGTGTGCCAAGAGATGGGGTACGTGGAGAGCGCGGGCGGCGCGTGGCGCGGCGCCGGGCAGGCGCGGCGCGCGCGCCTGGCGCGGCTCGCGGACGCCGTGCGCCACCACAGGGAGACCGTCGAGTTCGCCGCCAGGAACAAGACGCTGCAGGTGCTCCCCTCGCTCCCTCGCTCTTCCCACATCATTCCTTTATTCCAGTCTTCAATCAAATATTTATTATATGCTCCATAATGTCTCGTATTCAGTAACTCTTCTAGGAGCTTCTTTCTCTAAATTCTTCATAACATAATAAAAACAAACATTTACGACCGATTTGAAAAGCTGTTACTATCTACGGAGAAGAGCCGGCAAGATATTCTGTAGATGCTCGAATCCCCAATATCCCCAACTATTATTTTGTCCTATAAGCTGGCGACATAATTGCATTAACTCTGCAAATATTCATGATCGGTGGTGGTTGATTACCATCGGTCGAACCACCAGGTGTATTGCGTGCTGTTTAAAAAAAGATTTCACCAGCAGGAACGTGACAACGAGATGACAGATGACAGAAACCTTCTGTACCTTTAAATAAATAAATAAATTTAATAGAAGTATACAGATACCAAATATTTTCATTACCTAATTTTACAAATAACAATTTTATAATACCGTTTTATAAATATCACTAGTTAAATAACGTATACTCCTAATAGGTAGTCCTGCCAGCGGGACAAGTAGAAATAGTGACGACTGGCCACATGGAGGATTATGAGGACGCCACGCTCATCCTGCGAGAGGACATCGAGCAAATCAACAACCTTATTTTGGTAAAATTCATGCAAATTGTTCTATAACAAACTGTATTAGTTTATTATAAAAACAATCGTAAGTACCTATTGAAAAAAAAACATTTCCGACCGAAAGCTTCAACAACCACAAATCGTAATGCGGTGAATTCGATGTCTACTGCCATGAAAAATTTAGACAAATAGTATTATTATTGAAACTTATTCAGATTGACTTGGACAAACTTACTCAGATTATTTTTTTTCTATATTATAACATTCCTTTAGGTTGCTCTTCGCCGAATTCAAATCATTTCCATTTGTTCATTTTACCTATAATCCAACGTGGTATAAAAAATCAGAAAATAAATCATCTCAACCTTTGAAATCCATAGAAAGTGGGAGACTGGAAGCTGCGCATGATGCGAAAACAGATGGACTTCCGCAAGGGCATCCTGGCCAAGGAGTGGGAACACGCGCAGATGAAGATGAAGCTGCGCCACATGGAGCAGGAGCTCTACTCTTACCAGAGGCTCAAGGTGAAATGGAAGAAACAGTTAAATCGTATACGCTACGCCTATATAGAAAATAAGAACTTGGACAGGGTGTAGCAGTAACAGTAACACAATAGTGTGCTGTAAAAGTTACATGTTTTACTGGAAGTGAACGCGCCACACATGCAGCGGAATTGTGAAATGAATTATTTGTACAAATTTGATCATATGTTTCCAAATAGCATGCTATGTACTTTAATGTCACAATGATATTGTCATAGCAATCATTTGGTACAGGTACCAAAAGAACTGCAACTATATCTGAAGAACAAGGAATTGGGCTACACGGACGAACAGGACTACCTGCGTATGGAGAAAGAGATGGAAGCTTCTAAAGTTTCCGTTAACAAAGTGCTTGCACAGCTCATCAGGAGGGTCGAAGAATTAGAGGTATGAATATGAGGTTTTTGAGTGTACAATTAATGCAACGGTGTTTCTTTAATGCAAAATGATAAAATCGCACGCCATATTTACCAATAGAAGACCGATAAATGCTAAAAAAATAGTTACTTTCGTGTTAAATTATTGTGAATGCAATATTTCTAGCTTTTAATATTAGATATCGACACATCCAACGTGATGTGGGGAAGAAGTATTCTACTAACGGTGTTAAAAAATTCCTACAACCAAATAAATTTGTAGATAAAGATCAACGCTTTAGAGGCGCAAGCGCAGGACTTAGAGAAACTGATCGTCAGCTTAAACGTGAAGGTCTCGGAGAAACGACTTCACGAAGACCCGCTCGAGCCGATCCGTATACGACGCATCTTTAAGAAACGGTAAGAATTGGCCTCTGGTCATGTAGACTCGTGTAAATTATTTATATATACTTACCTAGACAAAAGAATTTCTTTCAAAGATATGTTTTTATTATTTTGATTTATTTGATTGGATTACCAATAAACAAATAAATAAGATAAATAAATAAAAATTACGTCATCTTCAGCAATCGAGCTAGGTGGTCACCTGATGGTAAGCGCAACCACCGTCCATGAATACTTGCAGAGGCGTAAGGCCATCTGCAGACCTTGCACCTCTAGAAATGGATTGCCGACATTAAATGGTATGGGAAAAGAAAGAAATGGCGAGGGGGAAAAGAGAAAGGAACCGGAAAGGAAAAGGATACGAGCCTCCGGATACCCCGCTCGCTGGAACACATTAAAAATAATTGGAATTTAGATTATTTAGACGCTATACACTTTTATTTTATTTCTGTCAGTATGGAAACACTGGTGATGCGCAGCAAGCTAATACGCGACGTGCAAGACAACCACACTAGCGTGGTGTTGCTGCAGACCCAGCTGGAGCTGCTGCGCCTCAAGACCTTTCCCACCCTCGCTAGCTTCAGAACCCTGGAGTAGATGGAGAGGATAGCTGATACCAAAAATATGTTTCCTGACTTTAGGCTCCGACCTTGTAGTTAAAACTGCACAAGACTTGACATTCAGCTCTAATGCTGAAATAGGTAGAATGTATATTCATTCAAAATATGAGTTTCCAATTCAAATGGACATATTTATGTGGGTGGCATGTTTTATATGGGTACTCTATAAGTTTTCAAGAAAATGTTTTCATTTAAGAATTGAATATGTTTACGTTAACACGTCTAAGTAATTATAATTTAATGCGTGTTTTATTTTCCTCGATGTAAATGCCTCCTAAGAAACCACAAATGAACGCGTGTTCTTCATGAATAAATACATAAAAATTATATTTATTTCTATCTATCTAGTTCTTATGATATTGTCTTTGTGTTGTCAAACGGTACCCGATATTTTAAGCGAAAACCTTTTTTTTTTTTTGAATAAAACGATAAGGACACTGGTAGTGGTCAATGGGTTACTTTTGTAGGGGTAGAGGCAAGTTTAGAAGCGTCGTAATATAAAATTTTATTCCGCCTGCTTGATTGACATTGCTGAAAATGGCTGATCGTGAGAGAGTACGTGCGGTATCGCACGAACATCTCAACTCATCTATATAACGGAAAAATTAAACAAATAAATGCATTTAAAACTTTTATTTCATAAACAGCTGATAATACCTATCACATACATAATACTTCGGAAGATTATGACAATGCGTACAAAATATACAACCTCAGAAGCCTACAAAATACGCTGGCGTGTAAAAAATCCAAAACGCTAAACATTCGTTTATAGTTGAGCCCTGTTTAACTAAACTATCAAAACTGCGCTAGTAACTATTATAAACTCTTAATCAGTATTGTACATAAGATATTAATGGCTCCAAATAAAATTTTAAATAAACTTAACTTCAAATTAACAATTACTGTTATAATTGAACTATTAAAACTCTCAATAACATTAAAATTATATGAATGTTAAAAAATGTAATATCGGCTATAATTTTACTAACTAAAACAATAGTTAAACAATTCTTCATAAATAAGTTATCCGATATTTAGGTAAGTCGGTATTAAGTTAATTCCAGATTATTAATAAAATAATGTTTTTTTTTATTTTACCAGTCATAACGTTGCTGAGCTTAAGCTGCATTCAAAACATTTAATGCCTTTTTATTAATCTTCAATTTTAAGCATTATAGCCTATCGCTGAAATATATGTGTTTTTCTTTCTTTGATTATTAAATTAAGGTAAAATATAAGTAATGGTAAAATTATAATATTTCACAAATAAATCATATTAGATAGTATAACGCGTGGTATTAAATAATTTGACCATATCGTAATTATATCGCAATGGGATAATTACGAACTTGGCTGACTGTTTCTTTTCAAATGTCATGTCATGTCATGCCATTCCATTGCAACACTTGGTATTATCAAAACCGACGGTTTTCCTATAATCTATTTATTCAATAACAGTAATTAGTATTCTGATAGGTCGAATTAACTGAATAACTTCGCCGTAGGCCCACCTTAGTGGCGCAGACTCTATTTTTCATTTGAACTACTTAATACTATAACGTTCTCCGAGACAATCTGTCACAGACTGTAAATTTGAACTTGACTTGGATAGCCTGAGACATGAGAGAAAATAATTAAAAATTTGGGGATCGTTTGCAAGATTACGCCGTAATTATCCCAAAGCACATCAATACACAACTACATTCCAAATTCGTTTCGTGTTATAAAATTTGCGTACAAATGCTACTTACAGCTAACAACAAGTTATTATACATTATTCAATCAATAACCTTATACATATATTCCATAGTGTTCTCACGAGGATTTTCATCAGATAACAACATAAAAACTGTTTTATTACTAGAATTGCGCTGCCAAACGATAAATGATTCTCATTTGGATACATTTTAAAATATATACAAAGAAGTTTATTTATAAATAAATAAGTTAATTCACACATTGAAGTAGAATAGTTAAAATTTTAACGGTAAGAGACTGGCCGGTGATAAAGTATTGTTCTTTTTGCCACGTAGAGAAAAAAAAAACAAAAAAGGTGTGTGTGCGAATCACACACGATAGAAGTGAAACTTCAGTAAATCGACAAAAGAATGAGATGAATATATAGAAAATATAAAATAGTATGTATATTTCTGTCTCGTTCTTTGCCGGCTTCATTCTACACATTTTTAACACGCTTTTATTAGTTGTATTTGTGTCTCTTACCTGTCGTTTTTCCGTTGCATCAGCTTTGAAATCACAACGATTCTAAAGAAGTTTCACTTCAAAAAAAGGTGTGTGTGCGATTCACACACGATAGAAGTGAAACTTCAGTAAATCGACAAAAGAATGAGATGAATATGTATGAAATATTATGTATATGTCTGTCTCATTCTTTGCCGGCTTCATTCTACACATTTTTGTATTTGTGTCTCTTACCTGTCGTTTTTCCGTTGCATCAGGTTTGAAATCACAACGATTCTGAAGAAGTTTCACTTCAAAAATAAAATGATCTCGTGAAAACACCACAGAGTATAACGTGCGACATTAAGCAACAATTTTATAGACGTATCACACGAATTATAATCACATTTATTTTTTCCCAAAGTCTCCAACACGATAATAATTACATGTAGAGCAAAATAAATTAATAACAATTTAAAGATTTTACGTACATACAAATTTTTGTCGAGTTACTTTGGTAAATTTTGATAATTTCAATGTGATCAATGTATTAAATTCTATCCGTTAGGAAATCTATTAACCATGGACACTACTAGAACACCAAAGAGCAATTAAGTAGGAATGGTTTGATCCATATTATTAAAAGCGGTCTGTTTTGCTTAATCTTACTGAGTCTATCCTATTTTTAATACTGTTATGATATGTAAAGGCTGATAAGTGTTTTAAAAGAGGGCTACGTGCCTATGGAGTCGATGAAATACTTGAAGTAAATGGTATTTTAAATCTTTTTCAGTTATATTTTAACATGAAATAATAAAAAGAGGAGTTACTGATTACATTTATAGATATACTATTGATGGATTCTGAAACTAATAGATATGTAGTTGATAAATAATAATTAAAATATTGAACCTACTTTAACACAAACTCTCCGTCTTAAAAATTTAAATGTTTTGAAAGTAAAAAAACTCATCATTTAAATTATTCCTTGATGGAATGGGATACCAATGTTAAACAAATTCAGAAAGAGAACATTGGACCCAAGATGTAAATCCTTCCCATCATGTGGGATAGCCCTTAAGGTGGGATAGCCCTTAGGTGGGATAGCTTATTATATGGGATAGCCCCTAATATGGGACTACAGCGCAGTCCTCTGGTCGTACACAATGACCGCGTCGGCGTCGAGAAACTGACTGTGCGACTTGCTGAGCGCTATGATCGCCGCGTGCTCGCTGCGCATGCGGTTCTTGTATTTTTTACTGAGATTCACCTAAGAAAATTAATCGAATTGTCGTAATAACTTTATCTTATTCATAATCATATTCTTTACTTGAAATGGTCCTTCGAACCGGATAGCTGGACAGGTATATCATTAAATCAAAAACCTTCACCACCTTATTAGCACAGTTAAAATGTAAAAATAGAAACAAAGTGTCCTGTGTTCGATTCCAGTTGAAACAAAATGGTGATGAATCAATCCTGTACCTTGAATGGGGGCGTACAACTTCATACTTAAATAAGTTACAAAAAAAAATTCTCCCGTAAATTATAATAGAAAAAATAAATCTCAATACCTTAGCATAAAGCTGGTGCAAGTCATCTTCGGTGGAGAGCGGTCTTTGTTTGGGTCTGAGGAAAGCAGGCAGAGATCGTGTCTTCAAAGCGTCTATACTTGCCGCTCCCTCTATTTCGTCTAGCACTAAAAATATTTAAAAACTATTCTGCATATGAATTATACATAAAATATCATATTATCTGACATATTTCCATATAAAGGGGTTCATCCAAATATAAAAGCAGTCATATGTTGATAAAATAAAATTCATTTTAACATAAAACCTACCATTTTAATTCTATAAACTAAATAAAAAAATGTTCATCCATTCATAACTGAAAAGATAACTTGCAAGTGATAAGAATGGGTTTTTAGTATTTTAGTTTAAGGACTTCTTTTAAGGACCTGTTTCTGTATACCATTAACTTTAATCCATATTTTATTTAAAAAAAGGATTCCACACCATAGAGAATATACTTACTCCCACTGGAAGCATACTGCATAGCCTCTCTGGAAGCATCAGGCACTCGGTTAACATAGCAGTGCGCTTGTGGCCGAGCCTCCCGTTGATGCCTACATTCTGCATCCCCAGCGTAACTGGCTGGCCGGGTATGCCGCTGTACTTGTACCTGATAATAAACACATATATCATTCAAAAATATTCAATAACACACTGGCTATATATTCAATAATACACTGTTAAAAATCATTTAAATTCATAATCGTTACAAATTTTTCCAATTTAATTAAAAGCAAAAGGAATAAGGAAAAAAGTCTCATCCATATGGCTCCCTTTAGGCTATGTAGATAAGAAGATATGAAGTGTTTTTCTATGTAAATCAACAATACAGTACAAGTGTATATATTGGTATTAAATGAGCTGAATATAAGCATTACAATTGGAGTGATAAAGTCATCATGTTCATTTGTTCTACGAATAAAAAACAAGGAATGCCTATTTGCCTATTAAAATCTTACTTTAATTTACATACAATTGAGATGCAAAATACTTAGATGTAAATTATGTATGATAAAAGTATGTTATGTCTTAAATAGCAAAGTTTCACTGACCTTAAATTTATGAAAAAATTCATATAAACTAAACAATACATGAATTTCAAAAAGCAATAGAATACTTTATTAATCTGGAGACTAAACAAATAATACATACCTCTGTGTGTTTTATTCTGTAACTATCTTGACATGTATAGCTGTGTCCCTCCTTTATTGTATAGTTCTCTTTTAAATATTGTTCATCTAAAAATCAATAAAATCCAAATTGATATGGAGCTAAATCACTAATCTCTTTTCATTATTACCTGTCTTTCTAACGTACCAAACGATTTCTGATGTCGCGGCATTAGGCGGCAGTAACATATAATAATTAACAAAATAACAACACCGCAAATTCCTCCGATAAGCCAAGATAACCAAACAATTATAACGCGACCCTGCAAACAAAGACGCAAGATGATGCATCAGCTGCTATGATAAAAAAATATTGATTTTCCAGTGCATTCGTACCTGCTGAAACATTTCAATTTTTAAACCAAAAGCGAATAACGCTTCTTTTTGATCCCTTTTTAAAATGTTTCCACAACATTTTAAATTCTTTTTATTCCCTGCTTAATCCTAAGATAAACTATACAAAAAAACCTATAATAAATTTCTTAAAACCTATTCCTGCACTTGCATATTGTTTTTCTTCATGGTCTTTTTTTAAATATTTTGCGACTGCGCGGTTTTCATGTCTAGATTCGTTCAATAATGTCACGGATGAAATAAATCACTGCAACTATATTATGTTAAAACGGTTATAAATTTATTTCGTAATGTCGATGAATCCAGTTGTCTAATTGAAAACGTAGTTGTCAATGGATCAGTTATCATGTTTGGGCCTATGTTAGCACATTCAACATGGATATTTTAAAAATTTAAAACAATTTATGTTTCACCGTTTATAAACGTTAATTTACATGTCAACAGTCACTACGCGTTCCATATCAAGCAAAACATTAGTATATGTTTTTTGTGACTTTTAAATACAGTATTTGTGAATTTATTGTATTATCCAAGCTAAAAAATTGTGCTTTTATATATTTGTAATTTATTTTTTTGTTCCGCTAAATTCAAAGCTAAATTATAATGTATATGGAACTATTTATTCAAACACGCGCGCAAATTGGAATATTAGCACAAGTGGTATGTCAAGCTAAACGTAATTTGATTTCGTTTTCTTGCGCGGCTTCAATTACTAAATGAAGCAAAACAAGTCATTTGTTGTTGTAAACAAATATCACAGCTGATTGTCTGATTCGTCTGTGTTATCAATTGTATTACTCCCGCAGTGTCAACTATCGGACGATATAGCGTCACAAGTTATTGTGAATCCTCGGACTTCGTCTCTTCGATCACCCAGCGTCATATAAATTGCGTAAACTATACGAGGAAATTATAATTCAAGTTTACTGTTTACTCGATGAGTACATTGAACCCGTGATATTCAAATAATAAAAAAATATGCGGCGTTCATATTTATTTTATTTCATAGTTACAGTATTTTGTTTATTGACACAGAAATCTTTTGGGCTATCACCAGTCATTTTGAGTAAGTATATTTTATTATCACCCAAGCAATGCATCTTGAACAGTCTAGAATATGATAATATGTTTCTTACTACTTGGTTGTTTACTGTAGTTTATTTTTAGCTTTTGCTGGCGTTCATAATATAAGATGCTTCTTATACCATTTTAATATTTTTTTCAGTACCTGGCGATGGAGGCAGCCAGTTGGAAGCTAAATTGAATAAAACAAATGTTGTCCATTATATCTGTGCGAAGACATCCAATGATTATTTTAATATTTGGTTAAATTTGGAACTTTTGGTACCATTTGTGATTGATTGCTGGGTGGATAATTTGAGATTAGATTACGATAATGTGACGAGGACAACAAAGAATCCACCTGGGGTAGACATAAGGGTGCCTGGATGGGGTAACCCTGAACCTGTCGAGTGGTTAGATCCCTCACATGATTCCACTGGGGCATATTTTAATACTATAGGTGATGCGCTTGTAAAAATCGGCTATGTGAGAAATGTCTCATTGAGAGGAGCCCCATATGATTTCAGAAAAGCACCAAGTAAGTTTTTACTCCTTTCTCTTATTGAACATATTTTTGTTCCATAATATATATATAGATTTTAAAGAAAAACTTACATTCTATGGCTTAGTTTTCTCACATTTTCAGTACCTATTCAGATTTTATTGTGTAAAATTGTTCTGTTAATATTGCCCAAATAAGAATTATGTGTGATACACTGTTTGTCTAAACAAAAAATCATTGTTTTATGTATACAGGTGAATATTCAAGTAAACATTCACCGAACAAAGTGAAGTTCAACAGAGCATGAATGCACACCACAAAAAAACTGAGATATTTATTTAATGTATTCTATAAGTCATTTTTATCTAATATGTACAATGATTATTCACTATTATTGTTGTTTCAATATGCAAGTAATTTCCTTTGAAATACATACATTTTATTTTCACTTTAGATGAAAATGCGGAATTCTTTGTCAAGTTAAAAACCCTGGTGGAAGAGACATACACCATGAACAATAAATCATCTGTGACGCTGTTAACTCACAGTATGGGGGGAGCGATGGCACTCCACTTCCTGCGATTGCAGACCCAGGCCTGGAAAGACCAGTACATTCGGAGAATGTTGTCGCTGTCCACACCCTGGGGAGGCGCTATGAAAGCATTGAAAGTATTTGCCATTGGTAAGTTCTGAAGACATTTATTGTGGCCTGGTTTAGCTATTGTAAATTGACATCTAATATGTTCTGGCTAGCTTTACTCTTAAAACACAATTTACAAATAATGTATGAAATTAAATGTCTAAGTGTTTAATAGGCTATCAGTGCCATTATCAGCAAGTAGTTAAACCGGCCCTAAAGATTGTAAGAATATCACTATTGAAATGCATTATCATTAGATAATTAATTAATGAATCATTTATTTCGAATGCATTATGAGAAGTGTATTATAAGCAATTTTTTATTTCAAGAGAAGATTTGTATAATACTTGTAATGAAAGGTTTACCTATTGGGATTGTTTAGTACATAGAGAGTTAGTTGTCAGAATTGAGAGAGAACTATCATGAAATGCAGTGGTGGCTCAGTGGTGAGAACGTCGGATTTTAAAATCGATAAATCGGGGTTCTGGACTAGGCGACTATTTTTCAATTTATCTGCACATCACCACTGCTTAAAACGGTGAAGGAAAGCATCGTGAGGAAACCGGCGTGTCCAAGAATCAAATGTTCGACGATATGTGACATCTGCCAACCCGCACTTGGCCAGCCTGGTGGATTGTGGCCTGGTGAGGGTCAGGCAAAGGCCTGTTTCTTAGCAGTGGGAACATATATGGGCTGATGACTAACTGACTGAACTATCATAGAGAAAAGCAATCAACCACAATGTGGGCTTTAGAGGCCCACAGCCAAAGAACCACAGCCAAAGACAATATTTTTTAAACAACATTCAATAATTATGTAGAACTAAATATTATGCGAAAAAAAAAATAGGTCGAGTCTTAAGAATACGTAACCTAGAGTGCGTGTAATTTGTTACTAAGGCGGCAATTACGCAATGTTACTGAGAGTCAAAAGGTTTCTTTTTATATAGTTATGTTTATGTTTATTTCATAACGACATTATTTTTCACTGAATAATAAATAAATATCGTATTGTCATAAGATACAGCGTCGTATATTATATATAACATATAGAAAGTTAGTTATTAGGGTTACGTAACGTAACGGTAAAACGGGAACCATCCGTCTGTCTCTCTACATTTCATGAACCGTGTTAGTAAGACAATTAAAATTTTCTGAGATGATGTATTTCTGTTGGTCATTATTTGTACGGAACCCTTAGTGTCATGAGTCTTCTCACATAAAATCTAGCCTAGATTAATTTTCATTTAAATATAATACGTTAAATCGAATTTTTCGATGAAATTAGCGTATCAGTTGCGTCTACCTACATTATTTATTTATGTATTTATTATCTAAGCAAATTCTAGAGCGAAATACGGTCTGCTCCTTCTTATTTGAATTTCGTACTAAAATGGTCCTTTATGAAATCCTTCTTCAGTCTTTTATCGACTTACATCTTATTTTCGCGAATATTTCTCCCTTAATAGATTCGGATTAATAAAGCATTTGTTTACTATCCAATTAACGCTAATCTAATTCACGCGTTTTTGATAAAACACGACCCTGACCCTATAAATTGACGTAGGAAGATGGACTCAATTAATAGCGATTACATTGTTGGCTACAATATTTATTATAATAATGACCCGCCCTCGCGCTTTTTAATGTTTTAATTACCTGCGTCGTTATAATACGTCATTGTCTGTTCCACTTTGCTTTTGACGGTCTCGGTCCCCAATCGAAGAAAATATATCTAATCCGGATATATTTTACATATTTCCATAAGTCTTATTTATTCTTTATTTCACTTATTTAACAGTCGAGAAAAAGAAAAGAGATAAAGTGGTAAAAGCTTACATCTAAGTACAATGGGCGGTCTTATCGCTTAGAGCGATTTCTTTCAGACAACCTTCGGTACAATAGAATACTATTATAATAAGAATATGGGAGGTAGCCTTACAAATATTTTATTTCATAAACGACTCGTCACGAACACCCATATTCTTAATTAACGCATAATAAATAATAATTCTAGTTAGAAAAGAACTGAGCAAAATACCACATATACATCCTTATATTTTGCAGTCTAATTCCTATGAAATTATATATTGCTTCATCATGGCCGACATTTTCCTTCTAACAAATCAATGGATGGCTAATCGTTGATCCATTGAAAAGGAAAACCAATGTGTCTGAGTGTTCGTAAACAATGACATTGCTTTATCATGTTATGATTGCGTATGCGCACACATAGGTGTTTTATGCGCATACGCAAGACCTATAAATGCTTTCAATGCAATGGAAACGAAAGCAATGTATGTTTATAATTATATGTGACATACTATATATTCGTGTACATTCTGTCATCCGTTTAAAGTATTGATTTTGTAATTAAAAATCTAGTTAAAATAGTATAATCTAATTACTAGCTGCGCCCCGTGGTCTCACCCGCTAAGTCTGTATATATGTAGGAATATCGGGATAAAAAGTTGCCTATGTAACATTCCAGTTGTCCAGCTATCTACGTACCAAATTTTATTGCAATCGGTTCAGTACTTTTTGCGTGAAAGAATAACATACACACATCCTTACAAACTTTCGCATTTATAATATTAGTATTAATATCAGTTGGAAGGAAGTATATATAGGATTATATATAGAGACACATACGAAGCTGCTAGAGATACATAGTTAGTAACGGTTATATTATGTAAATTTCACCACTTAAAAATAAGCGACGTCTAAAGGTAACCCACCTTTTTTCTTGTATTAAGTGGTTTTCTTTAAAACATATTTCTTTATATATTCATTAATGCACAAAGCTATACATACCACGAAGAATACTACTCCAGATTGAAACACTACCATGTATCTTTTGCCACCATGTACATGCTGCATGCTTGATCTTTCTAACGTAGCTGCCTTCCAGGCGACGACCTGGGCTCGCTGATGCTGCGCGAGAGCACGATGCGAACGGAGCAGATAACGTGTCCGTCGCTCGCGTGGCTGCTGCCCTCGCCCAACTTCTGGAAGCCCTCCGAGGTGCTGGTCCAGACGGACAAGTTTAATTATACGATAAACGACCTGCAGAAGCTGTTCCTGTGAGTCTTATTTCCTATAACCTTATGTTCTCTTACTCTTATTTCCTATAACTCATTCTAGCTCTTACTAAGTCCCACTAACTCTACTTACGTACTATAAAATAATAGGATTGAACAGAGGACATTTGATTGTTTAATAATTTATTTATTATTGATAAACTCAAAACGACTACATTTCCCTGTCTTTTGGTGAACGGCTGGTGACATTTTATTGTTTTTCGAGTAGTATTAATACAAATATTCCATACTGCACTAATATTCTGAAAGCGATCCTCCCTTGGATAAGTACGGGATCCATGAGTATCCTTTTTTATGTGTGATAGGGAAGCGCTTGCCTACTATCTCGTCTGCTGGTAGATGTAGTCTAAGATGGAGCGCGATACATAAACAGCTTGGCATTGGCATGCAACAAGCATGGCTTCCCCAAAAAAAGACCTGTTTATACCACGGGCGAAGTCGGGGTGGACCACTAGTACGCTACATGTGAATGTGTCCAGGGACATGGACCTGCCGAGCGCGTGGGAGATGCACAAGGACACGGAGCGGTTCGCGCGCGACTTCTCCGCGCCCGGCGTCGAGCTGCACTGCGTCTACGGGTACAACATCTCCACCGTGGAGCGGTTCGTGCTTTACCTAGCTTTTTTTTAGGTCATCGTCGGAAATGGAGGTGGTGGGTCGCCTGATGGTAAGTTACCACCGCCCATGAACGTTTGGAGAGGCGTAAGGTCAATTGCAGATTTTACGCCTCTACAAATGGATTGCCGATTTCCTATTTGAAAGGGATTAAGAAAGGATTGACGAGAGAATTAAAACATAGGACTGGGAAGGGTAAGTAAAAGGATATGGGCCTCCGGCTCCCCCACTCGCCAAACGAAACACAGCAGGATGCTACTATGTCACGTCGGTTTTCTTTTCTATGTTTTAGGAAATTATATTGGACTCATTTATTACCCCGTAGGTTTTTCTGAAAGATAAGAAACGTTTGTACAAGTTCAAAAATATTTTCGTCGCGTTCAATCAAACAAACAAACAAACTTTTCAGCTTTATTATATTGGTATAGATTTGTATCAATTCTTACATCAATTGCTTTATTGTATAAGGTCAATGTAAACTTAATTGACAGGCGACTTATTCGCAGCTGGTTAAGCTTTAAGTATGAAGTCATCAGGTGTATTTATATAAATATAATAATTCCAGTCTAGTATACAAGCCGGGCACCTGGCTGGACGGGTATCCCACCCTGCTCACAGGGGACGGGGACGGCACCGTCAACCTCCGCTCCCTCTCCGCTTGCACCCACTGGGCCAAGCGGCGCAACAACTCCCTCAAAACCAATCTCAATGGCAAACCCGTCAAAACCCTGCCACTGCTGAAGGCGGAACACTTAAAGATACTCCACGACCCTCGCGTGCTGGAGTACGTGACTACTGTGCTGGGGACTGACGGGAACTGATCGGAATGATAGTGGGATTCGGCGGTGGTGGTCTGAGAAATTGTGTGGTGTGAGACTGTCGTATGTGCCTGAGAATGTTGGGTAAGGTGGACTTTATGGGACATTTCGTGGTGGGTTTCCTAAGAATTTTGGGTGCGGTGACCAATCTTGAAGAACGATCTGTGTCCATTTGGTGACATATTTCCTGTGTCAAAGTACTGCTCAAATGTGCAGGTGTGTCAACAATCGTCTATTATATCATTTATATACCTTTTGCGATGATGATCATTCCAAACACGCTAGGCAATGACTAAGGTGCTAATAAATCGAAAACCTAAAACATTTCTAACTCGCATGTATTAGCTTCACCTGTATGTTTGTAGCCGACTCCTTACGACTCGATTTTGATCCTTTTAATGGACAAATTTAATTCAAACCTTGTACACTTAGCAAGGATCGGTGACAATACAATAATTTCATAAGTTCATCTTATTGTCCTGATTAGGATACAAGGAATAAAATAATTTATTTCCTTAAATATACTCTATGATCTATAAGAGCAAGAAGATTCAACTTAATTGATTCTCTCTTCAATCTGTTGGTTTTTATATTTTATTTATTATTTTATATAATGTTTTCAGAAAGCAATATATGTGTTTGTACAAGATGCTTAATATTTCCCGCACACTTGGCCAGTCTACGTCGAGATTGGTCACTGTTACTGAAATTTCGTTAGCTATTATTATAAATCAATTAAATTCAACTTTAATTTATATTTTTATTTAACTTTAATGTATAGGAGTACTGTTATAGTCCTGAAGATGCTGTGTAATCTAATAATTTGGGGGAGACTATGGAAATGCTGAGTGAGGTGAATAAAAATTATAAGTATCCATTAGCAAAAACATATAACATTACTTGTTTCCTTTAAAGATCCAATATAAGACACCCAAGAAGTATTTGTTTGGTTCAAATCGTTAGGCGAATGGCTTAGTATTTATATTTTTTTGTATAGAAAGTAGCTCTCTTTATTGTATGCTCTCTAATTTTTAACATTGTTCTGCCAGTTTATTAAGATGATATGTACGTATAATAGCGAATTTTTAATAGTGTTACCATTAACATAATTGTTATGTTGTTTGTTAAAGATATGTAAAGTCGATCTCTCTAAGTGTAATGTTACCAGTACTACCGACTTCTATTTTGCCATAGTTTTATATCGTTAGTGAACATCGCTGTGATAGCAATCTAAATGCTCATTTTATCTGTATCCAGCCTCCAGGATAATTTTATATCTCTAACGTAGGTTTTTATTTTTTAATTTATAATGTAATGATAAACATTATTTTGTGAGTGTGTGTTATTTAAAAACAATATTCATCCATACTAATCTCTCTAGAAAACTTTATAGTATAATATCGGATAAATAAGATCATAATCTCGTATAATAGGTCCCAAGAGATTTAACAACCAAAATACCATTAGAAAGCCACGTTACTTTTGAGTGTCCTAAGCTGTGTTTTATTTTATTTTTATTCCGGCTCACCCCAGGCGAAGCCGGGACGCGCGACTAGTTTTTTTAAATCTGATTTATGAATGATTTCTTTTTATAACGCCTTGTGCGCATTTTACTGAATGCTTCCATATGAATTTGAACTTACAGTCAATGCAAAATGTCGACTTAATCGAGTTCAAATATTGTTTTAATATCCTGTGTAGTTTAGAGTAGGTATAAATCTTTGGCCTTCCATATTATATATAAAATTATGAACAATTGTCCTATTAGAAAAACTAACGTAGTGGATACAGTCTGTCGAATTAATATCTTGATTATATTAATCACGAAATTAATTGTATTCTAAAGTAAAGATCAATTACTGCAACTCTGGATTTACTCACTAGCATTAGACAAGCACAAACGCTAGTCTACAACTGTGCTAAAGAATCTTTATTTGCAAACCTACTTATTTCCATTCTTTTTTTTTTTAACACATTTGATTTACTTATGTTTTTAGAAACATTTTTGTATAGTCTCTCATGCTAAGATGCGATGTCTTATGTTCCTACTACACACTTTACACTGTCATGCCGGCTTTGTAACTGTAACATTATCGTTTTGTCACTGATTGCAAAAAAAATCCGCCGTTGCATCTTATGTTTTTTTGTTTGAAGTTTATTTGTGCAATAAAGAACATAAATAAAATTAAAATTAAGAAGATGAAAGCCAAATAAGAAATAAAAATATAGTTGAATCATCATTATATTGTTTTATTTAATAACCCTATCTACTCCCTTCCCGAATTTTACCGCCTACTACAGCTAAACTTCTAATGCTGAATTTATAACGACTTAATGTTGCGTTCCATCTATATGATATTGTATACCATATAATGTTTCAAGTTGGTTGAAACAGTTGTTAAATCTCTCAAAAGTTATCGATATCTATATATACACTAAGGCGTTATTACAAAAACTTTTTGACTGTTTCAAATGTTGAGGGTATATAACGAAATAAAGATCTCCATTGCATATACTACTGTATTTAACTTAACATCAATACAAAATACAGATAATAATATTTACAACAAAATTTCGTAACATGAGAATCAAATGAATCTAAACGCAGCTAACGTCGCGAATGACTTACATCTAAGTAACAAAATAATATCACATTTTAACTCAATATACATGTGCTTATTCCGAACCCGACTAATTTTTTATCTGTGGACACAATGTTACCTCTTTCATTCATCAAATCATTTGACGTTAAATTGACAGAACAGTGCTTAAATACCATGAAAAGAATTACAAGAAAAGTTAAAAAAATGTTTGGTTATATATTACCAAATATTCGAATAATATACTTCTTAGATATAACCAACCAGCGTGAGTATAACAAATATCCTCGTTTCTATATTGTAATACGATTCGTTTTCCTTACACACGGACAAATTTTGACATCGTTCGAAAAATGTAAAAAACTTAGCATACATAAGCAAAACGAATCGCACAGTATAGAAACGGTAAATCTATATTAACTACCCTTAACCAACCGCTTAACGAACTACGTAACAGTGCACTTTTCTTTAGGATTAATAGTTAATACATTTTTATGTATTCACAAAGTAATATAACATGCAAACAGCTCAACAGCTATCATTTTATACAGACGTATTGAGAAATCAATACAAATTTGATGCTCATTTGAAGTATGACTTCACACTTTATCTTATAAATCCTCATAATACTCCCATAATATATCAGTAGTATTACAATTTTTTTTTTTCAATTTTGTGAACACAATCATTCTAAGAACTTTACCAATTACTTGTAAATGCTGATTACTAACAGACTTTTGTGTAAAGTGAAAATGTACACTTCACGTTTTTATTTCATATCACAATTCTAGTGATGTAAAATTGCAAAAAGAACCATTTTATGCAACTTGTATATTAAATATTATGATTACACATTAATGCAAGATGTATATCAGAGTTTTCAACTGCAATCTATAAAGATAAAACAGAATTCATCTTTTAAATCATAAATAATCATTTGGAAACTACATAAACATAATGCGAAAATAAATATTATAAATAGATACATAGGAATTCACTTCAATTCGTATCTAAAACCTTATTTTCCTCAATTAATATTAATTTTCAAAATAAGTTTATCCTAATGCCAATATACATTCATTCTTAATAATATCCCATGTTTAATTAATGAAAAGCGATAATTTTCCTTACGGATTTTGATGTTTGTTTCATGAAAGTTGTTTCAAAATTCAGAGAACCGTAAGGAAAATGAGCTTCAACAAACATATAGACCAATACAATATTAAGGCTTTTATAATGACTAAGTTACGATATTCCGTAATTGCATTTAATTTACTACAAACGTGAAAACATTACTATTTATACATTATAAAATTTTTAGGAATTACATTCTTCCCTTTTCTCTTTTTGCATCTAGCAAGCCACATTACTCTGGACTACCATAAAACAACTTTGTAAGTGTGTATAGTTATCATTCCATTGACATTACTCGTTATATAATGTTATTGATAAAGCAAAATAACTTAACAAATTATTAATTTGTATTTTATAAACCGTTACAATAAATAACGTAATTTAAAATTTGGACTTGCACTATTTACATTTTCCTTCTTTCCAAGGAAATCATAAATAAGTCCATAATAAATGAATTGTTTTAAATATAAATAAATGAAAAAAAATAAATAGAACCGCAATCTGGTTATTTTCTTTCAAAACATTTTACTATTAAACGCATTGTCACGCTATACTCGTACAATTTTGAAACGTTACGCTATAATATACCTTATCACTAAAACAATAAGATCAACATTTGCATGCGATTTCAATCAGTTTGTTCCTTCAAGCGCGTACGATCGACTAAGCACCATAATAGGCAATAATGAAGCGCCTAATGATTATATGAGCGATCTTACTTGCCCCGTCTGTATGTTTGATGAACTAAATGGTATTAAGTTCGTTTAGAAAGAAGAGCACCTATTAGAGAAAACAGGAATAGCATTCCATTAAGAAGATTATCATGGAATACTTGTTGATATTGGGGTGTCCACTAACTTTGGTCAATGAGACCATAAGTAAATAAAAATAAAGACGGAACAAAGGCAAAAACTCATTGATTCATATTTATTAAAGGTAGGTATAATACCATACAATAAAAATAAGTTCATAATAATTGGGGAGATATTGCAAACACAACCAATCTGGAAAAAAGTAACACATACACATGTTTGTGTGGGGGGGAGGAGATAAATAAAGTTCAGCTCATGAACACAGACGGGGCCGCGGCGGGCGCGGCGGGCGCGCTCGCTCAAAGCGCGAACAGAACAAACTGATAGGCGTGGCGCTACCTCCACAGCTCGGGCCGGTAGTACACGTAGACGGCGAGCAGCGCCGCCGTGAGCGCCAGCAGCGTGCGGCGCGGCGCCGCGCGCCGCAGCGCCGCCGGCACCCAGCGCGCCAGCGGCGAGGCGCGGGCGGGCGCGCGCGCGCCGCGCCGCCGCCGCATGCGCTCCTCGTCCGCCTCGCGCTGCTCCGCCCTGAGGACACGACACCAACATTGCATTAAGTTCCGACATTAGACTTAAAAAAAAGTCTCTGGGGTGGAGTTCTATATTCCAAATGACAGCAATTCCCGTTTGAACATAAATAGAATAGTGTCAACCAGTTTCAGAAAAATAATTAGAATACTCACTCTCGCCTCTCAAGTGCAGCGACTTCACCCTCCAGGTCGGTCGGATCGTTCTCGTCGTACAGCTTCTTGGCGACCACCAGGATGTCTTCGAATGGTAAGTCATCGGGTAGCTGGATGTTTTGCATAAAATAACCAAATTATTATACATATAAAGTATTTTATAAAAGATGTCCAAAGAAAAACCAGCAGTACCATAAAAGAGACTAATTCACGCAGGAGAGCAAATAATACGGCCAGTAGAGTAACCCGAGAAAGCAGGTCAAAGTGCGGTTGGTAGGGTCGTACCGGTGACGTCATCAGGAAGGCCAGAGCGGAACTAGTCCGGGAGAGCTGACAGTGTACCTGCTAGAATTACTGGTATGGTGGTAGAGATAGAGTGGCGCTTAACCGGGAGAGCAGTATGGCCGGTAGAGTCCCTCATCTGAGAGAACACGCAGTACGGCCGCTAGAACCAGAACGACACTAGTCCAGAGGAGTTGTGCCCAGTAGAGTTACTGGTAAATCTGGTTGCTTTGCCAAACTGCCACGCTGCGCGGTAGATAGAGTCACTCACACGAGAGAGCAGGCAGTGGGGCAGCAAGAGCCGTATCGGTAGCGTCACTCACCCGGGAGAGCAGGCAGTGCATCATGGCCATGTCGACGTCGCAGGCGAGCACGTGCGGCGCGCGGTGCAGCACGAGCGCGGCGGTCACGTACACGGGGAACAGCGGCGCGGCGCATAGGAAGTAGTCGTACAGCCGCACCACGTCGCTGTACCGGTTCAGGCTGTGCCCGAACCACGTCAGGTACCACGGCAGCGCGAACATCGTGCCCACGCCCGATCTGATACAACATGTGTATTATTTTTATAATATTGCCTTATTCACACAAAAAAAAAAAAATCTTGGACTACTTAAAAATTTTTTTTTTGCCAAAATACGCTGAAAGTATCATTAATTTATGTATTATATATTAAATGAAGGCTTACTTCTCCAAACATTCCGCCAATCGGTCGTCAGCTCTCCTTATAACGGGCAGCATGTAGTTCAGTAAATGCTGTGTCGGCTGCATAGTAGCCTGCATGAATGGAGCCAGTGGGGCCTTGGGGCCGTAGGACAGGCGGCATAACAGCGGGAATGACGCTTTGTCCCCACAGACCAGTAGCAATGTGATTGCTACGTCGTGGTAGCCCTGGATGTTGGAAATTAAATTATTGTTTCCAGGAGTTAAATACTATGAAATTATTTGAATAGTAGGAAAGAAATGTACACTTTTAAGCTTATTCAGTTCAATAGGAAGGAAATTAATTAGCTTTTTTTCTATTTACTATTGACTACTATTGAAAATAGACCACTTTTTTATGTCATCGTCGGCAATGGAGTTGGTGGGTCGCCTGATTGTAAGCGCTACCACCGCCTATGAACATTTGGAGAAGCGCAAGGTTGATCGCAGACTTTACGCCTCTACCAATTGATTGCCGCCTCAAACTGGAAAGGGATTAAGAAAGGATTGTCAAGAGGAATGAAGGAAAGGACTGGGAAGGGAAAGGAAAAGGATTTGCATGTGCATTTGCATTTTATTACACATTCTAAAACTTTCGCAAAAGAAAACGTTTCATCCTCCTTTTTAAAGGCTTTTCTCTTCTTATTTAAATAACGGAGTCATATACTTATTACTTTTGTGACAAATTTTTTTTTTATGGTATTAATATTATAAGGTATTAACATAATATATGGAATTAATATAATACTCTGTAAAATTTTAAATTACGAACAAAATCATTTAATAATTTTTAAAAACACATACAATTTAAAATGTGCGTACTAATATTTTATGCATAAAATACCACAACGAAAAACCGCACGACTTATTTTTACAATTTAAACCTTATCAACATAAAAACGAGCACACATAAACCTATATCAGAAAGTCATAAAAAGCATATAAATTGTACCTACACACATGAACAATAGCATTGTTATGACAGTTCATATTTCTGATATTGAGGCTGAATGACTTGTAAATATTATTAACTAGCTTCCTGCGCCTACACCGGCAAAGGAAAATAGTCGGGCCCATAGCTCCTGTTCTCATCAGGTTGCTGGGTTTAAAACTATCCTTTGTTGTTTCTTAGGTCTCAAACTATCTCTGTACCAAATGTCATCCAAATTAGTTCATCCGTTGTTGAGTTAGAAACACAACTTACTTTTATATATTCTATGCATATAAAAGTTAGTAGTGTTTCCAAATTTTGTTTTCGATAAAAAAATATATAATGCATTATTTTTTATTTCAACATCCATATAAGTAGGTATTAGTTATTTATTATTTATCATATTATCAGTCATCCAATTTTGTCTATGTTTTTATTCTATTTTTTAATGATTAAGAGTAATATTTAGACTAATAAGTTCAATTTTAGATTAATTATAAAAGTTGTACTAAAACAAGATTTTTGCATAAAAACCACATCCAAATCAGTTTATAAAAAAAAATTCTTCCGCTGCCACTTGCTACAGCACTTACTAATTACACATTAGATAATATTGAATAAAGTAATTCTCGAATTATATTGAAACAATTTGTGATTCAAATTATTTTTTGCATAATAAATTTATATACCTACATGTATTCCATATTATTACTAACAAACAGCTCAATATAATAGGCTGTATTCTGCACAAAAAGAAGGTTTTTAACTTACTTATTACTATTCTATATTTTTTTCTAAATTCTCAACATTCTCACAATATTAACAAAATATAAACATACCTGATAATACTTCAAATGTGGATACTTGATGATGACCCGCAGTATGAGAACAGTGAGCTGATCCTGCAGGGCCACTCTCTGTTCGTAGGGAATGCCGGGTGGAAATCTTTTCAGTGACCGATTTACATCTAGTACAACCTATAAAGTGAATGTTACCACCTATAAATGTCATTAATGGCTTGTATAAGCATGCCCGAGACAGTAAAAACACATGTACTGGCTGGTTTGTCCTGTTCCATTATTTCTTGATTTTAAATAAATTTTGTTCTACAAAAATCAACATATCCATATTCTCATCATTACACTTAATGGTTCTTTTAAAACTTAAAAATTGCTTCATATTATTTTTTGTTATTTTGACACTTAGAAAAAATTCTTAATTTCATAAAAATAATAAAGATATAAAAGAAATACAATAGAATGAACCTAGCAAACAAACAAAAATTTATACAATTTTTGATACCTGATTATATTCAGGATGTGTAGAGAGCTCGTCCAAAGATGGTGGTTCTGTCATTTCCTCCTGAGTCACACCAACCAACAGTGGCCATATCTTTCTTCTGTATTCATCTTTAACAATGAAAATTGCACTTTAACACTAGTAACAATAAAAGTTACTATTAAATGATGTTTTGTTATATGTAGGTATAAAAGTAATATCATATCAAATAATATATGAAGGAGTGTTCATAGTACTCAAGATTATAGACATCAAAATAAAACTTACCACATATCAAGCCACCTTTACTTTTGGCAAAGCTCTGCCACTGGTCTACATTAACAACATCCGGATTATCAAGACATTTCTCTATCTCTTTTCTCTTCTCTGTTATGAATGGGTCCTCGAATTCAAAGTCTGAAAATATGTAAATTAGATGTAATCTTTACTTTCACGTTTCAAATATTTAAATATTATTATGCGAACCTATAAATATCGTTATGATATATTTCGGCCAAGCGGCGTATGTTATAAAGGAAATGTGATGTATGTTTTATGAAATTGATCATATGCTGACAAATATTGTTTACAATACCTTGATCGAAGTTTAACTCGGAAGGCGTAGCTATGTCATCAATATTTCGGGTATGGTTTATCTCGCTTGGTAGTTTATCCGAAAGGGGGGAACAGTCTCCGTTTATATTACATTTATCTCCACTATCTGCATCAGCATTATTGGGATCCATTGTGGAAAAATGCAATTAGTCGAGCGAAAACATTACACCAGACTTTCTCGTATGAATTCGTTGACAGTTTATGACGTTTGAAATTTGACTGAATGTCTGTCATGAAAATATATTAAAATCATTCAAATGTCAGAAAAACGTCATTCAGGATTCTTACAGCATTCAATTTTATTGTAGGTAACTTCAATACTTTTTGTTAGATCAATACTCTGATTTATTTATTAAACATTTTTTTTCTGATTATAATGACACTAACATAGTTAAAACTATACGAAACGTTTCTGAAAACTATTAGATAACACTTTTTAAAATAAGCAGAAGAATGAATAGAAAGATGAGTTATGGGTTACATAAAGATTTCGTCCATATACCATATTCAAAAATATTTCAAAAACTAGTTGTAAGTAACAAGTAAGTATGAGTTAACACCAGGAGGCTATATATATGGGACCCATGGATCTAAATATTTACACAGCTCCATAATAGTCCAATCCAAGTTTTAACTCACATTGATTCTTGTAACCTATCCTTAAAATTATGAAGTTTACTTAAATACGTCATAAAAATATGTACATAATATTTCTCAATTTATACTTACGTCAGTCAAACATAAACCAACTAGAAAATTAGTTAAAAAAATCACAAAACTATGAACTTTTGAAAATTTTTAAAATGGATTTGAATGTTATTTCGGATGATACTAAAGTAAGAAAAATTGAAGATATTATAGAACTCCAGAAAGCTTCTGGAAAAATAAATGCACGACAAGTTCTTTTCCAAATTCCGTCGGACACGGAAGGTATAGGTTCAGATAATTTAACGAAAAGTTTAGACACCGGACTGTCAAAAATAAAGTCTGAACTTCACAAACATGCTAAAAAAACCCAAAGAAAAATAAGTGCTTGCCGAACATTATTACCAGACGCGGTTTCTTGGCCAAGTGACTCTGATATAACAGTTTTAAGAATGAAATTATGCCTTAACAACAATTTGAAAGAAAAAGTATTAATTCCCGGAGATGGTCTTCATCAACCTAATAGTTCTTCAATGATAAATCTGGCAACACTAATGTTGCAATCACCACAACCTTCCAAACACAGTATTTTTGAAGAAATGTTATTCCCTTTGTCTTCTTGGGAAGGGTCTGAATTGGAAACAAAGAGTGAAACTAAACAAAAATCCCCTAAATTCACTTACAACACAGCAGTCCTTCATGCCACATGTAGTCAATATGGCAGTAAAGCATTTTCAAAAGCGAGTGATTGTACGAATCTTGATACAAAATCAAAAGTAGCGAGATTTTTTCGTCTTTACTTTTGCCCTTGTTGTTCTTGTTTGTATAACATGGAGAAGATGCGAGAGGAGCCATCTGCGTATTTCACCAAGAATTCGAAGTGAACACGTTTGATTGTAAATAAAAAAATGTAAAAATGTGATTGTATACCTCATCGAGCTTTATGTTTTAATGACGCCTGTGAATAAACATTGGCAATTTCTATACTTTCATAACGTAGTTTTAATCTTTCCGTAGCAACGTAATTATAACTGTATGTATAATCCGTTGTTCATTATCAAATTAGTTCTTGTGTGTTATAAGTCAGAAACAGTAATAATGATTGTTACGAGGATACATAATTATCGCTACAAAAAGTACTAATCATGTTATAGCATCGTTTAAGATTGATTTTTTAAATATTTTATCGTGTCCTAATAAATGTGACTGTTATTTTGTTATTTTGTCTTAGTGCATACAATGCCTAATAAGACTATATTCTTTAATATTTTAAGCATAATCAGATGAACGTTCCGCCGCGCTGTGCTCTCCCGATTGTCTTTTTTTTCTATAATAAGTACCACTTTCAATTCACAGCTTTGAATTCGTTTAATCAGAAAAATAATCGCCTTTGCGTTGTTCGAAACTAAGGTTTAAAAACAGTTCAAAAGTTTTGAACGACCTATTTTTGAATCAACCCATCAGTATACTTTATATATAGTAGCAAACGTCTTAAAAATTTAACGTACATTTAGCATATAGCACATAATATTATATTAATTATCTGTGATACGACCAATAGTTTTTCATTAGTACAGATAATAATTATATTCTAAAAAATAAAATATATAATCTAATCAGAACAATTTATTATTTGAACAAGTCATGTATATATTATACAATATTAACGTAGAGGATTGACGAACTTTATTTTTTTATAAGTTGCGTAATAAATAACTAACTGTAAAACCAATTTAGTGACATGAAAAATATATCAATACAATACATAAATACAATTTCCCACATTTAAATAACTAAATCAAAAGCTTTTTTCATCAACAGTTCGAAAACCCTTATCCTACCGAAAACTGAACATTGTATTTCAAATTGCTCTGAAACCAAAATAATTTGTGTGTAATCGCCGGCCGCCGATGTAAACATTTTTCTACGAAGTAAATTAATAAGATACAATTACAGCATTTAAATTACGCGATTAATACAAACTAAGTTCAAATGGTACCGAAAATTATCTTCAAAACTAAACAGGAAATATGTAATTTAATTGTGAAATTCCGGATACTAGAAACTCAGGTTTCGCTCCTCAATGGATTTTAAGTGCTTCCTACATGTTTTTTTTTATAGAACGTGTATTTGAATAAGCTCTGATCAAATTTCGGTTTGTACACACTGCACAATTAATGCGCAATTTTTATTTAAACGCTTCTATAATAAAACTTCCACCAGCAGTAAGTTTCTATTCGAAAAACTAGCTTTTACCTCGCTGCTTCGCTCGTATGGTCTACAGAATTTTGCACATTTTGCGTAGATTTTCGAGGAAGTATATTGGGTATAAAAAGTTATTTCAGTTGTCCAGCTATCTACGAAGCAAATTTCATTGCATTCGGTTCAGTACATTTTGCGTGAAAGAGTAACAGACGCACACATACATATGCATCCATCTTCACAAACTTTCGCATTTATAGTATTATTATTCGCCAATAGATGTCAGGAAGAGTCATAATAAATTGGGACTACTCAAACGCCTCCTATTTGTTTAAAAAGTAAGTTTAAGTCGATAAAACACGAATATGACATTTTCTAAAAAAGATTCCTAGCTAGATCGATTTATCGCCCCCGAAACCCCCTATATACAAAATTTCATGAAAATCGTTGGAGCCGATTCCGAGATTCCAATTATATATATATTTATATATATATACAAGAATTGCTCGTTTAAAGATATAATAATAAGAAGATGCAAGGGATGACGATATTTTACATTTTTTATATTTAACTTAAGTAGTCTTTGAAGCAAGCATGTTCAACTTTTAGATTTCAGATGATATAGATAACATATTATTATCAATAGGTACTCGGTCCTTATAGTACAGCAAGCACAAACTACGTTGTTGCTTCGCTTTTATTTTGCAAAAGGTGACTAGAATAATGTAAACTGTATACTCTACTCTAGGGGGCAGGAAGCACGTGCCGTGGCAGCAGGTCCCTAGGGGCGGTAGCCTTTCGTAATCGTTACCGATTTTTGCTTTTCTAACGTCAACGACCCTTAAGAACATGAAACAGTACAATTCGAGCAAAGTAAGATTAAAAGTCAAGTAATTGTTATATTTATTTATCTATGTATTAACGTATGGCTATATATTTTAATAAATTCAGATGCTTCAATGAATGTTTTTTTTTTTTTTTTTAT
>NC_052102.1:856877-875529 GCF_012273895.1 Zerene cesonia | reverse complement strand
TCACTTAGGTACTCTGTGAGCCTGATCGTTTCCTGGTCTCCGCTGTGCGCTCGGTAGACACAGGCATAGAGAAGCTTCACTAGGCCCGTGTCCACCAGCATCCATAGTACGGAGAATCGGGGATCTTCAAGATACCGGAGACGCCGAACAAAATGTTGGTCCAAACAGTATAGAGAAGAGAAATATAAATATAAGTCATCTTATATATCCAGGTAGTGGTAAATGGTATCCAAGTAGTGGTAATTTTTCGCTTTCTAGAGAAGCTATTAATAAAACTAAATCAATTCGTTAGTAGCTAATTTCTATAGAAGTCGTTCATTAGAAATAAGATTTAAATTTAGAGAGATGAAAATTTAAGAATTTGCACTGAAGCTGCGGTTAAAATGAAGTTTTATGTATCAAGTCATTTTTTGCCCGTTTTATGTTTTGTTTATTTTTTCAACAATTCCACACTTTATTTATCAAAATATATATGAAGTATTTTATTTCTAAAGTATGAACCCAATATCAAGTTACTACTAAAGGTATAATATAATGGAATCAGATAATGATTTACCTACATGGGCTAAGGTCTCGGAATTGGGTATCCACCTTTTTAGAGGTGACCTACGAATGTTATTGAACTCAGTTTAGAAACTCATATAATTTTAAACTATATAACTTATATGCACGCATTCACTCAATGCCAGTTGAAAATAAGAGCATACATACCATATGTATTAAAAATAGCAATATTGTCTAATACGTCATAATATACGACCCAGTTTTTACCAATCAACAAGGCTCACGAGCCGGATTTGGTCCAATACATTATTATTAATAATAAATTTGCAAATGATAACTCGGTTGATATTACATGAGACCCATTGATTAATAGTTTGACACAGTTAAATTAACTTTCGATATAAATCGATTGAAATTTGAAAGCAGACATAAAATAACAGAACAACACCCGGTCTTCACACTTCAATGACATCCGAGATCAATTAATTTCATCTCTTTAAATTTTAAGTTTTATCGAATTCGTTCGATTCGCGTAGCATTGCCAAATGGTTGCTTTTCTTGGTTCCCCCGTCGGGCGCAGTTGATGCAAGTTATAAAGCAGGAGAAAGCACGCCGACCGCGCAGTCTTATAGTGCGGCGTTTGCGTCCTGTTTCGCGCGCATTTTGACAAGTGTAATTAATTCGGATACTTTGAGTGCATAAACATGAAAATGAGGTAAATATCCATTATTTTATTTTTCGGTTATTCATTTAAAAAATGAACATAATGTATCTAATTAATTATCGTTAAAACTGGATACAGATTTTTCTTGATTTTATAATGAAGTAAGAGAGATATCTACTTTTGTGGTACATTTAAAAATAATCCTAAGAAGATTACAAAAAACAGTTCTTTTTAATTAAAAATAACATCATATTGGCAAAATAGATGTTAGTTTTTGATCGATAAAGCCGGTAAGAAGCCGTGAATCGTGAAGGCAACGGATTGATGATTACAAATTACTATTTTGCGAATGATTAAAAAAATTCTCAAATTATTTTCAGAGTAGGTACCAATTCCAAAACGATAGGGTTCACAAATCACTATAAGCAATATGCTAGAATCCCAAGTTATTCCTAATATTAAGGTGTTACAATAATCTACTGCTTCGCCTGATTGTCTGATAATTTTAATCAATCTTTAGTTTATTTAACTTCAGAAGGCAGATAAAAAAAGCAAGTTCCGCGGTCGTCCGTAACAATATACATCAATTATTCCGGACTCGGGTTCATTTAGATAACAAATAAAGAGACAGTTACATGATAAAATTGCATAACAATTTTGTAAACAAACAAAAAGTCGTTTGCTGAATTTCTAAACATTTGGCATGTCATCCAAGTTAATTTCTAATGTCTGCGAGAATCAATCACTTTCACTCATTCGCGTTCGTATTTTGTAGTGCAATTTTGTATAAAATTACTGAATAAACTCTTTTCCCATAGTATTATGTATGTTATTATGCGAGTAACAAGAAACGTAATGATGTCATACGCAGTTCATACACCTTCTAGTAAAAAGCATTGATGAATGGCTCGAAGACTTGTTATAATAGTAGGTTATTGTGCGGCGCAGTAATACTATTAGCAATTATTTATTCCGCGATGGCAGCTTCCATTTTGAATTGTAGTAAATCGTATATAGCATGTGTATTCTAAATTAAAAAAAAATTGTAATAACAATTTTTTTATAATTTGTAAATTATTAAGAAAAAAAGACTTTTTTGTAATATTTTTGAGTATAAAAGAAAGTTGGTTTTATATATCACAAAAAACAGCGGAACTAATTTGATTAAATATTGTCTACATCTGGAAAACATAAAAGTCTTTCAATTCGGGCGGAAACAACACAGCTAGTAATAATGGTCGAGGTTTTGAGAACTTATACAAATTTTGACAAACTTGGCACTAAAATACAAATAAGAAATTGTGGGATATAAAAATAAACGTTTCAAAATATAATTTATTTCACGAGAACATATTTCTCAGGTAGTTTTTATTTTTAGTATGTATTCTAAGAACCTTTGTGGATGCTAATAATACAAACTTATCAATGTTATTGAACTTTGTATTTAATTGCCATCGTAAATAAAATTCAATAAGTAGCTATGTATAATTTTAATTTCTGTGTGAATTCTTAATAACTTATAACTTTTTTGATTGAGATTTAAATTGAACTATTAAATACTTAATACATTTTCATTAAATTTGTGCTAATTTTTTTAAGGAAAACGTACAGGTATTTTTTATGTGTAATTAAAAAACTATGAAAAAAATAAATAGCTTGAAAATGGCCACTGAGATACTGCCTTATAAGTCTCATTTAACTTACCATTTCTCGGTACAGATTATGCAACTGTATAATAAATTCATAACATGTATGCACAGCCTACTTACAACTTATGCATTGGTTATGGTAAGTTTGTTTGTCTATTGTCTGGTCTCTTTGTTATGTGGGTGTGATAATCTCAAGCTTTTGTAATCCACATTCACGTGTTAAAGTTACTGGTAACATTTATGTGAGTCATGTACGAGGAGGTTATTAAAATATGGGACGATTTGTTGGTAATTCCATTACTATAAATAAGTAATAATGTCTCTGGTTGGCCTTTTACTTTTGATTTGTTTAAATTAACCATTGTAACGTCACATTAATTTAACACCTATTAAACCAGCTTCCGTTGAAATAATTACTTACCTACAGAATATATTCGTCATAAAAACAAAGCATTTAGACACGCTGAATCATTTGTTATATGCCAAGGACGCGATTTACTTAAAAAAAATCAGTTTATTTAATGCATTTATGCAAATGTCTAAGTGATGAATAATTTTATCATAGTCGTACGAGGACCAAATTTATTACATTTTGAGTGAAAAATTTGAAACAATTTTATAATATCATCAAATGTAACAGTTTCATACAAATATAAACTAACATTATAAGGAGGAACCATTGTCTGTTTGTAATGTTTTCACGCAAAAACTACAGGACCAATTTTAAAAATTATTTCACGATTAGAAAGTGGCATCATCCTGAACTGTCATAAAATATATATATGTATCACACGTAAAGCCGGGGCGCGCCGCTGGTAATAAATAAAATTGTACCCTCATCACTGAGACAGATACTAGACCTTCATTTTATTGGCGTATTTATAATGTCTCAGTAATCGCCATGTAAGTATTTTGTTGGAATTTTAAACTACAGATTGGGCTCCAACGGTATGTTGGTATAAATAAGTACGAAATTCAATGTTATAATAGTTCACACGCTTTAACTCCGTTATAAAAATTGCGTAATGCATGGCTAACAATATGAGAACAATGCGTAAACGCATTATAATCGCAACATTTTATGAGCGTTTGAGTTGGATGAGTACTTGGGGTGTATGTTTAATGACAACATTTTGAATTTTAGCATAGACAATTAACATAATAGTACCTGGATGACCGAGCTTTGCTCGGTATTTCTTTTTTTTTTTATAAATTGTGTTTTTTAGAAATTATATTCAAGTACGAATTACATACTAATAAAATGATGAAATATGAATAATATTTTTCGATCTAACCGACAGAAACGCCTCTTATTGGTTAAAAAAGTAAGTTTAAGTCGATAAAACACGAATAAAACACGAATATGACATTTTCTAAAAAAGATTCCTAGCTAGATCGATTTATCGATTATATATACTAAATCGATCGATCGATATCGATTTATATATACTAAATTTCATGAAAATCGTTGGAGCCGATTCGGTCGGGGCATAGAGATAAATGCATTCTTATAGACAACCTCTAAATGGAACAATCTTTTTGGTAACCTGTGATGTCACAAAATGTATTGCATAAAATAAAATATGAAAATTTATAAGGGAAATTGCTGCGTTGCCGCTTCAATTGCACGCAACTGAGGACGCGGCTAGAAATTAATAACTTAATAAAATGTATTTCGTGAAAGTCACATTGTTAATAATGTTATATGCATCCTGAGAAACGTTGGGAAGGAAACTGTTACGTCTCACGCGATCGGCATTCTTCGGCTAATCGTCAATAAACAAAATTATTTCCTTGCGCGTTGCGTGCTATTTCTCGATAATTAATGATTCAATTATTACGTTCACACGCGTAATAATTAATAGCACTTAGATAAGGAATATCGCCTGTAACAAATAATTTGATAAACATAATTCCTTGACGTGATGTATATACATAGTGTGACTACCTGTTATATACATAGTGGGATTTTGTCATAGTATCATCTTAATATGTTAGTTAAATATAAATATTACTCAAAAAAATTTTCCTTTTGATGACAAAGAAAACTGTTTTCAAATTTTCGAAAATTCACTTACTCAGGTTTCCGTTGAGTAATTAATTTTTTGATGAGAAAATTTAAGTTATAATAATAAACTAAATGGCGTTGGTGCTTTTGAACTGAATTACTCTCGAAATAATCTTACATTATAGTTGTACCTATTTTGAAAGAACTGATCGATTTCCTACATTGAAAGAACTGATGTAAACTGACTTCCTAATAACACGTTACGTCCTACATACAACAAGATGTGAAGTAATTTAAAACGATTATAGGTTACGTGTAATTTTATTAGCATATATTTTCACTTACATTTTTATATGTACGAAATAAGTGCGGACGTAAACGCTATAACTCTTTTATTACTCTGAAATGAGTCTGAGTATCTGTATTATGTAAACACAAATTTATCTCTCCATCTGATGTATATAGAAGTTGGACAAGTATTTTTGTAAATACTTAATGTTTTAATGCTTTATTTGCAACATCCAAATTCATCCAACCGATTAGTTTAAATTCATGCCTCATTCAATTTTAATAGTAAAAGATTAAACTAAGGACGATTATCATATATGTCAATGAAAGTCCGATATTTTATTAAAGATCGTCGACATTTATTTGAATCGCAATTGGCGACCGGGATTTCAAGAGATAAGTAAACCTTCTAGAAAACACGCTCCATTTTAGGCCACATCTCTGCCACACATAATATAATACTTTAATTTCTAACTACCAGCATCGCTCTGCTTACCTGCAAGCGAGATCATGGTCAAGCGCTTCCCTATAACCAATAAAATAACCCCGACATCGTTGAAAACAAATTAACTCATGTATTAGGTTACATTCGTTAAAACAAATAACCTTCGAATGTCAATATATTATTACTGAGTACAGAAACACAATACATTGGAAATTATGCAATTTAACCTAGACAATAAGTTAGGTGGCATTCGCGTGTGGGCGATAATTTTATCCTCCCGAAGATAATCAAGTTATAGTACATTGACCAATTTTATTTATTTATACGTTGACGACCGCGACTTAGGCCGCGTTGTATGAGGTTTTTTGAGTAGCAACTGTAATTACATTAACCGAAGAAATACTAGACTGTTATTGTGCTTGTAAAAATAATATCTATTCACAGATAATGCAACTATTTTCAATAGGTAAAATTAGGACATTTTTCAGTGGGTTATTTTTTGTCGATGCCACGAAATCGTTTCAGCGAAGGTCGTGTTGCATGTCAAATTGTTAAAGGATTCGATCAGGTCTAAGAGCCCATTGTCTATGAACACATTGTCTGTGTGTCACGATGTTTCTACACTGTGATTTATGGTCAGTGCGGAAGATCAATGTGACATCGTTAGGAGGCTGGTGAATGAAATTCTTTGACGCACGTGTTTGTAATACGTTGGTAATGCGAGCAATTACAATCAGTAGATGGAACTTAGCCTGATCCGATATAAATGATCTAAATAAAAAACGAGTATGATAGTGCAGATATACATTTGTGCGATTTAGATTCAAATGCATCTAATTACTTTGATTGTCTATGTAATATAAAATCATATATATTTATTATAAATCATACATCAATAACAAGTAACCCGTGTGTAAAAATAAAATATCCCTCACGTAAACAACAAGATCTTTTGTAATACGCAATAAATTATGAGTCTGTGTGGACGACACTTAACATTTTAACATTTTAATATTCTTCGAGCCTAGTACGACAAAACACTAAAGAGAAAATTAACCAATGAATAAACATTACGGAGTATATAATATGTGACATTTAAAGGGCACAGTGAAAACCCTTACATAATATAAAAAACTCCATTATTTTCACACATACAAAAACTGAACAGTTATGCAACTACCGAATGTAGTCCTTGCAAGTAGCACGTGTTTATAAAAACATATCATTTATAAATACTGGTTTTACGAACGCGGGTGTGCCTTGTATTGCGGGAGTGCCTCAGGCCATGAGGGACATAATATTATGTGTAAATAGCCAATTGATATATCTTTAGTATTTACCGTACGAGTTAACATTCTTGTTTTATCTTTGTAACATATTACTCCAGTGACAGAGAAAATTTAAACACAAATATCCAGTTAGTACTAAGTCAAAACAAAATATTCCATATTTAAATTTAAAGAAGCTTATAAATAATCTGTCGCTATTATTACAACCGCCAAAAAAACGAAGTTTCTCAATTCATAGCGTATTTCTTTGTGTCGGCACTGATAACGCGGGGCAATAAAGCTCTATATGTACATTGAATTCTAGATTATCATAGTATAGGGGTTTATTACACAAAATATTATGTTAATAAAAACTCTCCAAAAATTGGTTTCACTAGAATTAAGTATACTGATAAAGTACCTAATATTATGTAGATATATCGTCATGCTTTTAGTTTTAGTTTTACCCAGGATTCTGAACTAAACGCTGTTATGTATTATTTTTAATTAAATTTCAACCTAACAATTATGTATTCATTACGAATTCCTTGCGAAATCGCCTGCTTAGTTATAAATAAAACATCTACCAAACTTCTGAAAAAATAAAACGTACAAAATCAATTAATTTTAATCAGAGGTTAATTTAAAATGTCAATCGAATCGTTTTTCCGCTGAGTGACGCGAGCCGGGATCATTACGCAACGAAAGTGAAATCATAATAATTTCGCGGCAACATGCGACGATTTGCAGTTACTTCTGGTTATGGCTTATGCATGGATTATTCCAAATAAGAACGTCATCTATTTAATAAATGGGATATCCAGTAGCGTAAGAGGATTCACAATTTCACTCGTTAAATGAGAGAAAAGCTGTTGACGCTGATATTAATTGATATTGAAGCTGATATTAATTGATATTGAAGCTGATATTGATGAATGTGAGCAGTGAATGCATAGTCCAGAAATCCTGTAGAGTTTATTTATTTATTTATTTCAAAACAGAAACAGTAGTACAAACCTTTTCTGAGTGAGTGAGAGTGTTTCAAGAGAAAAGCTCTTACCGTTTAAATTTTCAAAAATCGAACTCCTTTTACTTAGTTATAAGCAAAAATGTACCTTATGACTATTGCATTAGATCACTCTTAATTATGAGTTAAAAGAACGAAATGAAAAATTTAAAATGATTTTGATATAGGAGCTATTAATAACTAAGATTTTGAACAATGCCCAATGCCTTCCGATACGCCGCGCGCCGCGCCTTTCAATAACCGTCGCGTTACTCTGAAAAATTTGTTACGTTGGAATAATTTTACGTAATTTTTACTTAATTTCAACATCAATTTAACGCAAAATTACATCATTTATAAAGTGTGTAAGTGTAGCTACGATCACCAATGCCGTCGCGGTCCAGATGACAAAGATGTAACATTATTGGAGCAATTCGGAGTCAATAGTTATTAAGTTAAATTCATAATCAGTATTGCATGCACGTGCAAGGTATATAATGTAATTTTTCTTATATTATTTTACTACTTATTAAAGTAGTAAAGTAGCAAGCTATCTATACTCATTAGTATAGATGGCTTATAGCCATGTATATAATACATATAGCATTGTATGAAGCTGAAGAGTTTGTTTGTTTTTTTGTGTTTGATTTTATGCGAATATTAGCATGTTGCATTTAGCGATTGAAGACTTGAAACGGATTTTAAACGCGAATTATTCATTATATTATTTAACCCGACGTTTCGAACAGTTAACAGCAAGCGTGGTCACGAGGAGGCTAAGTCTGTTTGTTTGTTTGAACGTGCGTATCTCACCAACTTATTTACAGTTTACGTGATCCCTGAGTGTTATAGGCTGTCTACGTAGCACGTGTGAAGTCAGTGCGGACCGCTCGCACCAGTATCAGATATCCGAGTGAAAGTTTCATGAAACAGTTCAACCGTTACAGGCATTAGACAGGCGCACATTTTTTTTCACATTAGCACATATTAATATGTCATACTTAAATGCTGTTTTCACATGACATAAAATGATGACCTATACTTCAATTTAGGAAATTTATATCAACACAAGCTGTTCGCCCCGGTTTCGGCCGTGATACATACGAAGTCTATCTCAATCGGTTACGTTGCAGCTTTCTATCAGTGGAAGAATTTTTGAAATTGGTGCAGCGGTTTTGTGTGAAATCATTACTGGAACATACAAAAATACAATAGTTTCCTTTTACATAATATTAGTGTACAGATATATAAAAAAAACATTTTAATATTATGTACATATGATAGTAATCGTGAGGTTCCTGCGTAAGTTTTATATACTTGCCCAGACCCAAAGGTCCTTTCCTTTCGCTTTTTAAAATACCTACAGTTAACTTACTGTACCCGATAGATTAAAAAAAACAATAAACGTAAAAGACTTGTAATAATAAACTGTAATTCATGTGCATACCGGAATTACTTTCACTTCCTTTAATGTTTAAATCTTTAGAGATATTAACTGCTTAGATAATAACTTTCGTTTGTCTGAGATTTCGTTGTTTACCCATTTTATGTGCAAAAATTTTAAGACGTTTTTCGCTCTCATTAAATACCAAATGCTTTTGAGGAAACGAAAGTATAGATACCAGCATAGTATTATGTTATCTATGGTATAGATAATATCGCGAGAGTCTACGTCTTCTAGTTTTATAAACCGCACTCCATTTAAAATACATGTAAAAATATGCAATGCCAATGCAATATATCGTTCAGTCATCAAAGAACAGAAAACAAGTGTTAGCTTGCAGTGTTTACTAACGTTTAAATTCATAACGAAGTAGCTTTAACCTCTCTTCGCTGATGAACAATTTGTAACTACCCACGGCACTATGAAAGCAACTATAACTTAAATAAATAACTATATGATCGAAGCATCATATGAAGGAATCGGTATCTTTTCAGATAATATATGTAGATATTATTCTCGCCTATAATCGCGTCAGATAATTGTTTTTATAATTACCTGCCACTGCTTATTATTTTATTAAAAAAGAATATTTTCAATTTCGCTTTCTATATACTTAAAATTTTTCATATACAAAACTATTCGATATAAAAACAAATAAATAATAAGGAGCTATAGTTTTATTCAAGTAAAATCACTGGTAATTTGCTTTTTTTTTAATGAGTTACGTGTTACGACATAGGGAATATTTACATACATCTATAATAAAATATACGAACCACACTTTATGACAGAATCAATGCATTATGCATAATATTTCAAATACGGTGACACTCTTATTAAATAAACGTTATCGTTTTCAATCGAATTCACAAAAATGAGGATTTCAATTTGGCTGTATTTTTTGTGTCTGTTGCCTCAGAACTTTTTCTGGGTGAAACGACGATTATAATTCTCTTTATATTTGAAAACTGGTACCTCCCATATGGTCCTATTTAAATTTGGTCTAATTCTGGTTTTGAAAACTGTTGCTCAATATAGAAATTTAGCAAGTTCTTCAATTATCTTAAGTCTGATATCCTGTTGTAACTGAGCCACGGTGCACTACAATTACATAACGTAAAGTCTCTAATAAAGTATCGCTCATAGCGTTAATTACATCAGAGACCACACCTCACAGCTCGGCACACTTACCGTCTTCGGATGTGGACAGACATCAGCTCGATTACAACCCGATACGTATTCATCTCACCACACCCTTGCTTGAGATCGTTCTTATCGGCACATTCCACTGTATATTATGAAGTTTTTTAATCTTATAAGTACTTATTAGTACCTAGTAGCCAGTCGACCGAGTGACATAATTTATTAACCATAATTTATACATAATCTAGGTTGAATTAAAAGTCTAAAGTCAATAAGAAACTTGCACGTTCCGATTTGAACCTAAATCGTAATAGATTATCTGGCGTACAATCTCGCAAACAAATGTATTTTAACTATGTATTTTAACTCTTGTAATGATGGTATAAATACATATAGGATTATTATCTATTCCCTTTGACAGTAATAACAAATTTTAGAAACATCACCACTACATAGTAAAAAGCAAAGTCGCTTCCCGCGCCTTTCTATATACCGTATGTATGTATATTTAGAACTTTTAAACTGCTCAACGGATTTTAATGGTTTTTTTCTATAGGTAGAGTGATTAAGGAGGAAAGTTTATATGTACAATAACATCTATTAAACTACTATGAATTCAACGCATGCGAAGCCGCGGGCAAAAGCTGGTAGTGAATAAATTAAAGTTGCGAAGCTGGGCTATTGTGTCTTGTGGTTAGACCGGAATGCATACGAAACCGAGCTTTGTCGCAAATCCAATCAAACGCTTCAGTGCGCCCATTACCTTTAATTAGAAAATAATAAAAACATTAATTGTTGTTGTTTTAAGTTGCGAAAGGTCCCATCTTATATAAGATTCCCACTTTTAAATCACGTTCCTTAGATGCATTATCAGATGAAAAATTGTTTAAGCTTTCATTTAATGTACATACATATTTTAAAATATACACATAATAGATTTTAAGAAACGTATAAAAAATAGACACAACCAATAAACTAATCAAAGACAGAACTGTCTCCGTAAAACTGTAGATTGCTATATCATTAGTATTTCTTCAACATTATTTCAAAACCAATTTTTCCTTGTTTTAGGTGGAACGTTTTAATAGCTTTAATGCTCATTGGCACAGCCTTAGCGTCCGAAGAAGATGACAGCATCCCTGATGCTGAGGTTGACGACGAAGACGAAGACTCTCCACTAGATCGAGAGGTAGGACTATTTAAATTTTTATAAATATTTAACTGCATTAAGGACGGCATACAGGACAATTTCCTTAATTGGTTAAGCAGCTGTGTCCTAGCATTTTACTTCAAATCGTCTATCCACTGAAGAATGTAAATATTTATTTTGTATCTGTCTAATCAAGTGTACATATCAATGCTTTTTTTTATGTTTTTAAAATTTATTTGCATTGTACACGTATATGCATAAAATAAATGCTATCGGTAGGATTATATGACTCACGCTGTGTTTTTTTTTTTCATTGAAATCACGGTCTTAATTATAAAGAGAAAGTTCTCATTATAACGGACAATGCAACTGCTTTGTTTTTGCTTATTTTTGAACGGTAGCCTATTCCTACATGTTTGAAAAGCGAAACCATTTGAAAGCGCAACTCTCACATTATCGCTATATTTAAATCGAGAACTGTGATTGGTTTTTTAATAATTTATAAGATGTGCATCTTAATACAGATGATGATATGGTTTATAAATATTATTATTAGAGGCTATTTTAACTCGTTATGTAAATGCAGCTGTATAATGTTAACAGTGACGTTATAAAATATGTAGGTAATAGCTAAACCTAATCATAGGAGATAGCGTGGGAATTGCAGGTGGCTGGAAGCCAATTAAATAATGTTAATTTTTCAATATTTGATGCAGTATAAATTCCACGCATCCTAAATTATTAAAAAATAATTGTGAAATGCGTAAAACGAATGGGCCGACATAACAAGAATAAATGTATATTAATAGCTAATATTTGCGAATAATTGAAATAATATGTGGTAATTATTATTCTATAATTTAGGTTGATTAAATGTGTATTTTAATTGTTCATAAACGCAATCGGTTACATGTTAAACTTGAATTGAATTATAAAAATAAGTGAAGCAATATAGTTACGCATTTCAATATTTAGAAGTAAGTTTAATATGATGGAGTATTGTGTTGAGTAAGTTTTATTTGGATCGGCTTTGGTTTATTTCATAAAATCTCTCCGTAATATCTAGTAATACCCAGTAACACACACTATACCAAAGATATAGTGCTATCGATTTCTGATACACACTTATAGCATGTCTACACAAACCAGTTTTGTGGAATCGAAGGAAAGTATTAAGGCATTAACCTGTACCATTCACCGGAGCTGTTATATGTGTGATATAATTTCAATTAGATAGTAAAAAGTTATTGGTCCAACAATAACGCCAAATGTCGTGACGCACGAATAAACACCGTCCAATTTTGTTGATTGTTTTATTATGGCGCGATAAATATACGCGCCATTACACAGAAGTTATACCACGTCACAGATAACATAATAATATGATCACGTTATACCGTCTGTTTTTTTTACTTTAAACTTTAATAGTACAAATACCAAAGATGCTTCTTCGCATCAGACCATGTAATGTAGGTGCATATTTATGTGGGTTATGTGGCCGCATATTTTATAAACATGCAATCCATTATTATATTTATTTCTGTATGTGTAATCTGAATGAATTTCGAATCTACGTTTTTTGCCATACTATTGAGCCACCCCTGTTTTTTTTAAATCATTTTTTTTTTTTTTTTTTTTATGTCATAGCGGGCAACTGAGCTGGTGGTTCGCCTGATGGTAAACGATCACCACCGCCCATGAACATTCGCAAAGGTAGTGCCTCTGCGATTGCGCTGCCCGCTTTTAGTGGGTAAGGGAAAAGGAACGAATTCATGACAGGAAAGAAGGAATAGACTGGGAAGGTTGAGGAAAAGGAAATAGACCACCGGCTCCCCCACTCACCGTACGAAACACAGTGGCATGCCACTATTTCACGCCGGTTTTCTGTGGGGGTGTGGTACTTCCCCGGTGCGAGCTGGCCCAATTCGTGCCGAAACATGCTCGACTCCCACAATAAATATTTCGAAGTTGCTATTAATGCGTTAAAAATAACTCGGCAACTGACAATTTACAGGAATCCCGCAATCTTCGACCACGTGCTTACACCCCAGTCGCGTATCCCAACACGTTACCAAGTGGTTTCCGGCCAACACCCTCACTGGCTGAGCTGGCGGGCTACCAGAGACAGCAGGAGCAGCAGGAGTACGTCATACCAACAAGACCTCAGCAAATTTATATTGAGGAACAGAGGCAACCAGCCCGAGCACCTCATAGGAAGGTAAGATAACTATACGACGTTTTACTTTGTCTAAGTAGATTTTGTACAGCAAATTCGCTTATGACTAAGTACTTTGCGTCATGCATACCTAACTATTCATTCACGTCAAAGTTTCATATTATATACAACAAATACCCATTAATCATTTTTTTAGGTTTTATTGTCCCTTAAAAGAAGACTATGTCTGACTTTGTACTATTTTATATTTTTGAATTAAAATTAGTGCTAAGTTTTATCATGAATATGAAAAAGATTAACCTGAATAACTTTGAATTGTAAATCTACTTATTATTATTATGAAAAATAAGCAGTGGTGGCTCAGTGATGAGAACCTCGGACTTCAAAATCGATAAGTTTGGGGTTCGAGACCGAGACCGGCGTAGAAAATAAATTGATTTTTCAATTTATCTGCACATGTAAATAACATCACCACTGCTTAAAACGTTGAAGGAAAACATCGTGAGGAAACCGGCATGTCCAAGAATCAAAAGTTCTACGACATGTGACATCTGCCAACCTGCACTTGGCTAGCGTGGTGGATTATAGCCTTAATCCTCATAGGAGGCCTGTGTCCCAGCAGTGGGAACATATATGGGCTGACGATGATGATGATGATGATGAAAAATAACGTAGCGTACATTTTCAATAACTTCGCTATAATATTTTACCCGCTTATAATTTATATCATGTTCTCCAGCCACAAGAGCAACGCCCAGCGAAAATCCAACAACAATCGTCAGAAGAAGAAGAATTAGAAGAGAAGGAGGAACCCGATCGCCTTTCCGCTCTGCTCCAACAGTCCAAGTTCGACTGTGTCACCAGAAAAACTGGTTACTATGCCGACGAAGACCTGAACTGCGAAGTGTTCCACTACTGCCAAGATAATGTCAAGCATTCTTGGATCTGCCCTGATGGTTTCACTTTCCATCAAGTACGTATATTGAACAAACACGTATTAAGTGGATTTCAATATCTCTACAAACAAATTACTTGTAACGAAGTGATTAAAAAAATGCCATTAATTATCTATTAATAATTATTTCAATTATAATTAATTATGTATTTATATCTTCATATAACTGCTAATATTGCTGTAAATGCTAATAATGACGATATTTATAAAACTAAGCGCATTGTTTTTTAAGGTATTTTAATCAGATTTATTTCCTTTCAGGTTCACCTCATCTGCATGCCTCCGACTCACGACAACATCTGTCAGAAGTCTTCCAAATACCACTTCGTGAATGAATACCTTTACAAGCCCATTAATGAGGAGGAGGTTCAAAGGAAACCTAACGCACCACTCAAGTACTCCGAGAGATATTATCCATCAGAGGTCTACACTGATGACCGATATGAAAGAGAGGACGAGGAAGAGGTAAATAAACGAGTTACATAATATATTACTAATTTTTACTTATATATATATATATATATATATATATATATATATATATATATATATATATATATATATATATATATATATATATATATATATAGATGTTTTATAATGGCAACATTATTTATATATGATTAACTCATGCATATGTGTAAATTTATTAGGAAGCAGACCCTCGCAGACAACAAGCTGCCCAGATACAAGAAAGGCCTTCACAGCGACAACAATACCAACCGCAAGTCTTCAGATCAGCTGAAGAAGTGAATATACCTCTTATCCAAAGGCGTCCTCAACCTCGTCCTTACGATTTTGAACCATAAGAATAAATAGGAACATTCTATTTGCCAGATGTTTCCAAATTTAGAAGTAACAATAATATTATAAATGTGGTTCTAAGTTATTTGATTGGTATCAATCAATGAAACAAACAATACTTTAAACCTAATATGCTCTCGGTGCTACATCTCCCATAATTTGTTGATACTTTTTATTGTGTAATACTTGGTATAGTTTAAGTTTAAATAAACTTATTTATGACACTGTACAATAAAGTATTTTTGTAATGATATTTGTAATTTACAAATTAGTTATAAGCTAGTCTGCTAGTGCTAAGAAAATAAAAATAAATTAAAATATTGGTCTTTTCATTTTACCACCCATCATTAAATTGTTGTAATATTGGTTTTATCACATTATCATCCAACATTAAAAATTTTATTAATATGTTTCCTATCATCATCATCTAATGACCGTACACTTCTGAGCGCACAGGAGAATATCACATTCTGGATTTAAGAATTCTTGTATCTTTATCGCTTTAATAAATAAAAAAATAAAAAGCCTGACTGCCAAGTGACACTGAGTACTGACTGCTGTCATTTGTCACTCGTCAGATAAACAAATACAATCGTCTCAGACGTGGGTCGTCTAAGTTTATCATTATTTTATTTGATTGAATCAATAATGTTTGTGTATTTTAAAAATGAAGAAAGTTCAGTAAAATATATTAAAAATTAAAGTAAACTCTTCGAACATAAACTAAAATGAACTACACAGAATACAAAGCGTTTCATGAATCGTTTATGAGAAACAATCATGGTTCTAACGCGGCACATACATTTTTGTGTATTTTCTTCACAGTGCAGTGTACATTACTATGTGCTATACAAGAAAGCAATAGAGAAGACTTAAAACATCTATATGAATACATAATAATTGGGCTCCCTTTGATATTGGTGCACACTGTTTTGACAGAGTATATTTGTTCATTAAATGCTATTTTAGCAATAATATTGCTTTATAGTTTTATAAATAATAGAAAACTTATAAATTTTGGTAATTTTTTTAAGATTGAACATACTGATTGTAAAAGGCTCCATTCAATATCTTGCATCAGAGGTCTTACATACTTAATCACTAGCTTGTGTATATTAGCTGTAGATTTTAAAGATTTCCCACGTTATTTAGCGAAAACAGAGAGATATGGATACAGTCTGATGGACACGGGTGTTGGTTTATTTGTCTTAATAAGTGGTCTCGTACATAAGGACCTGAATGGTAATTTTTCAAAAGTAGCAAAGAGTAACTTTAAATTTGTGTCAATTCTTCTAGTTCTTGGAATAAGTAGATATGTATCAATTAAACAGCTTGATTATCATGAGCATGTAACTGAGTATGGTGTTCATTGGAATTTCTTCATAACTTTAGCTGTTTGCAAATTTTTATCAACTATTTTTCTATTGATTTCTAATCAAATATTGGTACTTAGTATATCTGTAATGGTAGTTCATGAGTTTATGCTCTATAATAGCTTAGAAGCATGGGTATTCAGCAATGCACCTCGTATAACTCTAATTGATGCGAACAGAGAAGGGATTTCATCTACTCTTGGCTATGTATCCTTATATTTATTTGCTGTGCATTTAAAGAAAATGTTAATGCATAGAAATAGGAAAGATGTGTTACAAAATTTAGTTATTTATAGTATAGTATTCATAACATTGTCATTTGTTGTTAATTTATTTAGACCAACTTCAAGAACTTTAGCCAACACTGGTTACTGTGCCTATTTAATATCAATTTTATTAGTTATATTAACAATAATGTATTTGATAGAATTTTCTTTGTACAATGGTCATAAAATGGTTTTCCAAACACCTCTCATGTTATCTGCAATAAATAACAATGGTTTATTATATTTTTTAATATGCAATTTATTAACTGGTTTTGTGAATATAATTTTTCAAACAATGCTTCTACCATCAAGTGTTACTTTCGTTATTCTTAATATTTACATGATTTTTACATTGTACATAATATTATGTTTGAATAGGAGAGGGATAAAAATATAAAGACTTGAATATTAAATATTTTATTGGTATAACAGTATTATTATTTGTTCACATCACATTATTTTAACTATATGGAAATAATAATAATTTAGTAATAATTAAGGCAGGATTATAAGTACATAAGACATTACAATAATTTATTTTATTCTTTTGAGATCTGCAGTAGGTTATTAAAAAATAAGCATATAAGTATTTAATATTTAAATTCGTTTTTATCGATGAGGTACTTCTATGTATGATTATTGATATATATGTTGCTGCAAGAGATGACAATAGGGTCATATTATGCATTAAGTCTCAGATTAACAACATATCAAAAATTAAATTACGTTTCTCCTTTGGAATCTCTGAATTCCTCAATCCCCATATATAGTCATATAAATCTCTACTATGCCCGTTGTAATAATTGTTGCATGTTTTCAGTCTTGGCAACACTGGAGAATTTTGATAATACCCTCAGAGAACAATTCAACGAAATGTAAATGAGTATGGTGATAAGAAAAAATAAATAAATTATTAAGTACGGAAATCTGCCTGGGGACCAGAACACAGTGTACATCATATGCTGCTGTCTGCTATCTGAAAATGATGAAAAAAATGAAAATGAATAGGTATTTTTCGTTGATTACCAGCTCGGGTGTCCCATACTTATAAATAATCGAAAAAGTAGATAAAAATTGATTGTTAAGGCGCGAACGTGACTAGCTGAGTAGTAAGACGTCGCCCCGCTATGGCGATAAACGCAGATTTGAATTCCATCTGGGTAATTACTTCTTGGGAACAAAAATATTTAATAGTTATTGTTCTAATCCAGGTAGAGAAAAATCTATCAAACCCAAAATCATTACAATCCTTACAGCCATTCTTCAGTTATAAATGGTGTTACTAACATAGCTTCTTTTTCCAAAAAAAATTATATTTATAATAAGTTCAGAATTATGATTTTTCATACCCACAATAGCTGCACCGAAACCAATCTGACTTGTGCCCATTCGATATGAACATGTAGGTACATAGATCTCATACACTTCTTCACTATCCTCTAATGGTATGATCAGAACAGGATCATTGTACTGCAGAAGATGAGTCTCCTTATACCCAAAGTCACGTCT
>NC_052102.1:848163-856777 GCF_012273895.1 Zerene cesonia | reverse complement strand
AAGCATTTCTAAATTTTGCTTATTTAGATGAATGATTCTATAGAGTAAGTTCCTACTTTTTTAAGACTACAAATAACTCGGATATCAAATCATGACCTAAGATTCACATGCGTTTAATAGTTTAAGAATTTTATGTGATGGCCTATAACCAGTTATACAATTGTTCAATTTGGTTAAAAAAATAAATCAATATTGCATCAAAGTAACTTAGTTCACTACTTAAAATGTAAAATGAAGAAGCAGGTCAGGACTACAGTCCCGTATACTTAATACTTTCCCAGAGTTTACAGTATTAAATTCTACATCAACATCATTTCTTACTATGATTATCCAGACTTCAATAAATGAGTTTAATAGCCAGTTAATGCTTCAATGGTTCTAGGTTATGACCTAAATAATTAAGGGTAATAAATGTAAATGAAAGTTTATCGGAAATGTTTTATGAATCTAAAGAATGACTTCTCAATGTTAAATCAATTTATACCTTATTGCTAAAATATACAGATTAAAACAAATGCACATTATAACAGCTCATACTTCTATTTGAGGTTATGAGGTAATGTCTCTGTACAAACTTTGTACGAGATGTTGGCATATCATACAAAAATAATTCAAATACAATATCTATCACAATAATATATTTTCTATTGAATGTTGCTATACTTAAAAAAACACAACACATTGGAGAAATTTGTAAATTTTTACAATACATAAAAAATACATTTAATTTTTTTATTATCAATTTCCTTATATCAACATTCAATAGAATTTACCAATATGGTACAATCAAAACAATATTTATTCCAAGTGAATAATGAACACAACGAAACAAACCAAACAAAATAATTATTTTACTAACAGAATTGATTACAAATATTAACATTACATTGGCGCTCTTAAATGTTACCTCAAGTATTAAGATTATATTGTAATTATTAAAAAATTACCAAAAATTGCAATCAGAAATACTATATTTTAAGGACAATTACGGAAACAAAGCTTATTAGATTCCACTAAAGATGTGGGAATAGTTATATTGAAAATAGCTGCCAACAATAATTGCGCAATAAACGAAAAATAAATACAACTAATCCATTAGACTTAAGGTAAAAACACGCCAAAAATTTCCTAAAATAAAATGAAAAGGCGGGATGAATGGAGTGTTACGACTCCCTAACTAATATTATTAATATAATGGCTATATTCCTTAGTACTACAGCTATATACAGCACACTTAATATATATATGTACATTAAAGTTTGATGCTTTGGCTATAAAAGGGCACTCGTGTCCATTTGCTACAACTTTATTAGGAACTAAACGTTCAAAATAGGGGTTGTTGTCTAGGAGTCTATCACAATTTCACGCATCTCGCTGGTGTCTTAAGTATATGTGAGCTAGAATCGGATACACAATCCGTTTTATCATCCAATCTGCTTGTTGTCTAAGCTTGAAGCCAGTGTCAATTTGTTAAGAAGGGGGCAAATTATTTTATAATAATGGGACTTAAAAAATTGGTAATTTACGAAACAACGTTTTATTTTTTAATTACTAAAAAAAACGTGTTTCTACATTCGAAAATCTGACAAAAAGTGGAACAAGTCACTTCAAATCATCAAAATCGAGCCCAACAAATTGGATGATAAATACATACATGACAACCGACTCATCTCTTAAGCCTGACTGTTAGCGTACGCATCAATGAGCAGTCAGAACAGTTCACTGGACCAATGAGATGCAAAATCGGACACAAACGTGTAAACGTACCGCACCTGGCCGGCCGAAGAAGAGGGCAACACCAGTATCTCCCCGCACGTGTATTAGCTGGGGTTACCCTTGTGGTTTTGGGTGTCGGGCGAGTCGGACTCGTTCATCGGCTGAGGCCGGGGCGAGACCGGTCTGAATGTACAGTCCAGCGAGTCCGAGTCCGGGGTCCCGGGGGTCGTGGGGGTCCGTCTGTCGGTGCACATGCGTTTCGAGAGAGACATCTCCGCGTCGTCGCAGCGCCGCTTGCCGACAAGCACGTTGGGCCGGCTGATGGGACTGAAGCTGGACGCCCGGAGCGGGTTGGGCGAGAGACTCCGCCGCGTTGTGTACTTGCGCGGGGGGGATGGGGATACTACTGTGGTGAACCTGAAAAGATGCAATTAATTATAATTTTTTATAGTACCTTTTTAGAAATACAAATTTAGAGCAATTTATAGAATAGCTGCACGCTGCCACGTTTCATTGTGGCAGATTATGGTTATAAATGAACAAAAATGGATAGATGTAAATAATCTATGTCATATAGTGACAAAATTTTATCCATTTTATGAGTAAAACTTTAGATATGCTTTTGGACCTCACGGCAAACCCCGGACCCTGCCCAGTAAAGTCCAATATGATTATAAATTGTACAAATTGTAGTAATATTGAATGAAAATGTTGAAATGAAATGACGTATTACGAGACTGGCCGATAGGTACCTAGGCACCCTGGTGGGCGAGTTGGCGAGGCCCGCGACCAGCGTGAGGTCCTCGCACGACTGGCCCATCGCCATCGCGCTGTGCACCTCGCGCTCGTGCGCCAGCTCGCGCGTGTTGCTCACGTCGGCGCACTCCTCCGCGCGCAGCTGGTTCACGCGCGGGGTCAGCCGCCGCCCGCACGCGCCTTGCAGCACCTGACCGTCACATCAGACATGCCTCACATTGCGGAAAGGATCCGAATTATTCGACAGTTTGCAATTTTACGAATTATATAATACATATACATATTATATATTGTAAACTTGAAACAGGATATAATATAAGGACCACCTGTTGCCCGCTGCATCGCCCGTGCGGTCTTAATAATTTTTCATGGTATAAACTTTCATCCCCTATTTTATCCCCTTGAAATCTATCAAAATCATTTCTTAGCGGATGCCTACGTCGTAACATCTAATTGCATGCCAAATTTCAGTCCAATCAGTCCAGTCCAGTGGTTTAGGCTTGATAGATCATTATGTCAGTCAGTCCCCTTTGAGTTATATACATTTAGATAAAGCTCATAGTCAACTTAAGTTTGGAAATAAATGACATACACCGAGTAGGTAACAAAACTTACAGGTATATTTATAGCGGCTGAGAGGGGACTACAGCTGATGCTATTACTTCGCGTCCGCGGCAAACTGTTGTTGGAGAACATGCCGAAGAAGGAGGTGCTTCTGGAACAAAGAAATAGCAATTTAATGATTTTCTTTTACAGTATAGATTAATTTACCACTAATGGTCGAAATTCGTCCATTACCATAAACAAGATTATTCATATGCGTGTGTGTGTCACATGACAAATAATATAATGGCCTTTTTTGTTAATTTTTGTTTTTATTGAAATTTACTTACAACATACTAAACGTAAAAAACATATTAAAGAATTCTAGTTTAATGTAATAACGCTTGAGTTGGTGAATTTGAGTGATGTTCGTCTAGCTTTCTTTCCAACTAATAAGATTACTTTTCAAGCAGATGTTTGGGTTGCTGCTAATTTTATGATTCTGAGTAGGCTTTGACGATTTCTTAATTTTCGAATTTATTTCTGCTTAACATAAACTAGATCAGTCTGGTACTCTTCAGTAATATGAATTTATGGAATTTTTAAATAAATAGTTAAGATCCGTCACCCAGCTCGAAGGACTACACAATGTACGGTGTTGTAGGGTCTGTACAATGAGTTTATGATATGGTTCATAAGTAAAAGGTTAAAATACTATATAAAAAAGGAAAAATTATAGAAATATTGACAGGTTATCCACCATAATCAACTAAAAACAAACCAACAAACATTTTTGATATGAACAAACTCACACAACATTGGTGAAATTGTGGTTATACAATACTGCCATAAATAAAAATATTGAATTGTATTGAATTGATATCTTATCAAAACATATTCATAACACCAAGCTAACAGACAAAATAGGTATATTGATAAAAAAATTTCATAACACTGCATTCCCTTGTGCAATATATGGATAAAACTCTATACAGCTTAGCCTGCAAGCTTCAATCTGAACAAAAATTAGCATATATTTTAAAGGTTATACATATTAGCTTATCATTCTCATGAGTTTGATTGCAGAGTTTTTCTACAATCAATTTTACTCGAATATTTTAAATTTTTACACAATAATTGTAGCTTTTTGGATTATGCCTTGGCCTCCTTCAATTCAGTTTGTTAGACTGTTGATAAATATATGTTATATATTTTTCGAAAATTTTTATCAGATATTACATATAATGGAATTCAGTTAGTCTTTTAATTTAACCACTTTGAATCATTGTTTAAGTTAAATCATTAAAAATGGAAAGAAAAAATGAATCAGTAAGCTTACTTGAGTGCTAAACCTACCATATAGATGAATGACATGCAATAAAATAATCTAATAAAATAAATGAAAATATATATTTAATGAAAAAAGTGATAATAAGTATGGGTTTACATGTCTACAAACTACATCCTGGAATACAAGTTTATTGGCAATACAGAATCATCTCAATATCAACTGTTTAAAGCCCATACATAATTCTTTTTTACTGTTACATAAGTTGTTTTCTTTCAATATACTTTAAGTTAAAACTAACATAAATTATGATAAGATAGTGTTAAATCAATCATGGTTGAACATAACAGTATTAAAAGTATTTAACTTATCCTCTTTGAATAATTGAAAACCCTGATAATATCTCCACTATCTTGAAAGAATTAAAAAATAACAATTGCATTTTCTTATTTGAACATAAAAAATACATTATTAATTTTTTTTGTGTGAATGATGGAATTTATTTGTTGAAATAAATCAATCAATTTAAAAAATATATAACTATAATAAAATAAAATAAAATATATATATATAAAATAAAATATAAAAAAACAAACACCAGATCAATTTTGTAGATTAAATATTTTTCAATAAGAGAAATTGCCATGCAATATCATAGTTAGTCAATCAGTGTCAGTTATATATATTTACTAGCTTCGACTTCTCACTCTTAACTTGCAGCACACAAAGCAGAAGCTCTTAATAAGAAAAATAATCCCCCGATTTTGAAACAATTAACTTGTGCTCCGCTCCTATTAGTGTTAGCGTAATGATATATAAATATAAGATAATAAATATAGCTTTCAAAACAAAGGGGCTATCAAACATTGAAAGAATTTTTTTAATCAGGCCAGTAGTTCCAGACATTAGCGCGTTCAACAAAACAAACAAAGTTCAGCTTTATAATATGCATATAGATAGACCCCAATGGGACAATTAGTTTTATCACTGTTTGTATATATAATCACATGAAAACCACTGCGCTGATTCTGACAAAAATATTACATGGTGGTAGACCTATATTAGGTTCATTCATATGGGTTTTTTTTTATAATTTTAGGGCTGGCTATCCATACCAGGGGTTAAAAAAATTAATTTACAAATATGCAAAGACATCAAGTGCCATTGAATAAATATTAAAAAATTAAGTAGAGGTTATCAAATATACTTTTTGCTAAAAAAAAAACAGTTGACAAGATATAAGCATCTAAATATACATACACTCATCTTTGAAAACATATTAAACTGCATAACTTTGGTGTGAGCAATTCGCAGGCCAACACTAGATAGTATATAATAAAGCATATATACACATCATAAGCAAATGACTGCAATATTGTAACACTTGTTAAGGTGTTACAAAACAATATGTTTAAAGCAACCACAGATTATCACAAATTCCAAGACAATATATTATATAAGTAGTTAAAGTTAAGCTTGTACTAAAAATCTTTGGATAAAATGCAACAATTTTTGGAGTATATAAGTAAATTTACAAAATAATTAATGCTATTTTAAGTTTCTTAAAATTTGTTATAAACAGGAATTACACTATATCATTATTTTAAGAAGATGTTAACAACTGTACTACTAAATTCTGAAAGGACTGTTATTAAGAACTATATTCTCAATATAACTCCATAATAATATACAAGACATGCATTTAAAATATAATTGTCACACAATATTAATTTTAAATATTTGCAGTTCTTAATTAAAATAATAAATTACAAGAATTTATGTACATAGCAACAAATACATACCTATTTTTATTATTATGCCATATGTGAGAGAAAAGAAAATATCAACAATGTTTATCTTTTTACTGAACCACACAGAGAGCAGTTTGAATTGTGATTACTTATCAACATAATATCACAAACATTAATGTATTATCTAAATTCACTTTTCACAGCTTACTAGATTTTTGCATGGGGCGTGCAGCATTTAATTACACGGCTAAATACGTACATGTCACCTACTAGCACGCTTAGCAGGTGTCAAAAATAGGCAGGTACTAGCTAACGAAAACATCTTAGATCGTGGGAGGCGTGTCGGTTACAAATTACCTGGGCGCAGTTGTCGTCGTTGGCGATGTAGCTGCTGTCGATGCAGTCTCATTGATTAGAGGCGCACTGCTACACCGTTTCAATATGTTAGGTGTATCCACATCCATTATCTTACAGCCAACATTCATTCACTGACGTATCGTGATTCGTGTTGTTATATCCTATATGCATGAATTGCCGACACTATTACCACTCTACTGTTTATGTAACACTGTTAGTGCACTAGGTATTGACTAAAATATAATATACTCTAATTCTACTGAGAAATACATGTTACTTTTGATGCATAAATGAAAAGTTTAAACAAAATAAAATTTAACGCTACTTGGAAATCTACAAAGAGGCACGAAGCTGACCTGTCAAACCGCCGCAATTGCAAATGAAACGTTCTATTTTGTAACCTTTATTTACAATAAGCGTTCAAGATAAATGCTTCAAAGTCAATAAAAATAGTAAGTGTGTGTTGTAAGTTAAAAATATATATTATTTAAATAGAAAAACTTAATCAATTGATCTCACATTGCAAAGAAATAAAGGATTATTATGAAATATAACTCTAAACAAATATGTTTCTTTCAAAACTATTATTGAAGCATGTGTAGATTTGTCAAGCAATGTATGACGTTATTGTGACATTGACATTCTAATCAAATGTAAACAAAATACGTAAATAACAGCCACAAAAATTAAAATATTCAATTAAAATAATAAAATATATTGCTGCCTTGTGCAATTGGTGAAAACTACTATTTAATTTGCGCAGCATAACGTTACAGACATGTATTTACGAAGAAGGTATATTAAACGGAACAAGATATACTTGAATTAGGCAATTATTCCAAACGTACATTATTGATTCCATTTTATTTTTACGTTTTATTTCAGTGTCTTTTGGAAATATCTTATTACAGTAACTCTTGGAGCAGTTCTATATAGTGAATGGTTTGTTTATAATATTCAGCCATTTTTCTGGAAAAGTATAAAATGCGAAGAACAGTCTTGCATAAAAATTCTATTAATTGCGGACCCACAAATACAAGGTGATTTAGGGGTTCCTCCACCATGAAGCCATCTGTACAATTGGGACAGTGACAGGTAAACATATTTTACCAAAAATATTATAGCCTAGTCTTATTTTCTTTCTACTGTACTGTATACTTTATGTACTGTTATATAGTTGCTATAATGCAATCATGAGTAGGCTGCAGCTGGTGTCCCACTACATGCTTAAACTATTAAAAGGGCACCTACCTGATGGATTTGTTTTTCCAAAATTTAAAAAAAAGACCACTACCTCCCTTCTGGTGGTGCCAATATATAATATCATTAAATTTTCTACAGATACTTAAGATCTACATATTCTGTCATTGAAAAGCACTTTAAGCCTGACATACTAATGTTTTTGGGAGATCTTATGGATGAAGGTAGTATATCTACAAGTGCACAGTTTCATAGTTATGTTAAAAGATTAGCAGATATATTTGATCCTAGTAATCCTGTTGTGGTGAGTGTCTTTATTCAGATTGTTACCTGTTTTATTCATTATTACTTATGAAACTAAAAAATAAATGTAATTAAAAAATTTTCAGAGAGTATGGATACCAGGTGACAATGATATTGGTGGGGAAAATGAGCCAATCAAACGTGACAAACTGATTGAGTTCAACGCAGTGTACTCACAACCGTCAGTGATTGCGTACCACAACATCTCCATTTACAAAGTTAGCACAATTACATACGCTGTCCCACAACCTCTAGATGAAGGTGATCTGAATTACAAGATAGCCATATCGCATTTTCCAGTGTTGCAGAAGCCTGTTTTTGCGAACCAGGTATGTTTGGCAATATTGAATACAGCAAATTGTGTTGTAACATAGCAGCACATAACGTTAGGGTTGGTTTATGAGTTGGAGTTAGTTAGAATGGGCCAAAGGCGCAATCGGAGCTGTCTCTTAAATAAGTTTCTTTTTTGGTTCTTTGAGGCATGGCAATATGTTTCTTATACAGTAGACCATAACTTTGGTTGAGAAATTCTCATAAGTAGCTGTTTTTGTTTGAAGTTGTTATCTGATAACAGAATAATATTGAATTTCAGGTCATAAATTCAATACACCCAGACATATTCTTCTGTGCTCATGAACACAAATCAAAATATGTGAAGCAAAGACGTGACTTTGGGTATAAGGAGACTCATCTTCTGCAG
>NC_052102.1:836425-847163 GCF_012273895.1 Zerene cesonia | reverse complement strand
CTGCAGAAGATGAGTCTCCTTATACCCAAAGTCACGTCTTTGCTTCACATATTTTGATTTGTGTTCATGAGCACAGAAGAATATGTCTGGGTGTATTGAATTTATGACCTGAAATTCAATATTATTCTGTTATCAGATAACAACTTCAAACAAAAACAGCTACTTATGAGAATTTCTCAACCAAAGTTATGGTCTACTGTATAAGAAACAAATTGCCATGCCTCAAAAAACCAAAAAAAAAAACTTATTTAAGAGACAGCTCCGATTGCCCCTTTGGCCCATTCTAACTAACTCTAACTCGTAAACCAACCCAATACATTATGTGCTGCTATGTAACAAGACATTTGCTGTATTCAATATTGCCAAACATACCTGGTTCGCAAAAACAGGCTTCTGCAACACCGGAAAATGCGATATGGCTATCTTGTAATTCAGATCACCTTCATCTAGAGGTTGTGGGACAGCGTATGTAATTGTGCTAACTTTGTAAATGGAGATGTTGTGGTACGCAATCACTGACGGTTGTGAGTACTCTGCGTTGAACTCAATCAGTTTGTCACGTTTGATTGGCTCATTTTCCCCACCAATATCATTGTCACCTGGTATCCATACTCTCTGAAAATTTTTTAATTACATTTATTTTTTAGTTTCATAAGTAATAATGAATAAAACAGGTAACAATCTGAATAAAGAGACTCACCACAACAGGATTACTAGGATCAAATATATCTGCCAATCTTTTAACATAACTATGAAACTGTGCACTTGTAGATATACTCCCTTCATCCATAAGATCTCCCAAAAACACTAGTATGTCAGGCTTAAAGTGCTTTTCAATGACAGAATATGTAGATCTTAAGTATCTGTAGAAAATTTAATGATATTATATATTGGCACCACCAGTAGGTAGGTAATGGTCTTTTTTTAAATTTTGGGAAAACAAATCCATCAGGTAGGTGCCCTTTTGATAGTTTAAGCATGTAGTGGGACACCAGCCGCAGCCTACCCATGATTGCATTATAACAACTATATAACAGTACATAAAGTATACAGTACAGTAGAAAGAAAATAAGACTAGGCTATAATATTTTTGGTAAAATATGTTTACCTGTCACTGTCCCAATTGTACAGATGGCTTCATGGTGGAGGAACCCCTAAATCACCTTGTATTTGTGGGTCCGCAATTAATAGAATTTTTATGCAAGACTGCTCTTCGCATTTTATACTTTTCCAGAAAAATGGCTGAATATTATAAACAAACCATTCACTATATAGAACTGCTCCAAGAGTTACTGCAATAAGATATTTCCAAAAGACACTGAAATAAAACGTAAAAATAAAATGGAATCAATAATGTACATTTGGAATAATTGCCTAATTCAAGTATATCTTGTTTCGTTTAATATACCTTCTTCGTAAATACATGTCTGTAACGTTATGCTGCGCAAATTAAATAGTAGTTTTCACCAATTGCACAAGGCAGCAATATATTTTATTATTTTAATTGAATATTTTAATTTTTGTGGCTGTTATTTACGTATTTTGTTTACATTTGATTAGAATGTCAATGTCATAGTAATGTCATACATTGCTTGACAAATCTATAGATGCTTCAATAATAGTTTTGAAAGAAACATATTGTTTAAAGTTATATTTCATAATAATCCTTTATTTCTTTGCAATGTAAGATCAATTGCATAAGTTTTTTTATTTAAATAATATGTATATTTTAACTTACAACACACACTTACTATTTTTATTAACTTTGAAGCATTTATCTTGAACGCTTTTTGTAAATAAAGGTTACAAAATAGAACGTTTCATTTGCAATTGCGGCGGTTTGACAGGTCAGCTTCGTGCCTCTTTGTAGATTTCCAAGTAGCGTTAAATTTTATTTTGTTTAAACTTTTCATTTATGCATCAAAAGTAACATGTATTTCTCAGTAGAATTAGAGTATATTATATTTTAGTCAATACCTAGTGCACTAACAGTGTTACATAAACAGTAGAGTGGTAATAGTGTCGGCAATTCATGCATATAGGATATAACAACACGAATCACGATACGTCAGTGAATGAATGTTGGCTGTAAGATAATGGATGTGGATACACCTAACATATTGAAACGGTGTAGCAGTGCGCCTCTAATCAATGAGACTGCATCGACAGCAGCTACATCGCCAACGACGACAACTGCGCCCAGGTAATTTGTAACCGACACGCCTCCCACGATCTAAGATGTTTTCGTTAGCTAGTACCTGCCTATTTTTGACACCTGCTAAGCGTGCTAGTAGGTGACATGTACGTATTTAGCCGTGTAATTAAATGCTGCACGCCCCATGCAAAAATCTAGTAAGCTGTGAAAAGTGAATTTAGATAATACATTAATGTTTGTGATATTATGTTGATAAGTAATCACAATTCAAACTGCTCTCTGTGTGGTTCAGTAAAAAGATAAACATTGTTGATATTTTCTTTTCTCTCACATATGGCATAATAATAAAAATAGGTATGTATTTGTTGCTATGTACATAAATTCTTGTAATTTATTGTTTTAATTAAGAACTGCAAATATTTAAAATCAATATTGTGTGACAATTATATTTTAAATGCATGTCTTGTATATTATTATGGAGTTATATTGAGAATATAGTTCTTAATAACAGTCCTTTCAGAATTTAGTAGTACAGTTGTTAACATCTTCTTAAAATAATGATATAGTGTAATTCCTGTTTATAACAAATTTAAAGAAACTTAAAATAGCATTAATTATTTTGTAAATTTACTTATATACTCCAAAAATTGTCGCATTTTATCCAAAGATTTTTAGTACAAGCTTAACTTTAACTACTTATATAATATATTGTCTTGGAATTTGTGATAATCTGTGGTTGCTTTAAACATATTGTTTTGTAACACCTTAACAAGTGTTACAAAATTGCAGTCATTTGCTTATGATGTGTATATATGCTTTATTATATACTATCTAGTGTTGGCCTGCGAATTGCTCACACCAAAGTTATGCAGTTTAATATGTTTTCAAAGATGAGTGTATGTATATTTAGATGCTTATATTGTGTCAACTGTTTTTTTTTTAGCAAAAAGTATATTTGAATACCTCTACTTAATTTTTTAATATTTATCCAATGGCACTTGATGTCTTTGCATATTTGTAAATTAATTTTTTTAACCCCTGGTATGGATAGCCAGCCCTAAAATTATAAAAAAAAACCCATATGAATGAACCTAATATAGGTCTACCACCATGTAATATTTTTGTCAGAATCAGCGCAGTGGTTTTCATGTGATTATATATACAAACAGTGATAAAACTAATTGTCCCATTGGGGTCTATCTATATGCATATTATAAAGCTGAACTTTGTTTGTTTTGTTGTATGCGCTAATGTCTGGAACTACTGGTCTGATTAAAAAAATTCTTTCAATGTTTGATAGCCCCTTTGTTTTGAAAGCTATATTTATTATCTTATATTTATATATCACTACGCTAACATTAATAGGAGCGGAGCACAAGTTAATTGTTTTAAAATCGGGGGATTATTTTTCTTATTAAGAGCTTCTGCTTTGTGTGCTGCGAGTTAGAGTGAGAAGTCGAAGCTAGTAAATATATATATCTGACACTGATTGACTAACTATGATATTGCATGGCAATTTCTCTTATTGAAAAATATTTAATGTACAAAATTGATCTGGTGTTTGTTTTTTTATATTTTATTTTATTTTATTATAGTTATATATTTTTTAAATTGATTGATTTATTCCAACAAATCAATTCCATCATTCACACAAAAAAAAATTAATAATGTATTTTTCATGTTCAAATAAGAAAATGCAATTGTTATTGTTGAATTCTTTCAAGATAGTGGAGATATTATCAGGGTTTTCAATTATTCAAAGAGGATAAGTTAAATACTTTTAATACTGTTATGTTCAACCATGATTGATTTAACACTATCTTATCATAATTTATGTTAGTTTTAACTTAAAGTATATTGAAAGAAAACAACTTATGTAACAGTAAAAAAGAATTATGTATGGGCTTTAAACAGTTGATATTGAGATGATTCTGTATTGCCAGTAAACTTGTATTCCAGGATGTAGTTTGTAGACATGTACACCCATACTTATTATCACTTTTTTCATTAAATATATATTTTCATTTATTTTATTAGATTATTTTATTGCATATCATTCATCTATATGGTAGGTTTAGCACTCAAGTAAGCTTACTGATTCATTTTTTCTTTCCATTCTTAATGATTTAACTTAAACAATGATTCAAAGTGGTTAAATTAAAAGACTTACTGAATTCCATTATATGTAATATCTGATAAAAATTTTCGAAAAATATATAACATATATTTATCAACAGTCTAACAAACTGAATTGAAGGAGGCCAAGGCATAATCCAGAAAGCTACAATTATTGTGTAAAAATTTAAAATATTCGAGTAAAATTGATTGTAGAAAAACTCTGCAATCAAACTCATGAGAATGATAAGCTAATATGTATAACCTTTAAAATATATGCTAATTTTTGTTCAGATTGAAGCTTCCAGGCTAAGCTGTACAGAGTTTTATCCATATATTGCACAAGGGAATGCAGTGTTATGAAATTTTTTTATCAATATACCTATTATGTCTGTTAGCTTGGTGTTATGAATATGTTTTGATAAGATATCAATTCAATACAATTCAATATTTTTATTTATGGCAGTATGGTATAACCACAATTTTACCAATGTCGTGTGAGTTTGTTCATATCAAAAATGTTTGTTGGTTTGTTTTTAGTTGATTATGGTGGATAACCTGTCAATATTATATAATTTTTCCTTTTTTATATAGTATTTTAACCTTTTACTTATGAACCATATCATAAACTCATTGTACAGACCTTACAACACCATACATCGTGTAGTCCTTTGAGCTGGGTGACGGATCTTAACTATTTAGTTAAAAATTTCATAAATTCATATTACTGAAGAGTACCAAACTGATCTAGTTTATGTTAAGCAGAAAGAAATTCGAAAATTGAGAAATCGTCAAAGCCTACTAAGAATCTAAAAATTTGCAGCAACCCAAACATCTGCTTGAAAAGTAATCTTATTAGTTGGAAAGAAAGCTAGACGAACATCACTCAAATTCACCAACTCAAGCGTTATTAAATTAAACTAGAATTCTTTAATATGTTTTTTACGTTTAGTATGTTTTAAGTAAATTTCAATAAAAACAAAAATTAACAAAAAAGGCCATTATATTGTTTGTCATGTGACACTCACGCATATGAATAATCTTGTTTATGGTAATGGACGAATTTCGACCATTAGTGGTAAATTAATCTATACTGTAAAAGAAAATGATTAAATTGCTATTTCTTTGTTCCAGAAGCACCTCCTTCTTCGGCATGTTCTCCAACAACAGTTTGCCGCGGACGCGAAGTAATAGCATCAGCTGTAGTCCCCTCTCAGCCGCTATAAATATACCTGTAAGTTTTGTTACCTACTCGGTGTACGTCATTTATTTCCAAACTTAATTTGACTGTGAGCTTTATCTAAATGTATATAACTCAAAGGGCACTGACTGACATAATGATCTATCAAGCCTAAACCACTGGACTGGACTGATTGGACTGAAATTTGGCATGCAATTAGATGTTACGACGTAGGCATCCGCTAAGAAATGATTTTGATAGATTTCAAGGGGTTCATAGGGGATGAAATTTTATACCATGAAAATTTATAAAGACCGCGCGGGCGATGCAGCGGGCAACAGGTGGTCCTTATATATCCTGTTTCAAGTTTACAATATATGTATTGTATAATTTGTAAAATTGTCGAATAATTCGGATCCTTTTCGCAATGTGAGGCATGTCTGATGTGACGGTCAGGTGCTGCAAGGCGCGTGCGGGCGGCGGCTGACCCCGCGCGTGAACCAGCTGCGCGCGGAGGAGTGCGCCGACGTGAGCAACACGCGCGAGCTGGCGCACGAGCGCGAGGTGCACAGCGCGATGGCGATGGGCCAGTCGTGCGAGGACCTCACGCTGGTCGCGGGCCTCGCCAACTCGCCCACCAGGGTGCCTAGGTACCTATCGGCCAGTCTCGTAATACGTCATTTCATTTCGAAATTTTCATTCAATATTACTACAATTTGTACAATTTATAATCATATTGGACTATATAGTTACATTATATTGAAAACAAGGCTATACTGGGCAGGGTCAGGGGTTTGCCGTGAGGTCCAAAAGCATATGTAGTTTTGCCCATAAAATGGATAAAATTTTGTCACTATATGACATAGATTATTTATATCTATCCATTTTTGTTCATTTATAACGATAATCTGCCACAATGAAACGTGGCAGCGTGCAGCTATTCTATAAATTGCTCTAAATTTGTATTTCTAAAAAGGAACTATAAAAAATTATAATTAATTGCAACTTTTCAGGTTCACCACAGTAGTATCCCCATCCCCCCCGCGCAAGTATACAACGCGGCGGAGTCTCTCGCCCAACCCGCTCCGGGCGTCCAGCTTCAGCCCCATCAGCCGGCCCAACGTGCTGGTCGGCAAGCGGCGCTGCGACGACGCGGAGATGTCTCTCTCGAAACGCATGTGCACCGACAGACGGACCCCCACGACCCCCGGGACCCCGGACTCGGACTCGCTGGACTGTACATTCAGACCGGTCTCGCCCCGGCCTCAGCCGATGAACGAGTCCGACTCGCCCGACACCCAAAACCACAAGGCTAACCCCAGCTAATACACGTGCGGGGAGATACTGGTGTTGCCCTCTTCTTCGGCCGGCCAGGTGCGGTACGTTTACACGTTTGTGTCCGATTTTGCATCTCATTGGTCCAGTGAACTGTTCTGACTGCTCATTGATGCGTACGCTAACAGTCAGGCTTAAGAGATGAGTCGGTTGTCATGTATGTATTTATCATCCAATTTGTTGGGCTCGATTTTGATGATTTGAAGTGACTTGTTCCACTTTTTGTCAGATTTTCGAATGTAGAAACACGTTTTTTTTAGTAATTAAAAAATAAAACGTTGTTTCGTAAATTGCCAATTTTTTAAGTCCCATTATTATAAAATAATTTGCCCCCTTCTTAACAAATTGACACTGGCTTCAAGCTTAGACAACAAGCAGATCGGATGATAAAACGGATTGTCTATCCGATTCTAGCTCACATATACTTAAGACACCAGCGAGATGCGTGAAATTGTGATAGACTCCTAGACAACAACCCCTATTTTGAACGTTTAGTTCCTAATAAAGTTGTAGCAAATGGACACGAGTGCCCTTTTATAGCCAAAGCATCAAACTTTAATGTACATATATATATTAAGTGTGCTGTATATAGCTGTAGTACTAAGGAATATAGCCATTATATTAATAATATTAGTTAGGGAGTCGTAACACTCCATTCATCCCGCCTTTTCATTTTATTTTAGGAAGTTTTTGGCGTGTTTTTACCTTAAGTCTAATGGATTAGTTGTATTTATTTTTCGTTTATTGCGTAATTATTGTTGGCAGCTGTTTTCAATATAACTGTTCCCACATCTTTAGTGGAATCTAATAAGTTTTGTTTCCGTAATTGTCCTTAAAATATAGTATTTCTGATTGCAATTTTTGGTAATTTTTTTAATAATTACAATATAATCTTAATACTTGAGGTAACATTTAAGAGCGCCAATGTAATGTTAATATTTGTAATCAATTCTGTTAGTAAAATAATTATTTTGTTTGGTTTGTTTCGTTGTGTTCATTATTCACTTGGAATAAATATTGTTTTGATTGTACCATATTGGTAAATTCTATTGAATGTTGATATAAGGTAATTGTTAATAAAAAAATTAAATGTATTTTTTATGTATTGTAAAAAATTACAAATTTCTCCAAAATGTGTTGTCTTTTTAAATATAGCAACATTCAATAGAAAATATATTATTGTGATAGATATTGTATTTGAATTATTTTTGTATGATATGCCAACATCTCGTACAAAGTTTGTACAGAGACATTACCTCATAACCTCAAATAGAAGTATGAGCTGTTATAACGTGCATTTGTTTTAATCTGTATATTTTAGCAATAAGGTATAAATTGATTTAACATTGAGAAGTCATTCTTTAGATTCATAAAACATTTCTGATAAACTTTCATTTACATTTATTACCCTTAATTATTTAGGTCATAACCTAGAACCATTGAAGCATTAACTGGCTATTACACCCATTTATTGAAGTCTGGATAATCATAGTAAGAAATGATGTTGATATAGAATTTAATACTGTAAACTCTGGGAAAGTATTTAGTATACAGGACTGTAGTCCTGACCTGCTTCTTCATTTTACATTTTAAGTAGTGAAATAAGTTACTTTGATGCAATATTGATTTATTTTTTAACCAAATTGAACAATTGTATAACTGGTTATAGGCCATCACATAAGACAGTAGTTAAAATTCTTAAATTATTAAACGCATGTGAATCTTAGGTCACGATTTGATATCCAAGTTATTTGTAGTCTTAAAAAAGTAGGAACTTACTCTATAGAATCATTCATCTAAATAAGCAAAATTTAGAAATGCTTTAACAGTTATCAACACTAGTAAATTCAATTTAAATTTTCTAATTGTTTGAAAATTATCATATCTTTTATGACTATAATTTTATACTAAAAAAAAAAACCTGAATTATGTGCCGGCCTACTAGCTGCTATGTTTGTTTCCCAGAGTATTTCATATCAAAATCCACCCTGCTCTATGTACTATGTAGGTTTTTGTACTTTTTGTAACTACAGTCTCGTGACTTCAAATGTATCATCTCATTCAATGTGATTAAATCACAGTATGAACTATAATTTTGTGTCGTTTTATTTTTCAACCGTATAATATAAGTATGCTAATGATTTCCGCACCTACATATATATTCTTGGTACATCTCTTTAGTACACTGTTATATGCAATGGGTAACGAAAAATATAAACACACAACATCAAACCAAAATCACTTTTATTTACATGTCACAGTTTTACATTATCATTAACTTGTATAATTAAATTGAGAAACTAAAATAAGAAAAACAGCTTTAAAACGAACTATTCTAAAACTTACCATTAATGAACAACATTATTAATAACATTCCAATATTTTGTACTCTTTAAAATGTGATAAATTACAAAACATATGACATTGTTGCAAATAATCTCACAATAATTACTATGTAAATTACAATTAAATCATTACAAAATCCATTATAATTAAAATAGTATTAGCAAAGTCTGCCGCACACAATACATACCGTGTATAAAAATTTATTGCTCTCGGAAGCAAGTTGAAATAATTATACAACAAATCGGAACATACAAAAATTGGTCTAAAACTATAATCCGACAATTCTGTACAAAATAAATATATATTAAAAAATCGTATTGATTGTGGGTATTCTGAAAATTCATATAAAAATTGTCCAATATGTTTTGATTTCCGGGTTTTGAAAATGCTTGCATTAGAACATTACGTTGTGGCATTTCTTTTTAGACATTAATTTATATCCCATCTTAGCCAACACTGTTAATTACGATTTCAGTGAAGGTTTAATTTTCTCAATCAATTGCAAACAGTTAAAAATTTCGAATATAAATTACCATAACATTTAAATAGACAAATAGATATATATTTATTGGACACTAATTAATACTAAAATATTACACACGAAGCCGCTTATTACCTATAATTTCCTATAGGAAGACAGCATCTTAAAAGCATTTTCAAACTTATCGGCAATGAAATAACACTGGTTGCTTCTGGCGCGATTTTGGTTCAATTTTTCTCTTTAAACAAAAACACGGAGACCGACGACACTGAAACTTAGTTTCATCGACGACGATCTCAAGTCTTAAACGGTGGTCGAAAATGGCCATAACCGAATATGGCACAAACAATATTGTGGATGTTGTTATCACTAAAATAAATAAGACGTCTCTTTGGGTTATTCATAAAACATAATGAAAATGTTACGTGTTAATAACATCAAGTGAACAAGAATAAATTGCATGTTTGCATGCTTTTACATTTGTGTGAACCAACATGACCTATTATAGTGAATGAAGGAAGAGGTGAATAATAAATAAAATAAAAAAAAATCGCACTTATTTATTCCAGTGACACCTACCTAGGCATAGTGGCTACACCACGTCATATTGTATCAGTCTTAGTATAAATGCAACTGGCGCAAATCCCTAAAGTATGTGCTAAACTAACATTTTCTAAAGAAAATACCCAAAATTATCAACTAAAATAATATAGTAATTATATAAGACTTCGTTGAGTTTAAAGCTCCCGTGTAAGAACTAATTTTTTGTTTGTATAAACATCACAAAAGACGTAACTCGATGTAAAATTTTAGACTAACGCTATAATAAAACCAAAGTTTAGTTTTGAATACTAAGTACACTTTGTATCTAGATTTAATCCAAAAGGAGGCGCAAACGTTGCACGTTACTTGAAGTCTTTTTAACATTAAATAAATTGAAATTATCATACACATAATAATAGTTATACACACGGGTGAGGACAACGGGGCGATAACTTGTTTACTAACAATTATTTACATTATATGAATTTGATTAATAATTTTTACTACACGGTTTTCTATAAGGTTACCATAAGCGATACAAACGGATCAAGAATAGTCATAATGTTCGATAAGGTTTGCACTT
>NC_052102.1:830652-835425 GCF_012273895.1 Zerene cesonia | reverse complement strand
GTAAAGCATGACTATATTTACAACTGAGAAGTAACACTATGCAACGCGCGAAACTGCGTCAGCGTATGCTAAAGTGATACGCTTACATAATAAAAAATAAATAATTTACCTGTTTTGCATAAAACAAATTTTGCAGCACAGGGTAATGTGATATGGCAATCTTGTAGTTCAGATCTCTTCCATCAAGAGGCCGTGGAATTGCATTTGTAAGTGTGCTCACTTTGTAAAATGAGATATTGTGGTACGCTATCACCGAGGGTTGAGAGTATGCAGTGTTGAAATCCACCACTTTCTCATGTTTGATTGGCTCATTTTCACCACCTATATCGTTGTCACCTGGTATCCAGATTTGCTAGATAAATGAAAAAAATTAACTTTTTAATATATTACTAAATACTACTAAATAAGTTTGAAAGACGGTTTATTCAATTTCTCAAGTTCCCGACTCTTCTCAGCTTGTGAATTCGCAGGAAGTTTATCTTTGTTTCTAGGAAATTAATCTCGAGGTATCATATATGAGAATAAGAAATTTGAAAATAAAACTTTTTGCATTTGCCATTTGTATTAAATGTGCTACGCCAACAGTTCGGCAATAGAAGCTAATTCAGTTTATAAATTTTAAGTAAACAACTGAATTTGTTTATTAACCCTAGTAGTAAAACAAAAACTCAAGCTACTGCTGATTCAGAATGTAATTTTCAATGAGAGATGGTTTTGATTCAAAAGTAAAAGGGCACCACGAGACGCGATTTCTTGCGAGTGCGGGCTTCACACGCTAGGCGTGCGAAGACGCATACTCGGTTCGAAGCATTTTTACACAACAGGTGTGTTTCAGCAGTGAACGTGTTAATTTTTTAAGTACAAAAAATTAAGAAGGACATTTAAAAACATTGGTATCACAATCATACTTACTACAACAGGATAATATGGGTTGAATATATATGACAATCTTTTAATATAATTATTAAACTGTGCGGTTGTAGAGATACTGCCTTCATCCATAAGATCCCCTAGGAACACCACCACATTAGGTTTGAAGTGCTTCTCAACTACTGAATATACAGATCTCAAATATCTGAGGACAATGTTAAGATGTAAAGTGATGGACTGTTGCCGATGAATACATAAGATTAGGTTATATAAAAAGAAAAAAAGATATTGGAACTACCATAAATACCATAGGAACTGTTCCCATAAGTAGTAGAATTTAGTCATCATGTTTATCAACATAATTTATTCCTATAGCAAGGACACAACATACATATGGTAAAATAATATATTTTGAAGTGTAATAATTACCTATCGCTATCCCAATTCAAGAGGTAACTTAATGGAGGAGGCACCGCTAGGTCGCCCTGTATTTGCGGGTCCGCAATGAATAATATTCTTATGCAAGTCTGCTCCTCTTCACATTTTAATGTTTTCCAGAAAAGTGGTTGAACAGTATATACGAACCATTCACTATAAAGAACAACTCCAAGAAACACCGCAATGAGATATTTCCATAAGACACTGCAAGCAATTTAATATCATTGTTTGCACAAAAGGAAAGGAAGAAGAAAAAACGTTAATCAAAATTGTTTCAAGAATATACCTTCTCCGTAAAAACATGTGTAAAACGTTTTATTTTATTATATTGATTTGACGTATATGATTACTATTAATTTGACACTCACTTTTATCTAATCGAATTAGTTGATCTTTGTTAATTCATTGATAGTCCATTGTCAACTGATATTAAACAAAGTGCCCAATAAACGCACGTATTCAGAGATAAAAACATCGTTTTGAAAGTAGCCGGTGGCGTATGCCAGGTACCAGCTTACCAGGTAGGTATTTTGCATTCCGCAATTGCCAACACAATTGCCAATTTTAGTTCATATTGTAATATGTGAAATGTGAATTGGCCAAACTAAAACACAACCCCCTACAACTATGGAATTGGCATATGCCAGCGACAATAGACCGTAGACCACAGATTAATATAGTACTATAGGTATAGATTATACACTACATGAAAGGCGTGCGTTAATAAGTCTAGTATTTTTGTCTGTCGTTAATATCATGTATGGGCGGTGTTGCGAGAAAGTAGATTAATATCAAGTTAGCTTACGACACACTTTATGGCGTCAACATTAGCTTTGTCTAGACAGTATTGGGCGTGCTACAGGCTGGACCTGAACGACCTTTTGTAATATTTATTATATTTTTACCGTAAATTTTGCTACGTAATTGTTAAATTAATAACAAATAGATAATCTTATTACTAGATTTTATTCTTAATTCCATTATGTTTATGATTACACTAGCTTTCCGCCCGCAGTTTTACCCGCGTGGAACTCGGTTATACCGCGCTATAAGGAAAGGCCATATAGTTTTTCCCAAGGTCTCTAAGTGATTAAGGCGTGAATCATTTTGTTTCCATACAAAAATTTCATCCCCCGTTTCAACCCCTTCTACCATTGTTTCGCATTAAAATGTATGGTATGTCCTTTTCCAAACCCATCTCCATCTACATTTCATTCATCAAAATCAGTTCAATGGTTTAGTCGTGAATGCGTAACATATAGACAGACAGTTACTTTCGCATTTATGATATTAAGTAGGGATATTAATAGACATTCATATTACATTAATGAACAACTTTATTAACAGCTACTAGTTAACTTAGATAATAATTATTTACTTATTTCTAAGTATGAAAGATAAATATAATTTTATATATGCTAAAACGAACTTTTATTATCACTATAACCACTGGGGTAGAAGAGAAGGACTGGGGAGTAGTAAGTGATTCTGGTTATTCACCAAAAAAAAAACAACTACTTGGCTAATTTTTTGTTCTTTAAATGTGCAAATGTTGTGGAGTACATAAATGGTATTACAAGTAGACAGTAATCAGACAATAATCTTTATTTACTAATTTCCGAATATGCTATTATTCAGGAAATCTAACTTCAATTCATGATGTTCGTTTCATCATAAATAAAATTTTAAGAATTAAACATGAGTTGACAGATTATTGACGCTAATCGCTATACCTACCACCATATAACGTACTCTGTGCCTACAACTTACCCAAATCACAGATAACATAATACTATACTACCCAAAGAATCTAGGGCCTAGAATCTAGATTATGGAGATATAAATACCCTGCATAGCCTAGGTGCAGTCAGGTGGATTCTGATCTGTGCCAACAAGGTTCAATTGAAAAATGACTATCTAGAATAGTCAAAATATCGGAAACTGTTGCTTAATAACGTCGTTCAACGACTTTCAACGCTATGTTATAATATCATAAAATGTGTTACATAACGCAGATGTATATTATTAACTCATAGACGCAGACATCTCAATTGAGGGTAGTTGATAAAATAATTAATTTACATTTAATATCGCAATTATTCGGTTTCCATCTAGATTTTTTGTGTATGTTTTCTTTCCCAATAATTTTGATATAAATACAGGTTAACAATACAAAATTGGACCTAGTGATGTGTAAATTTTGATAGTGTCAAATCTTTTCTCCTAATCTATTAACTACACCTATTCTAAGATTGAAATATATTTGTCATTCCATGGTCTTTTATAGTAAATATGACTTTTTAAAGCTAATTTTGATTCCATACGTTGCTATTCCAATAATTTAATATAATAGTGAAAATGAAATACTATATAAGATATAAGATCGTATAAATAATTATAGCAGGATGATTTGTTCCATAAAACTTTTTATATTTTTCGATAGTTGATAAGTAAGGAGCGCAATACCATACTTCTCCGGTCTGGCTTTCATGCCTTCATACCGACCAAAATAAGTTATTGAAAAAAAACGAATGAAATCGCAGTTCAGTGGTGGCTCAGTGGTGAGAACCTCGGACTTCAAAATCGATAAGTCGGGGTTCGAGACCGGGGCGAGCATGCAGGAAATAAATTGATTTTTCAATTTATCTGCACATGTGGACAACATCACAACTGCTTAAAACGGTGAAGGAAAACATCGTGAGGAAACCGGCATGTCCAAGAATCAAAAGTTCGACGACATGTGACATCTGCCAACCCGCACTTGGCCAGCGTGGTGGATTATGGCCTGAACCCTCATAGGAGGCCTGTATCCCAGCAGTGGGAACATATATGGGCTGATGATGATGATGATGAATACTGGCAACATTATCATAGAGTTTGTAGACCTACCAAAGAAAAACACTGAAAGATAAGATTGCGGTACCATGCAAAGACTAGTATAATAATACGGGTACCATGCCTGTCTCGCAAATCGCAAATTCTATCGCGCTAATCGGTTACTCGTGAGAGAGACAAAAAGTACCGCGTCTCTATCTAAAGTAGGGTCAGCTCTTGGTCAACTATAAATTAGTTCTTGGCTATATTTTTTGTAAAAAATTACGCATGTCTTCAGTCTTAATAATTCGCGAGAATTTTGAAAATACCCCCAAAAAGCAGGTGAACAGAATGTAAATAACTATAATAACAAAAATTGATAAATAAACAAGTAAACACTGAAATCTGCTTGGTGACCAAAACACAGTATATTTCAAGCGCTGATGGCTATTTTCTGAAAACAAAAGAGTATACACTATTTATTACTACTAGAATTTCTTTGAAAAAAATTTCTACTTATATAAAATGGGTTAGTTACGTATTATTACTGTAGGGCTGAACCAATTTGGATCAATTTAAATTATGCCATAGAAGTGCATTGTTTATCAAGAAATGTTAATTGAATGGGGCAAAATAGAGTTTGTTATGCAC
>NC_052102.1:817132-829652 GCF_012273895.1 Zerene cesonia | reverse complement strand
CTTGTGCAGCGTCGCGTTCAGTTGCAGCGCCAGCGGTATGATGTCTTTCAGCTCGTAGCCTGGAAGTGTTGAAGTGGTTCGTTTAGTTGGGAAGCAAAATTGCTGGTACATTGCTGCTAACACCTTTTTTTTATTTACCCAAACAAATTAGGTTTTGGATGTGACTTGCTGCAGTGCACCAAGAAATCCCTACTCCAACATTAATTGATAAACATTTTTACCTATATTATGGCCCCTCAATTAGTATTCTGCATAGATGTATGGTATAAGACCATTTCAGTTTTGTAGGTATATAATAGCTAAATATTATAAGTACAAGGTTGAGCCGTTTCTTGCTCATGCGCAGCGGGGGAGTTCAGTGCGGTACAGTGAATAGATACGAACGAATAGGCAACTAAGCCTATTGAAGTTATAGGGTTGTTACTTTTTATTATCATTTTTTTTTTCGTTTAAATTGAATAATATCGTCAATTAAATATTCAATAAATTTTCAATTTGCGATAAATTATTAACTAGCTGTGCGAGGTTTTACTTACGTAGTACCTGATGTTGTATAGCCTTCCTCAATAAATCAACTATTGAAAGAATTTTTCAAGTTGGACCAGACCCTGAGATTAGCGCATTCAACCAAACAAATTCTACAGCTTTATAACTTTAGTCATATATATAAAGTTCTCGTGTCACAATTTTAGTTATCATACACCACCGAAACGGCTGGACCCAGTCTCATTCAATTTTATGTGCATATCGGGTAGGTCTGAACATTAGCCAACGTCGATTTTATTCATACTCCTTAATGATACGAGTATAAATAAAATCGACCTTGGAGGACCGCCTCCTTGGTACAGTGGTTAATGCGAAATACTTAGAACCGAGGGGTCCTGGGTTCGATTTCCGGTGGGTACGTACAAAAAAAATGTCTCGGTCTGGCAGAACACAGAAGGCTGATCACCTACTTGTCCATAAAGAAAATCGATCAGTGAAACAGATGTATATCATCTGCCCCATACCCCACTAGGAGACACGGGACTTCACAAACAAAAATGATACGAGTAAGGCACAATAGCGTTTGCCGGGTCAGCTAGTAATTTGAGTACAGATGTACTATCTCCCCGCTCACGTACCGGTGTAGTGGTGCAGCGTGGGCGTCCAGTGCGAGAGGCCCTTCATGCGCAGCGCCAGGTAGAGCGCGGCGGCGGCCAGGCGGCTGTCGGACGCGCCCGCCAGCGCGTACTCCAGCAGCGCCTGCTCCAGCACGAAGCGCGCCAGCGTCAGCGTCGGCATCGACACGCGCGCGCACTGCCGGCACACACCACACTCTTACACTGCTTATATTATGTATGTTTAGTCTGTGTTTTGATAGGACAATCTAATGAGTTACCGTTGACATACTGTGCAGTAAAATAATTATTTTTAACTGACTAAAACGAAATCGCCTTTAAATTATCCGACCTAGACAAAATTGGGAGGCATCAGCTTTTAATTAAAACAAGAATCATCGTAATCGGTTCACCCAGCCACAAAGTTATGATTTAGATAAAGCTCAAAAAATATAATCGATTGGACAATCTCCTCTTTTTCCTAAGTCAGTTGAAATACTAAATTTGATGCGAAAAGTCTAAAAGAAATTCTAAAAGAAAAAAATAAATCACTATGTTTGGTATAGTATACAGCATACTCACCCTAGCATATCTCCTGAGGAACCTGTACGAGAGCGGAATGCCGAGATCAAAGTCGATAACTTTTAATATGTTGATCTCCATCTTGAGCAATTGGCTGAGCGTGTACGCGCCGTCGCAGATGTAAAGGAAGTCGTCTACAAGGGGCGGGATCCTTTCCTGCAATATATACATCAAGTTCAAAATTTGGATGTCTGAGCAAAAATTTTTTTTATTTTAACAAAGATGAAACGATACAAGCATTGATATACTATCGACTGATAATCGCAAAGGTCATCAAAAATGTCCAACTATGAAACATTCATTGCAATTAACAGCTTATTAAATAAGACTGAATAAGACTGAACAATACAGCCATGAAATAAGCGTATAATAGACTCTAATGTATCGTTTGAACAATACACGCGTAAGATTATAATTGTTAATTGTATATCAGTGATATATGAGATCCATTTTCTTAAAACTGCAACCGAGCTTGTGGTTTGCTTGATATTAAGACTCACATCAAATTTAGACGCTATAAAAAGAGCCGAAGCTCCCAGCAGCTGCAACTCCTCCTTGCTCAGATGCTCCCTCTCCGGCAGGCTCCTGCTCGAGCGGGTGAGGAACAGGTCCACCAGCTTCACCGCGAGATACAGCGTCTCGTGGTTCAGCTCGAAGCTCTCCTGCACCTCCACCATCCAGTCCACCAGGAGCGCTCTCATCCAGGACGTAATGCCCTTCATCCGGCCGAGGTAATCGTCGATTGTGAAGAGAGGCTGGCAAGGTGAATAGGTGGTTTTAGTAAGCAGATGTGTCATAACATATGATGGTATGATACAATTTCTGAATATTTTTATCTATGATTAATAGGCATATCCATAATATTATGCAAATATCAATAGAAAAATAAATTTTAAGGATTGAGGTTATTGTTCCTTATTTACATAATATTAGAATACTTAGAGGAGAAATAACATCATAACTTGAGGTTCTGTTAACAATAGATACCTAAATGAATTGAAGCATTTTCTTTTTGTTATTTGCGAAATAAAACAATAATGTAGAATTGATAGCCTATTTCCTATATAGACACAAAATGTTTCATTAAAGAAGTTGGTGTTTCAGAACTTCTACAATGTTAGTTGCCAGTAGTGTAAATGCACTTGAAGTTAATACATTTAAACAAACTGATGGCCCAAACCATGGCCATCAGTTTGTTTCAACTTAAGTCAAATGAAATTTATACTTTTTAGTTTGTATGTCTTGATTCACGGAACTACATTAAAAAGAGCTCACTTTTACTCACCTTTTAAAATCATATTTCATACTACAATAGGTTTCGGAACATCATTGTTAGGAAAAAGCGAAAAAATGCTTTTTAAGTGCTTTCTTTTAAAAAAATCTTAAAACTCGCGAGTCATTTAGTATATTTTCAAATCTAGGGATGTTGAAAACATCGTAAAAAACCCCCACAACTTACCTCTCTACCCTTCAAATAGTTGAAAATATCCATCGCGTAATGGGAGACCTGGTAGTGATCATTCCAGTTTTCCAGGTCAAAGTCAGCCACGCCCTCGGGCGTCTTGTGCGGTGATTCTGTCTCCTCATCGAGGGACTTGGTGTCGGTGTCATCCAAGTTAACCTTATCGAGTTTTTCGCTAATCGTCTTGTACTCTTCTTTAGTTTCGTTTGGGCTACTAAGGGATGGTAATCATTCAGTTAGAGGGAGCTACTAACGGCGAATTTACCGATATTGATATTAAGCTTCTGGCTACGTGTGCCATTGAAAACAAAAGAGAAATTCGACTTTCGAATTTTCGATTCGACAGTTCGAAGAAATTCGACTGCTTTGAGGCGGGATCACGGGTGGTCGAGAGGTTACGCGTTGTTACGGTTTGGCAAAAAGGCGCGGGTTCGAATCGCGATTCGTGATCAAATTTTTTTCTATTCTTTCAAAATTTCTCATTTATAAAGCATTTGAATGCTATATATAATCTGAATAATAATTAAAGTTCAAGTAAATTAATTCTGATTCAAAAGGAAGTAAAATTGCATATTAACTAATTATATTCTTAAGTTACTGTTTTACATATAAACAACTTACCTACTTTATTGCAATAAACTTTGGATTGCTGGTTAATTTAATATTTTTGATTTAGCAACTTACACTCAAAATTTTATTAAAGAAAAATTTTTAGTTGCAATTTACTTGACATGTAATTATATTATTCTTAGAAATGATAAGTAAAGATCATTGTCCACAATAGATATAAGATCTCATTATTTATACGTATGTAGTTTTGAAAAATTGATGTTAAGGAAAAGTACATAAAAAATATAAAAATAAAAATAATGTGTAATTGATACACTAAGATTATTGTATTTGTTAAAGTGAATTGAATGATATATTAACTAATAACTTAACTGAATTGCAATATCACATACCTTACAGATGCTTGATATATGCTTATATTATTTTGGTATGATAACATTACAAGCATTTGCACAAAAAAAAAATCAAACTTACTTATTTTCCAAAGCAGTCGTGTAAAGAGAAGGCTCCGAGACATCACTCTTCGCCGATTTCGCTGAGCTCTGACTCTGATTCTGGTTCTCTTTGTCAAGTGATTTCCTAATAATATTCTTAAGAATGCCGTTCTGAGCGCGAGTGGCTACAGGCTTCGGTGGGTCTTTAGTGAAGTGTTTCTGGACACTTTCAACAACATTTGTGGCAACTTTTTGTAGCTGTCTTGTTTTTGAAGTCTTCCCATTGACTACTGTTTGTGGTTTAATGCTCTGCAATGTTTGACAGTGTGTAAATTTATTTAAGAAATTGTTTTTCTCTATAATAAAAATAATAGAGAGAGGAGATATTTTTGACAGATTTCAATGCTATAAAACGAAAAAATTTAAATTTAATAGAGAGATGATAAGTTTATATAATATTTGAAAAGATATGGATGTTATGAAATACACTACTTAAAATATAAGTACGACAAATGGAACAAAATGATAAATTTAGTTACTCCATTGAATACCAAAATCAATTAGAAAAGTACTAATTCATTCAATTCCAACATGTGATTTAGCTAAGAACCATTTTTAATTTGGTTTATATCGAATTAAAATTAAAAAGATAAGTTAAATCATCTTTTTATCAATAAACATGTGATCATATTATACAATACAATTTTGGAGGGAAAAATCAAACACCTAAGTCTGTAAAAAAAAGTTACATAGCATGATGGTCCAAGGTTTTAGCTGGTAGTTAAAGGTAGTCATGTATAAGAAGCTGATGAAAAAACTTAAATTACCCACACACGAAAAAATAAAAATAAAATAAATATCAACCTTTACAGATGGAAGCATTTTGCTTTCCACTGTGACTTTTTTCAGTGCCATGCTTTTGTCTTTATCATTATTAGCACAGGATTTGTTGAAAGCGTTTGTGATATCGCCAAAGGCCGCCCTTTTCGCCGTCATGTCTTTCAGGGGACTATCAGCTTTCCTTTTATTAGGCGCCTTTAGATTGTCTTTGTAGGTCTTTAGAGAAGCCAATTGCTTACTCCTCGTCGTGATACCATGGCTTACGATGCCATTTAAGTTTTCGTTGACGCCGATAGGTTTTGATGCCAACCTTGTTGGCGCCATTATCAACTGAAAATAACCAAATCTTATCACGTGTACATTTTCGCTGTCTTCGTAGTACGTAATTTATTTTTAATTTCACAATGAAATGACCTTCTCAATTAAATAAAATTCAATTATCATCTAACGTCTAACGGCCAAAAATGGAGGCAAAACAAATGAAGTTACAATAATGTCCACAGCGTCGTATTATATTATGAAATACTTACAATTTAAAGACGGCAGCGGCCGTTTTATGAATATTTTAAAGGTTTTATGAATTTACACAGCACTTTAAAAAGTTTAAACCACAAAAACTCAATCTTGAATTCTGTAACTCTTGAGTCTACATTTACGTTACTTCAACTCGCAACCGAATAGAGCAATTTACAAAAACCGTTGCTTTGAATGTCTATTGGCAAATGGATGAGCCAATGATAAGCCAGACACTATATTACGTTCCTTTGAACACGTTCGGGGTGAGTATATATTTTGGATTTTCCAAAATAGGAACATATTATCGTGCCAATAAATTAATCTTTACAAATTTACATTTTTATTTCAAATTATTTACAGAACATTTGATATGGTACATAAAATAGTATAGAATCAAGTTCAAAATCTCACAAACTTAAAAATTATGTCATATTCTACAAATGTGATTAAGCGATATTAATTTGTTAGTAACATACATTTCACAACTATTCGAAAATTAATACTTTATTTATATACTAATTTTCATGCGTATATTGGTTTAGTTTAAACTAATTTATGAATGTCAACGTCCTCCGACTGTCAATGACAGCTGATAGTGATAAATAATAATTGTGAAAATAAATAAATACAGAAATATTTACATATTCATTATTCAGTATTAATGGTATAAAATTGGTTATATTTCACATAAAATGCTAGGAGGAGTGAGACTAAAAGTATCCTTTACTCATGAAAGATCTTGTTTCGCATACATAAGTCCAAAATATAGCAGTAACAATGAACAAGTAAGTGTACTCAAGAAATATTTATTTATACAACATATTAATATCACATGTGATGTAGTTTACTATGATACTCTCCAACAGTTTTTCGTAATTTTCCCTAACAAAATATTTTACTTGGTTAGCAATTTTGAGGTTAGTTTTCCTTTATATATGCGATAATAACATACAGGTCAAGGCTATTAAATATGTATAAGCGTATCATTTGTTTATAAATATCAGTTCTGTTATCCGCTTTTTGTTCTCATTTCCTTTAAGTTTATATCTGTAACTTTGAAGTATTATTTTTTTATTATTTAATATAGATATTTAGTAATGAACAATATTTTGTAGTGCTATATTATAGTTTAGGTCTCTATTGTTGTAAGAATAATTATAAAGTGATATGCAAAATTTGAGGATGCTTATTTTTCATAAACATTCAGAAAACTTTATACTTTTAAAGATATGTTTTAAAGTTCATTGAATTTGATAATAATTGGTATCCTTCATCTAAGATAATTCTTATCTATCAATATATAAGATAATGCAAGCAATTAAAATTTATTTGTGAAATTTATAACAATATTATAAGTCTCTGATATTGCATTAATGATTTTTTTGTGTTTTCTTATTTAAATGTTCAATTGTATAAAGTATTAACTGCTTTTAGGAAAGAGTCATAACTAAATAATTAGATTTGTAGCAATTAGTTAAGATCATTCTCTATATTTTAGCAATAAATTTGAAGGTAATATTTGCTTTGATTTTTGGTATCTGATGTTTTAGCTTTGTTTGTATATATAAAAAGATTTATTTTATATTACTGATAGTTCAATATGTATTGGAGATTATAAATCTTTAAGGTGTAAAACTATCATCAATATTTGATTTTTACAACATTGTTTTTAAAATGTCTTATCGGTTAAATTATTTTAATACATTTTATGAGGTCAGCATAAAAGCTTTGTGTAGAAGATTTACATGTATAGATCATATAATAATAAAATATATGCTACTATGTAAAGAAAATTGTTATGTTTTTATTTTAAGTTTTAATTGATTAATTGATCCATTCACCTGTTTTTTTAATGATTTTCTTTTTCAGTCACAATGTATACAAGTATTGTATAAAGAAAAACAGCTGTTGCTCTGGGTTGTGTTCAATACCAACACTCCAGAAGGCTACATATCCTGTAATCCTTTGCATTGCAAGTTGTTGGGGTTAGAGGAGGGTGCGGAGGTGTTTGTGTCTCCGTATGGTGATGTGAAGGTGTTGGATGAGTTGTACATAGATACAGATAGTCCAGATGATCAGGAAATATTGGTAAGATGGTGTGAATTTACTAAGGCAAGTTAGGTTAGAATCAATAGATTGACTGCAGTGAAATCTATTATTGTATTGTGTATAAGCTGGTGAAGCTGTAAATGTTGAATATAATGATTAGCCTGTTATAGAAATCAATTAGTAAAATATAGGTGAAATACAAATATGTTATTAATTATTGTGGTATTTTAACGAAGAATAGGCTTAAAATTTATCCAAGTAATATATTGCATTTTTGAAGTCATCAAAATTATAATTCAACCAACTTAGTGCTTTTATCTTTACTTAAAAATGTAAGTTTACTCTAAAAAGAAAAAAAAAACTCAAAACAAAACATATAGTTGCATTGATGAACTCTTATTTTGTAGTTGGTTGAAAAAGCACTTTAAGTGTAAAACTTAGCCATAAAATTGTTACACCCATTTATAACCTGTTTTCAGGAGCATAATGCTGATGTCTTACAATTAAGAATTTTAGACCAAGTGAGGCTTGTTGTAGCAAACCAAAAATCAGTTGTGTGGGTCTCAACATCACTCCCTATTATATTTGTACCTAAACAAACTGGTTTGCTAGTAAACCACAGTAGAATTGTGGTAAAAATAGATGCCTTTAACAACTTTCACGCTCGTAGAGACACTATGGACACTTTGCCACAGGAAAATAAGAAATATACTAATATAGGTGTAATCAATCAAGGTTTATTAAGGCCATATCTCAATGTACCAAAGAAACTAGTTTTAAGAGCACTACCAATTTACAGTGATGCCAAAAACATCAAGAATTTAATACATCCATACACAGTATTTATACATGAAGACTTAATTGGGGATTCGTACAAAGAATGGACTGTTATATTAGCTACAATGCAAAATATACCTTCTATCATACAAAATGATAATGATAATGAAGTGAATTTAATTGATCTGTGTGTGGAAATAGTCCCAGTGGATAATGTTGTGTTTCGAAGTCTCTCACACGAAGTGTACAACAGAAACATACCAACGGTATTAATCCCCAAGTCGTTGAACACAATTATAAACATAGAGAACGGAACAAAGATCATATTCACGATTGTTGGTGATTCTGCAGAACAACCGGACCATATAGACATAATAACATATTCAGACAAACCACAGTCGGAGATGGAAGTCATCGAGCGATTCAAGAAGTGCGTTGTAGAGAACACACATTATGGTAAAAAGTTTTTGATAAACGACGACATGGTGAAACAGAATACGCACATATCGAATGGGTTTTTGAAGTTTAAATTGAAACCAGAAAAGTTGAAGTACACAATGCTGAATTCGGAGTCGTTCAGGCACTGTTCTGTATCGGCTAAATGTTTGAAAGATACGGATTTTGAAGCACCTAAACTGACGTTAACGACGTTGGAGTATGATGATAGGAATTATTGTAGGTCGATAAAATGCATGCAGGGCTTAGTGGAAAATGTGTTGGATCACGTGTATTTCGAGATACATAGAGAAGCCAGTTTTAGGGGTGCCTCAGATATTAAGAGTAATGTTTTGGTTACTGGTGAGTTTAAAGTCATTATATTTGTATATACTTTACACGGGGAGTCTCCCCGTGACCACGCCACGCTGTGCACGCACTCGCTGCTCGCTGTAAAATGTTCGAAACGTCGGGTTAATAATATAATGAATAAATCGCGTTTAAAATCCGTTGAAAAGTTTTTAAACACAAGAAAATACTATGATAATTTTATTTTCAATTTCTTATTTTGAAATAATTATCAGTAGAAACTAGAAATGTAGATAAAATATGACCAGACAGATTTGCCATGACTATATTATTAAAAGTATCTTTAAAAAAATGTTGACTTATGTTTCTCAGATACAAAATCAATCAAATGTAAATCTTTCCAGGCCTCAGTGGGCGCGGCAAAACTTCAATCTGTCACATGGTACAAAAAGACCTAACTCTCTGGTCCCACATCCTCCACTGCAGGTCTCTCAAAGGCCGCAAGGATATACCGGAAGTGCTCGCCAAAGCTATCCTAATGTGTCAAGAACATAGTCCTTCTGTGTTGATATGTGATGACGTAGATGCGTTAGTACTGCCCAATGTGGAGGGCGCGTCGCCACAGGATATAGCGTATTACCAACGGTAATGGTTTTTTAATTTGAATATGGAATGTGTTTGGAAAATTTTAAATCTGATAGAAATTTATTTTATCTGTAATTTGTTCCCAATTTTTTTTTTAATCTATGAATGATTTAATTATACTTAAAATGTTTAAAATCTTGTATCAAAAATCGTATATTAAAACAAGTTGTTTATGATAAGTTCAATAGTAGGGAGGAAATTAATATAAGAATATTAAATTATTTCCTTAAAAAAAGTATCACTATGTCAATATATATTTGGTCGTATGAGTAATACATAAAATCGTACACAGTTGAATCATACCTTGTTTTGAGATTAATAGTTGCACAAAAAAATCCTCTTGGAGAGATAATTTTCAATATTTTCAGATTAGCGGTTTCCATCAAGCAGTTGCTCCAATCGTGCACAGGTGTGTGTGTGCTGATGACGTCACTTTCTATGAAATCACTCCACCCCGTGTTGAGGGAATTTGGCGGGAAACCGTTGTTCACTGCCCATTTCGATATACCTATGTTGGATCAAGTGAGTGGAAATAGTTTTTAAGAGTTAATATGAGACATTTTTTATATAAGATTGTTAATGGTGCCAGAGCGTGCGGTGCGTGTATATTTTCACGGTAAACTCAAATTGAAACATTTACTAATTCAACTTCTAGTTGACTTAATGAATGTTTAAGTTTGAGTTTATCCTATGAATCGTCATAATGTCGTTAAATGCTAATCCCTTTGTATATAAAAGTGTCACAATGTTAGTAACCATACTCCTCCGAAACGGCTGGATCGATTCTCGTGAAATTTTGTTAGCATGTCGGGTAGGTCTTAGAATCGGCCAACATCTGTTTTTCATACCCCTAAATGTATAAGGTAGAACAGGGTTTGCCGGGTTAACTATTAGTAAATAACTTATGAAATTACTTTTAAAATTGGTTTAATACTGTTTTAATAGAATTGGTTCATTTTACAATTCTGAAACAATTTTATAATTCGGTTGATCGAGTTAAATTTTTTTTTAATATTTATTACGTAAAAAAATGTGTGTCTCATGTCTTATTTTATTTAACACATTTTGTTATTATTTTTTTTATTTATTTTTAGGATGAAAGATCAGAATTATTCAAGCATCTGTTGAATAATAAAATCCGGGAAGCGTTCACGGTAGAGGACGATGACGTCATCAAGATGGCGATGGACACGGCGGGGTCGAGTGTTCGAGACATCCTGGATTATTTGAATAAGAAGATATTTAAAGCTGTTAAAAAAAGTAATAAAATATAGAAATCAAATACTATTGCTGCTAAAATTACGGCCTTATTTGAAAAATAGTTTTATAAACATAAGTGAATTATCATTTATAGTATATCATTTTAGTCGCTCCCCGCGTCTGTCCCTTATGTATGTATGCTTAGAACTTTAAATTACATATTACACATTACATGTTTTTTTTTTAAGTGTGAGTGTAAGACATTTAAAAATCTTAAACTACTCCGTATTTAAGGCGTGCAAAGCCGCGGGCAAAAGCTAGTGAATCATGAAATTATCAATCCATGAAATTAATTTCAACATACGTTTCAGTATCAGTTATTTAAAGAGTTTTTTTTATTTTATTTGTTCTACGCTGTAGCTAGATGGAATATAATTTTTGGTTTCACATTTCAGAAACGCGGCCCGAGACCCCACGGCCGCGTCTCGTTGAAGATATAACGAAGGACAGCAGCAGAGCCAAGGATTTTGACATTTGGGGCCCGCTCGGCGGCATGGATGATGTCAAACAGCAGCTCACCGAGTGCTTATTTTGGCCTATGATGGTATATTTTCTTTTTAAAAATATTAAAATTTTTTTTTTTGCTTTGGAGTTCCATAACTCTTAACTTTTGTAGTTTTTGTTAATGGCAATAAAGAATAAATATATAAATAAATAAACTCTGTTACCACCTTATGGATGACGAAAGTAAAAAGGAAATTAATATGGTATTTTTGTTGTATAAATGAACGGACTGATTGAACTTGACTTTGTACATACTTATCAAGGATCGGATGACAATACGAGCTAGGGTTTAATAATTTCCTTTCGTATATAATACATACAAAAGTTTATTCTATCAATAAAGCATATTGTTTAGTCTTTTAAACAATATTTATCTTCTCTCTGCTCTGGTCTAAATCTCGTTATTAGTTAAGGAAACTTTTGTCTTTTAGCAAGCAAAAGCTTATGGCAAGTTTTCACGCAAAATTGCTCTACTGATTTCAAAAATTAATTCACCACTAGAAAGCTCTATCCTGGCTGAGAGACATAGGCCACATATTAGCCACGGGCGAAGCCGTGCAGAACATATAGTGTACAATAAAGACTGAAGTAGTCTGGGACGCTGGTGCACAAAATAGTGTGAATAAGGATCTAGCTGAAAATCAGTGCCAGGCCAGCGCCTAGCATAAGCTCATTGGTGGTACTATGGATGTTCCATATTATTACACTTTATTGTTGTATTTTTTTTATTTACAGTATAATTGTTTTATTTCTTATTTTTTAATTCTTCTGTGTTTTACGTGTTTCATGTCAGACTTTCACCAAATAAGTCTTTTTTCTTTCTTCTTTCTTTCTTTTGTGAAGTGTGAGTGAAGTGTGAGTAAAGTGTGAGCACGGCTGTGCGCTTGCGCAGTACCCGGCGCTGTTCCCGAGCGCGCGGTGCGGCGTGCTGCTGTACGGGCCGCCGGGCGCGGGCAAGTCGCACGCGGGCTCGTGCCTGGCGCGCCTGCCGCACGCGCTGCTCGCCGTCAAGGGGCCCGAGCTGCTCTCCAAGTACA
>NC_052102.1:808891-817122 GCF_012273895.1 Zerene cesonia | reverse complement strand
AACAAACAAAGACCTAAATCATAATTGCTAATTTGCATAAAATCTTACCGTCGCATCCAGACTAGACATTTTTAGCTCCTGTTTTTAAGTCTGCAAATTATCTTTTGTTTATGTGTTTTATTTTAAATGTGTGGTGTACCTAATAAAATTATTTTATTCTTATTCTTTGGATTGATAGATTCACTGAGAGTTATATATTCTTCTTCCAGGGCGGACATGCAACATCCGTGTATCTTATTCTTCGATGAATTCGACAGTCTCGCGCCCAGGTGAGTTAAATTTAATTTATCGCTGTTCATCCGGAATTCGTCATGAATTTATATGGTCCAGTTTTTATGGCTTTTTCAAAATTCTAACTGCTATCCTAATTCAAGTGGAGATAAATTGAACATAGCAAATTTTCGCAAAGCTCATTAGGTTTTTTTTTTCTCTTTACTTTACTCGATACTTACCAGATTTTGCCGGGAAGGGTCAGGAATAGGAAACGGCCCTCCGGCTCCCCAACTCACCTTGCAAAACACAGTAACATGCTACTATTTCACGCCGGTCTTCTGTGGGGGTTTGGTGTGGTGCGAGCTGGGAGTTGGCCCAATTCGTGCCGAAGCGTGCTCGACTCCCACATACGAGCGGATCGTTTCCGTTGAGTAAAGCGCGGTGTGTCGCTTAGGCGCGGGCACGACTCGACGGGCGTGACGGACCGCGTGGTGAACCAGCTGCTGGCGCGGCTGGACGGCGCGGAGGGCGGCGCGCGCGGGCCCGTGCTGGTGGCCACCTCGCGCCCCGACCTGCTCGACCCCGCGCTGCTGCGCCCCGGCCGCATCGACCGCCACGTCTACTGCGCGCTGCCCGACGCGGTGAGCCGCTCGCTCGCGAGGGATGGGGCTTGCTGGGACATGTCACAGTCATCATCAGACTTTATATGCTCCTGCTGTGGGGACGCGGGCTTCCTGTGAGGGTTCGGGTCATGTTGCTTGGATCGGGTCTTGCTGGGACATGTCAGAATTATCATTAGCCAATTATGATATTGCAGAGGGGACACGGGCCTCTATCAGGGTTTGGGCCATAATCAGAATCATTATCAGACCATATATGTTCGGGCGATAATCCACCACGCTTGCCAAGTGTGGGTTGGCAGATGTGACATATGGTTGAAATTTTGATTCTTCGACATGCCGGTTTCCTCACGATGGTTGCCTTCTTCGTTTTGGACAGTGGTGATAAATTGAATATGCATTATATATTTCTTGTACTTCTTGTCATCAGGTGTCCGGAGTCCACTGAGCCACCACTGCTCTGATTCATATCAGAATATATCCCATCAAACCAGAACAGAACCTTACAAAATTAAATGGGACACTTGTAAGGTGCTGGGTTATCTAGCATAGAATATACTCGATAATATGGCGGCAATATGATCAATCATTCAAACAATCCACAAATGAAAGGTGTTTCTAGCAAATACCTTGTATAACCGATTTGTCTTTGAGAGAAATTAATAGTTAAGATATTTTACCCATGTGTCGCCAAAATAGGACACTTGTTAGAATAATGCATATTTTAATTATAACTTCTCAATATACCGCTTACTAATCGCTGTTAAAACGCTTTTTAACTTCAAATTAAACCATGTTTTTCTGAACCCCGCAATTACAGGAGCCTTGAATTTTTTTCTTCGGCTCTAAATGGAACACCAAACTTACTTAAATTCTGCATCAGAACGGTCGATACGAGGTTCTGAAGACGCTATCGCAAGAAGTGACCCTAAATTCGGACGTGGACTTGCGGAGCCTTGCTGAGAGGACGGAGGGCTTCTCCCCCGCGGACCTAAAGTCGTTGCTGGTCACAGCTCAACTTGGCAGGCTTGAGAGCCAATTGGTAAGTCAGAATGTTCCACCTTAGTGCCCAGGTTTTGTATTATTTTGATGTTTTGGTTGTTAATTTGGTCTCGGGTTATAATATATATAGTTCTTATCTTTTTACTGTACACAATATAAAAACATTGGTGCTTGCGGATTCTTTATACTATCTTTATTATTTATATTAGACATCATCATCATCATCTGAGGCTCTACAGCCGCGAGTGGGCCTTGGCCTGGTCCAGTATTTTCTTCCAGCTCTCTCGATTCCCTGCCCGGGTTCTCCAGCTTTTCACACCAAATTTTATATATTATATTAGTCGGTATTGTTAATATTCAATCAAATATCACATTCAGAAGGAACTACGTTTGGACAGTTTTTGTCCTAGAAAGTAATATTATTTATACTTTTATCGTAAGCTACTAATTATGTTTCACACAACCGGAAAAGCCCAAAAAAAGTCGATTTTTACTTATAAAAATACTTTAATTATAATGATTACAATATGTCTTGCACGATGCAAGTTCTAAATGTAATGAATATAATACTCAACTTATTTAACATGAAAACTTAAAATTACGTCGCGCCAAAGGAATTCGCTGCATACAGTAATATACGTTCCCGTGCGAACCGTCGACTCAGCGTTACATTAGGGTTCCCCTGGCGTAACTTACTTGTAAACAAACAAACCGGCTTCTGTTAGTAATCTGTACTTTGTAGGTAAATAGTGACAATGGAAGAATGGAATCCATCGTGGTGTCCGCAGAGGACATGGAGAGTGCGCTGGCTGAGACCAAACCGTCTCTCTCACCAGAGCAAAGGGCATTCTACGATGCCATGTAAGTATCCTCATCGTCATTACCATGAACAGCAGGAAAGATTCATCCTAACGTTATTGCATCTCCATTTTCATCATCATATTCATATTCATCCTTATCTTCATCCTCATCATAGAGGTTGAGGATGAGGATGGTGTAGTTTGTTTAGGACTAAATAGAACACTCACCCATTTTGTTTTCTTAACACTGAATATGATTTTATAAATTTTGATTGTTTTTTGATGTAAAGTAATAATAAATAAATAATATTGTTTCAGATACAAGAGGTTCAGGGGCGAACCGCTATCTTCAGACCAGAATGCAATAGCGAAACAAATGTTCAAGCAAAGAGTCACTCTAGCATGAGTTATTGTTAAATCCCCTTCACAGTATCCGATACGATTGTCGGGTTCGATTTATATCGTATGTGAAGACGCTTCTCTTTTGCTTATGATTTTTTCGTTATGTAACGATATCTACTTGGAAAAAATTCTGATTCTGTAATGGCAATAAATTATTATAAAAAACACCCCTTGAATGAAATACATTTACTTTAAAATGTTTAATTAGATAGTAAAAAAACGATATAGATAGATCTAGGACTAAAGTCATAATCATTCCATTAACTACAAATATCTACGTAATATAATGAACTAATAAAATTTTACGCAGAGAGCTAAGCAAAGAAAATGTCATATAGTAAGTACTTTTAGGTTTTTATTAGTTCCTATTTATTTTATGGCTCACAATATGTTTTAAACTGAATTGCAATAAATTGCTCAATGCGTGACAGATGTCATCTTTGTCTTCCTGTCAAAGATAAATACAAAAGATAAATGAAGAAGGAAAGAACGTACATTAATTTCCAAAGGCAAACAAAAATAAATGAAGTTAATGTTAAATATCCTTGCCTTGAAATTGTCATAATGATTAACGAGACAAAATTTAAATGAGACTTCACAGGAGGCGCCAGGTTTCAGATAAAAAAAGAATGATCAAAATCGAACCCAATTAAATACAGTAGAAATGAGAAATAACTATTAAGAAATGGCAATACTTATATATGCTAATGGAAAGGGGTAATAATGACTTATATTTACAACTAGTGATAGTTTTCACAGTTGAATTGTTATTTCTATCCAATTGGGGGTAATGGTGGATCATTCGGGTGTATCGAATTCTTTTTTTAATTAAATTATCTTCATATTGTATGAATTGTGCTCACAGTTGAAGCGTTACGTAGTTTTTGTAATAGATGGCGCTGTTCTTACGCAAGCACAATTTTTGTTATTATTTTATTGCAATATAAACGCTTTTTCATATTCATCTTACCTACACATTATTCGTAGTACTCACAAAATACTCACAAATCAAATCAAATAATTATTATTCAATCCTGTTGTATATAGCATTTTAAAAATAACACACTATAGCATTATTTAGTGCATGTATAGGTTTGTAGCCCTCATAGGAAATCTGTGTCTCAGCAGTGGTAACATATACGGGCTGATGATGATGGTGATGATAGGTTTATAAAATGATGAACAAATTATCGTGCACTTAAATACATAAATGATACTAATGTTACTATATAAATACGATACGACTTTGAATGTTATAATTTTATGAATTCTTCGAGCTGTTCGACTTTGCACAAGGAGTCCTTAGAAAATGTATAGAAATTGAATTCTAAGATATATAATTAGCCCTCAATTTATGTCTTAATTCACTGCTTGCGTTTGATTCCAATGCGAAAGCGAAGCGAAGCGAAGCAATAGCGTGCAAGATGATTTTTTTTTTCAAGTCTTTAAATATGTGTTTGATTTGTATTGGTAATAATGTTAAGTATTGTGATGGATTTTAGGTGCTAAATATTTAGGCTTGTTGACTTAATTGTATATTCTGTTGCTATTTTTGTATTGAATTTTTATTTTATTGTTGTGAAATATATTGGGATTGAATGATTTGTTGTTTTTTTTGCCCATATATAAATTACACGTATCCCTTACTTAAATTCTAAAAAGATCTAGGCGAGGGTTGTGGTTTTAGGGGTCCCATACCCTCCCGAAAGGTTAAAATTAAAGATATCAATTTTTTTTGGTTCTAATGTTATGTATAATGCCTTTACTGATTTACTGTTCCCCAAGCTAAAGAAGCCTACGCCCGTGAGTTCTAACATATACCTAGTATTATAAATTAAACATATATTTTCGAATATTAACTCGAACTCATTTTATTAACTCCGATTTAATTACCAACGTATGACTCGACTTTCTATATAACAAAAAGTAAAAACAATTTCGTCTTATAATTTCAACAGATAAATGATGTCTCCCTGTATCGAATTTTATCTTGATTTATTCAGATTCTAGTGTCATTGAGTATTAATCAAGAAAGCATATGTCATCCAAAATTCACATTAAGAAAGAAGGTTTCTACATCAATTCCAATGGAGACAGATTGTATAACCAATTGTCATTATACCGTAAGATGCACATTATATGTATAACTTCTAGGGAATTGAATGTTTTATAATTTATCTACGTTTTCATTAAATACTTTTGCCCGCCTCCTTGGTACAGTGGTTAACGTGTGAGTGTCGAGGGATCACGGGTTCGATTCCCAATGGGGTCGCCGATAACAAATGTCTCGTCCTGGTAGAAGTCTTGTCACGGAAGAAATTCTACTAGCAACCGTGGCCTTCAATTATGCGGCTCGACGGAACACAGCAGGGTTTTAGTCGGCAGGAATCCGACGTAACCCACCGCCCCTTCCCAAGGGCCGTAGGTATCTATGCAAAATTTCCCCACTTTAAAAAAATATTCAAAAAATAAAGGACACAGAAGGCTGATCCACTACTTGTCCATAAAGAAAATCAATAAGTGAAACAGTAATGTATATCATTCGCCCCACTACGAGACGCGGGACTTCACGCTTTTATATTTACGACTATCGCTTATAAATACATCGTGAATCTGCTAATACTAACGGGAGGAACTCCACGCTTATTTACTCCCAACATACAGGAATTAATGCAGATTAAAGTTAAATTAGCTAGCTATCAGGCCGCCACAAGCTTGTAAATTCACATCCAATTCATTACAACTTGTTACAAACGCTAAGAAACCGCGAAAGCTGTTCGCGGATGTTGCAGAGTTAAGGTTCACTGGATGTGCCATTTATTAGTTTGAATGTATGATCATAATGAGGTGCTAGCCATGGGACATCGAAATTTCATTCTTATATTTTTTTAGATTTCTTTAGGGATAATCCCGTTGGTTAACTTTGTTATAGAATTTCCAAGATAAAATCTATCATATGTCCTTTCCCGCGTTGGTGTAGAGAGACATACAGGTCTAAATAGATAGACAGATAGACAGAGGTAAAAATTTCATATTGTATTACAATTATTTACTATGTACTAAATACTATGTAGTAAATTCTATATTAGAAATACCGAAGCATATTATTCTAGTATTCAGTAGATCATGTCGATTTCATAGTTCGCTTCTAAAAACAAGGTATAAGCGTAGTATTTTCTTGTGTTTGATTTTACGCGAGTATTATACATTTAAAAATTAAAAGCTTTTTAACGGATTTTAAACGCGATTTATTCATTATGACCTTCAAGACATGTAACATCTCAGTCCCCCGTGACCACGCTCACTGTAAAGGGTTCGAAACGTCGGTTTAATATTATAATGAATAAATCGCGTTTAAAATCCGTTAAAAATTTATTAATTTCTAAAGGTATAAGCGTATTTATAACATAGACTAATAGTGTAGGACGTTTTACCTTGTGAGGTATGAAAATATTTATTCCGATTGTGGAAAACACACTCCGCAAATCAAAATTCTAATATTTAATTGTTTAGTTCTGTTCAGTTGTTTTTCCAACTATTAGGTTATCTACTCGTTTATTTGAATGTCGTATCTAGGAAACCTGAACTCCACATTCTCGAGTCAACGTGTTGTGTGGAATCGCTCCATCTAAATTATTATGCAAGTTTGGAACTAATCTTAATCAGTCGAGCGCAAAGTTTTTCAATAAAACATCATTATCTCATAATAATTAACGCTGCATATTTGAATTAGTTAGCGCTCCTTAATATTATTTTAATTAAATGTTAAGGGCGTTAGTATAGTCTTACATTCTTATATTTAATTATTGGTAGGTAATTAGGTAGCTATAGGACATATCTATAATCTATTATACAGCCGAAGAATTTGTTTGTTTGATTGGTTGAACGCGCCAACGTCACAAACTACTGGTTCGTAATGAACAATTATTTTTGTGATTGTATAATAATAAGATAAGAAGCTCTACGTGTAGATGAAAAAGAAGAGATCAATTAGAGATCATCATAATCCTATTAACCATTTCGTAAGATAAGAGTTTCGAATATTTTCAGAGTATTATTTTCTTGTGTTTGATTTTACGCGAGTATTATACATTTAGGTAGATTAAAGACTGGTCACTGGACCAGTGACCACGCTCGCTGTAGTGTTCGAAACGACGGGTTAATAATATAATGAATAAATCGCATGTAAAATTCGTTTAAAAGTCTTTAAATTATAAAATTTTGATAATATCACAATCTATCTGATAAACGTTCTCTTGTTAATTATGGCGATATAAAAAGCGCTAAAGATTTTAAATATATACCCGCGACTCCCGAAGTTGTATTTATAATAATATTATATCTATTAATAATAGTAAAACATGATTAATAGATATAAATCAACGATTATAAGGGCCAAAGGAAGAGAAACAACGCTCAAACCATCCCAGCTCCTCCATGAAGTTTAGCAGCTTGAGAGGCTGCCGAAAAAATGTAAAATAAATTCTTGTAAAATAAAGCCGAAATTGTTCATTCGTACATCTAAATACAGCTTGGTAATGATATCAAGCCCTGACGATAGAAGTTTCATCGTAATTAGCTAAGTTCGGATTCACAGGAGATTGAATGGCGATACTATCTAAGTCGGAGATGTAATGATTGTGTTGATATACGTTGGAAGTTTGAAATTAAATAAAATAAGGTTAATTGAATCCTTATGAGTAATCACACTAATTTTATCAGTAAATTTTTTTTTGTTTGCATGTCCGTCCGTCAATCACGTTGATACTGAAACTGGTTTTGATGAAATTTGGTATACAGTGTATGCCAAATTGGGTGATAGGATACTTTTTATCCCGATTAAATGCTCTCTTGGGACAAAACAGGAATCCTGACGTCCGTGAGGAGCCGGAGCGACTTTTATATTTATATCGTAGTAATTAATTACTCCTGTTTCGCATTGTCCACTTGAAAATAGAGTTTTAAATTGAAAAAAAATCTTGTAAGAATATAATCAGTCTAATGCGAAGTGATAAATTAGGATTTTACTTATTGTCGCATTTAGAGTAATTGTCAATGTTTCAACAAAAAACGCCATTTTCATCGAGCTTTAAAATTATTAAAGAAATTCAACGCGTTTGATATACCTAGTCTTGCCATAAATATTGTAATAAAGAAAAAAGAAAATTGTTAACTGCAAATAACATTTATTACT
>NC_052102.1:796473-807891 GCF_012273895.1 Zerene cesonia | reverse complement strand
GACAGATTCGAAATTCAAATGTAATATTTTTTTATAATTAAGTGTAACAGTATTTATGGCCAGACTAAGTATTTCTGTAGTAACAGTCTAAACTTTGACTACTGCTCTGTAATGAGCTGCATTGAAATGGCCATTTGAATTTTTATTTTAAACTTTCTTTTATATATCACCAAAGCGCCTGAGAAGAGAATTTAACGACTTGGTGTCGATATATAATACGTTGTGTTTCTTTTCCTATGAATATATGAAATCTACACTAGTCGCTTGCGACGGGTTGGTCCGGGATAAAAAGAGAGATGAGAAGAGACTATGTCCCTCCTGAAAATAGTGTTTTTTTGGTAAAATTACCATAATCTGGCCAGAACTTCCAATGATTACCTTCAAACAATCAAAGTTATAATCCTTCAACCTCTAAGTATTTAATGTATTAGCGTGGATATTGTTATTATATGCAGACAAGAGTGAGTTTAATAAAGTTGTTCCATATTAATTATTTTAATCCTTAATTCAAGAAAGAAATAAAGAAACGCCGGATGGCCTTAAAAGTTATAATCTAATTAACACACCTCTACAAAATACATTATTTTGTGACTTCGCTAAATGGTTTCGAAAAAAACCTTTGTTTAAATTGCAGTCTATTTATTATATAACTTTAAATATTATGGTCTGAAACCTGTGGAAGCCCGTGTCCCAGCACTGGGCTCCAGCACATTTATGCTGATGACGATACTACTATAGGGTTTTTGCTTTACATATATGTCCCTCCTACTAATATTATAAATGCGAAAGTTTGTAAGGATGTGTGTGTGTTTGTTGCTCTTTCACGCAAAAACTACTGAACCGATTGCAATGAAATTTGGTACGTAAACAGCTGGACAACTGGAATAACATAAAGGCAACTGGAATAACATAAAGGCAATTTTTCCCCGATATTCCTACGCGATACGGACTGACGCGGGTGAAACTGCGGGGCGCAGCTAGTATTTTTATAAATTTGACGGCTCTATTTCAACCAATAATTATAACAAAAGCTATCAATTAAGACTGATCTAATACTTATCTGTTCCACGGTTTACTCTATAGACATTAGAAATAAATCTATCTATACCTTTTACATCGAAAAACAGTTCTTCAGCCTACTTTTATAGAGTAAAAAAATTACCTAAACACAGAGGATATAAAGTTATGTATAATATCTCAAAATGTCAAAAGAGTACTCCCTCTAAAGGACAGCCGGGGAGGGCGAGTGCAAAGGTGAAATTAGGCGCATTGTATCCTAAGAAAGCGGTTTTTATTCGACTTAAAGTAATTATTATATTTTTGTGAAAGAGTTTGTTAGCGGACCATTCAAGATCGAGGACACGGACGATTCTCTTCAGGGCCGGAATCGGAGCCATACAGATATAGATTACATTTTTCCTACCAATCGCAATCGTTCGCATCGTTCAAATTATCAGAACTAGACCAATTTAAAATGATTCATCAAAATTGGTTCACCCAGTCGAGAGTTTTACAATGTTTTCCTCGGGGGAACAAAACCCAAAAATTACAGTCCAATAGAGAACCTCTCTCTTTTTTTAAGTCGGTTGTAATAAGGTAAAAGAGATGAGTAAGTGCTTATTAATACATAATTTTATGGTTATTGCTTAAACATAGTTCGCGTTTTTAACAAAAATTATTGAATTTATTTTGATTTAGAGGTATTCATGTTGAAATCATAATAAATTAGTTAGTACGTATTTTGAAAGTTTATATTATATGCCTCACTCTTTTGTTTGATTTATTTATAAACTATAATGTGCACGATCGGATAAGAGTGTAATTATAATCCTATTTGACACGTAAGTTATAAAATTCGTTGCTCATCGTTGCAAATAAGTTAAGGCGTATACCTGAAAACATGAATATTTTGTACACAAATGAAAAAATAATTTAAAATAACAAAATAACAATGAAAATAAATTGCAAACATAATAAATTATGACTGTGAATTTTAATTGAAATATATATAAAAAACTATGTAGTTAACAAACCCTAGAATATTTATTAGAATCCATCTCTGTACCGCGAAGTATTCTTGTTTTCTTTGAGTTTTCTCCGCTTTTCTTTCCGTTTTCTTTCGTTTGGCGTCCTAATTAGCTCATTCATCGCCTCCCGCCCTCGCTCAATGTAATAAAACAAGTTTTTATTCTCAATTTTATAATGTACTTATAAAGACCTCTGCACCCCATATTTATAGGTTATAAGCCAAATTTATATAAAATTTCGTCACTAGGTCTCGACCTATAAAATAACAGTAAATGCGAAATATTACTGTCGTAAAGATTGAGATTTGGGAATCAATATTACATAATTTATTTCTTAAATTAAAGGGTCAAATTTATTTTCAATGAAAAAAAATAAAGTTAAAACAAACCATGTTATTCGCTATCTTCACCTGAGCCGCCCAGACGTGACTGTAAAAGAAAAACGGACGAAGTCTTGCGGAAGCGGGCTCTTCTGATAAGCTGCCATAATGGCGCCCGCTGATAACGTTCCCGCCTTTTTCGCGCGCCAAAACATCGCGCCATTGTCGCCTGAGAATAGCAACACAAAGCTGACAAAGGCAACAATGTGGGTCGCACTCATATTCAACGGCAATAAATTCTTCATACTCTATTCACCTTTACATTCTATTTTATGAGAGAATGTATTAAAAACAAATTAAGATATACGCGTCCAAAAATAAACAGCTTAAACGTTATTAAAATATTAATGATGTTATTACACATTGAAGTGCTCTCAATTTGATGCTTTAATAAAATTTTAATTGACACATATTAAGTTTTTCGAGTAAATTACAAAAGCGGGGGAGCGGTTTTCCTTGTCTCCCCGAACATTAGCGGGTGAGGTGGGGGCGTACGACAAATTTTTGTTTTTCCCTTGCACGCGAAAAGGTGAATTGAGTGTTTCGTGCAACAGAAAGAGACAACTGTACATGCACACATTGCTTTTGTTAAAGAGCAAAAATAATAGAGCGAGGTCGTTTATCTCTTTTTATGGCGGGCGCGGTATCTCTGCGACGCTATTATGGAAGACAATTTTGGCGCGAAAGAAAACTGCTTATTACGTCCTCTTATTCTTGGAAGCGTTTGAGAACGTTTTATAGTGAAAATGGAGGTTGGAAGCGGGAAAACGGCGCTCGGTTCAACTCTTGCCTATTATAAACTGAATGAAGATATCAAGTAAATGAATCGTGGAATTTTGTAATAATATTAGAACTAATTTTGTATGTTTTAACATTTTTCGCAATCATTTTCAATTCAGCTTAGTACAATATAATTAAAAAACAATTTACGTACACATTTTTATAAATAAATCCCGATCCTTACAATCCATCTACAAACTCGAAGATAATTTGGAAAATTTACAGTACAATACAATACAAACAGGCGACAACGTATTCAATCGGTAATGCACAATTAAGCCTGACAATAAAACCTAAATAACTGTAAACGCCCCCTTTAATCCCCACAACAAAGAGTATAATTTCGCGCGTTTATTTGTCTAACCGCGATCACAGATTAAACACCGATAAATAAATACTTAACGTTTTAATTCGTTTACTTCGCTAGCTACTTGAAGGAAAATATATTTAATCTATGGTTCATTTTAGCTGAAGGTTATTTGTACTCATGAAATTGTAATATATCGTTGGAAGTCACTTAATTATTTTGTTATGAACTGGCTTTACGCCCGCGACTTCGCTCGCGTGGACTTCAGAATTTTGTATTTCATGGATTATTGATGAAGAGGTTATTACACACAATAAATCTTTTTACATCTTTAGATAGGTAAATATCTCATCAGCAATTTGTTTTAGCAAAAATTTTATTGAGAAATCCTCATTTCATTACATAGTAGCAATTTTTATTCTCATGTATGGATAGGGGTGAAAACTATTTTTTTTTCAAATAAAAATTAGTCTATAACTTGTACCTAATATTGATCTATCACCAAATGAAATATTATCATAATCTGCTGTTATATGTCGCAATATAGTATTTAATTATTCATAAGGTTTAATTTTGTCGTATTCGGTGTTTTTATAAGATGTCTAGTTTTCAACGTAATCTCTAATTTGAATAAAATTCAAATTTAGAATTATTATTTATTTAAAATATCTCAGAAGAAAATATTGGGTATACCCCACGCAACGACCAGAAACCGATAAGCCTACGTGAGGTGATGAACCCGCAGTTGGCCAGCGTAGTGGATCATGGCCAGAACTCTTATCAAATATGGGTTGGTGTTGGTGATGGTGAGTCTTATTTTTCACTTTAGAGATAATTAAAAAAGGTTTTACTAGTACTTTTATTCGCAGCTTCGCACTCGTTAAATTGGGAGTACTTTAATAGACTTTCCTATACACAACCTTGAATCACTTTATCTATTAAAAAAAAACTATTAAAATCCATTACTTAGTTTTAAAGAGCTAAGCATTCACATAGGGACAGACGCGGAAAGCGACTTTGCTTTATACTATCTAGTGATGTGTCTACATAATAAGTAATAACCACCTGCGATGTTTCGAATTTCTTTAACAGTCACTAAGCATTTTTGAATTTTCTTCGGGATTCTTCGGAAAATTATAAAAATTCAGACAATTTCATCGATAAAATGATTTATTTACATTGAAATGAATGAATTGCTGGGTGACTTATAGCCAGGGATTGAAGCGAATACTCGATTCAATCGGAATCAAATTTATAAGAAAATATCGAGTTTTATGGGAACGACGTGTGATGCTTTATGATCGCGAATTCTATTTACGATAATGGATTTCAAAATATAAATATTATACCGTCTGATTGAGCAAAGAAGACCTTATTTACTTTACAATTATGAATAACACTGCTTAATAGAATCTATTTCCAATTTAACTGTCTCGTAAGTAATATCTACTTAGCTTTACCACGCTAGACTGGCTTCACCGCCTCTTCAGTACAGTGGTTAACACGTGAGTGTAGAACCGAGAGGTCCTGGGTTCTATTCCCGCTGGCGACTCACAAGGAAAAACTGTCATGATCACCTTATTGTATATAAAGAAAATCAATATTATATAATCTGCGTCATAGCCCACTAGGGGAAACGGGACTTCACTTTCCCATTTTTTAATATCTAACTTTTTAAATACGAAAGTGTAATAAGTACATAGTTTAAGTGGCAGTAGGTAATAGATAGAAACTACCCCCTTTCTACATAGCATTACAAGTAGAAACTTACTACATACGTATCTACTTGGCTTGCTTGGCACAGACTTCAAATAGATGAGTGGGTAGCTCTCATAGTAATGTATATTAATAAATCTTTCGCTTTTGAGTGGTATTGAAGTCGATTCATTTTTTTTTAATAATTCTAACAGATAGACTTGATTGTAATTTTCATCGGATGATTTTTTAACAATTACTCGAATGTTCTCTAACATAATTGTATTAGTCTTAACAAATGTAAATGAATATTATGTAACAATTGGAAATTAATAAGGGTAATTTCCCTTGAAACTATTAGGTTTTCATTTAACCGTCCACTTGCAACGGCCAGATAATTCAATTTCCGCAGGTCGTAACCAGACGTGTCCCTCACAGCGAAAATTCGCTTCAGTCTTGAAGCGAAATTTAATGACGCTGCAGTAGTGCTAAGAAAATGCAATCACCGCTATATACCCCGATGCAAATCCCAATTTCTGAGTCAAATGCCCCGCCATTCCTTACGCTAATAAAACGTGCAACGATGCTGTCTCGCTCACTGATGAACGCGAAATGACGTTATGACAGCGCACGCCGCCATTTAACGCCTATTTGCTTCCAATTTCAAATCGCGCGCTCCCTCGTTTCGGCCAGTACGGGCCATAGATAATAGTGTTTTGTTTTAAACATAAAGTAGGATGTATTCTTTGTTGTACATTACCTAAAAATAATTATAGATAGGGAAAATATTTTACTATTATATGTCTGCCATCAGTATATAGCAGTGAGAGGACTATACTTTTTAGTTATCAGTAAGAATTTTTTAAAACTGTCATATAGATAAATTTTAACATAACATAAGTATAATAAATGAAAATAAGACATACAATATACTCGACAAAAATCTTTTGTGAAGACTTTTCCAACCTTTTACATTCTTTTATTTCATAAGCTATACGCGAATATCCGCTCCGCCATTTTGGCGACCGGAAACGCGAGGATGTTTCACTTCGCGCCTTTCTACCCACCATGACAGTTTTCAATATTTTCACATTTATTTACAGGCATTATTTATGCGTAGCATTCTTCTTAAGGAAACGCGTTATTGATATCTCGCACAACTATTCTGTAAATTAAAAGATGATATTGTAGTTGTACATTTTATGTTTTGTTTTTTATAGCATTACTTTCAATGATTATTTACGAGTGTTTTTAAAAGGATAAATCATTTTTGTGTATAATGGGACCAGCAAATCATTTTAATACTTCTTGTATTTGCGTCGCTCGTGTGATTGATATTCATGCTAATATTATTTATGAAGGTCCGTCTGTCTGTCTAGTACGACCATAGTATTTGTACTATGGTCGTACTAGAAAACATTAACGAACATTCGGATGAAATAGTTGAAACTCTAGGGTCAGACAGATTTTTTTTCAAGGTATTGCGCGCGGTTGTATCCTATGGGTAACACTTATTTTTTTATATCATAGCGGGCAACTGAGCTGGTGGTTCGCTTCATGGTAAGCGATCACCTCCGCCCATGAACATTAAGACACATTAGCATGTTATTATTTCATGCCGGTTTTCTGTAGGACATATTGGGTAAAGTTTAGGATTTAGGATTCCATACAAAGGTGCAAGTATGGCCTGTGGCTTAGTGATTATCTAATACAGTAGATATTGTGTTTGTATTTAATTGGTATATCAAAACCTATTAAGCATATACTTACGAACAACTGGGTCTATTATCTATAGCATTGAATAACACACATTCTTTGCCAATATATCATTTATCCTCTATCGTAGTTTTAGATTCTATACGACGCTGCAAGTTACCGTCTGGAGTTCAAACTGTATACATGTACATGCTTCTTTAATCCTACTAATATTATAAATGCGAAAGTTTGTAAGGATGTGTGTGTGTTTGTTGCTCGTTCACGCAAAAACTACTGAACCGATTGCAATGAAATTTGGTACGTAGACAGCTGGACGAATGGAATAACACATAGCAACGTTTTATACTGATATTCCTATGGGGTACGGACTTACGCGGGTGAAACCGCGGGGCGCAGCCAGTCATTTGATAATCCTGTAATCACATGAAGAATTCAAATGAAGAATAAATAAATGCAAAATATACATATGAAGGTGACATTGCGTATTAAAACAGATTAGTAATAAAAAAAAAACAATCCTTTAAGCCAGTATAAAGAAACACAGCGTTTGAACAGTTGTATTCATATAATAGACATTTGCATCCGACTCAGGCTTTGAGATACGATTATAACATTACAATACGGTTTGAAAGGCAACCGGGAAGCTCTATTCAGATCGACTCTTTCGCGTTCACCAAACCGTACTGGTCACTTTGTGAATCATCATTCGCTAGAAGAAAGTGCGCTGGATGCGACATGATGTATATTAATTTAGTGTGATAAAATGTATTATCAATCGAGTACTGTGACTAGCGCGGCTTCGCCGTCGTGTACGTCATCAGCAAAACCTAACGGTATAGATGACGCCACTTATTCAGTAATCTGCAAATACTGAAACTGGATTAATTAGTACTAGCAGCGCCCCGCGATTTCACTCGCGTAAGTCCATATCCCGTAGGAATAACGGGATAAAAAGTTGCCTATATGTTATTCCGTTGTCCAGTTGTTTACGTACCAAATATCATTGCAATCGGTTCAGCAGTTTTTGCATGAAAGAGTAACAAACACACACACATCCTTATAAACTTTCGCATTTACAATATTAGTAGGATTTATCCTCAGTACGTACAATTAAAGATCCTTCCGGCATTTAATCATAAAAGGCAGATATAGTAATAAGACTAAAATAGTTATATGGTGATGCAGTTTAGTTTAGTTTTCGTGGCGGCTGAAGTTGTCCACAATTGCATCGGAAATCCCAGAGCTCTTTCTCCCTTGGATGTGTTGAAGTAAGAATTACACTATAAAAAAGGTCATATTTAACTAAAACCAATCGTAGTTAGCTACATCAGTGAGAGTTTAGTATGCTCGTCATATGTTTAACAACCATGTGTTTATTATTTACTTGTGTATATCTATTTGAAGATGCAAGCACTGTTTGAACATACACGTAAGTGCAACAAAATGCATATAATCAGTTGGACAATTGTTCATTATTTTGTACGAATTAGCGGTTATTATATTGTGTGAGTGAATAGGACGCATAGTGGCGGTTTGTGCTGTGATTTTCGCGGTTTTGTGGTTAAATAGGCATAATGAGGCTTTAGTATGGAGTTGGTGAGCTGGTTTGAAGGTGATAGAAGATTCATCGGAAGGCGTAATTATTATTTTTAATAAAAAACTCAACCGCCGTCAAATTGTCAGACGTAGATCGAATTTAAATGGGACCACGTGGAAGGCGCCAGCATTTTAATAAAAAAAGAATCATAAAAATCGCTTCATCGATGCAGTCGAATGGAATGAACCTCCTTTATTTGACGTCGGTTGAAAATTATTTTAGTTTTTCACTTTTCTATGATGTACAAAGACAAGTGACAAGAAGAAAACAATTATTATCTGGAAGTTAGAGATTTTAAATGTAACTATTAATTTTTTTAGTAGTTAGTTCTAGTAGTAGTTAAAACTTAAAACAACGATATATAATTAATATACTTACTACTACGTACTACGTGCTATTAATCAATTACTGAATTACGACCTGGAGAAATACAGAAAAGGAGCAATACCTATTTCTACTCTATAAGGTTTCTTGTAAAATCAATAATTACCTTAATTATTAGTTATAATATCAATAATTATATCAATAATTAATGTAACATTAGGTTGAAAAGAGGCCAGGAGAGTAGGCTACGTGAAAGGGGTACCAATTGTTTGATCAGTTATCCATAAACATTGACCTACCAATGGATACGGGACTTCATCTTGAATAGAACTGTAGGTAAAGTTGTGAACCTTGTGTGAAGCCGCGCGTCGCAGCTAGGTCTCTATATCTTTGTCCCCAAATCTGTAGAAGAGTTTGTACGACTTTTATACAAGTACGTTATCCGATTAGGACGCTCGCACATAATCTGGCTTTGTTGCATTGTGGGCGGTATTGATTTTATATTATGTTTTAAAGAGATCGCGAGATTCCTTTGTGTGGACAGTTTAGTTAGTATTTTGTTTGGGAGTTTCTGTTGGGAGATAATTTTGCATCAATAGATGTATTGAAGTAGACCTTATTAAGGTATGTATAGTATAGTTATTTGAGACTAGCAGTTCGCTCCCGGCTTCGCCCGTGGTACATTAATAGCCTATGTCACTCAGCGAAGTTACAGCTTTCTAATGGTGAAAGAATTTTTAAGAACGGTCCAGTAGTTTTTGAGTTTATCCATTACAAACAAACAAAAAAACAAATTCTTCCTCTTTATAATATTAGTGTAGATGCGGCTATAAAAATAATAAATCAGTTTGAACTCTTTTCCCCTTGTTTGATAGTAAATTATTTTGGGAGATTTTTATTGGGAATATTAATATAAAAATCATCCAAATATTGCATAACTACTTAAATACATCCCTACTAATATTATAAATGCGAAAGTAACTCTGTCTGTCTGTCTGTCTGTCTGTTACGCTTTCACGCCTAAACCACTGAATCGATTTTGATAAAATTTGGTATGAAGATAGAACTGAACTTGGGAAAGGACATAGGATACTTTTTATCGCGAAAAAAGGGTAGAAAGGGTTAGAAGAGGGGATGAAAGTTTGTATGAAAGTTCGATCGTCAAACCGATTTTGATGAAACTTGGTATGAAGATGGAGCTAAACGTGGGAAAGAACAAACCATACTTTTTAATGCGAAGAAAATACTCCTTAGCATGTCGCGCGATATAAGCGAATTCTAGGCGGGCGAAGCCGCGGGCGAAAAGCTAGTTAACTATAATTAACTATATTTTCAGATTGGAACATAAACCAAGAAACTTGGGTATGTAATAAATTACGCAGGGAGATATTGGAAACATTATATACTTTGTATTTTTCAAATAATAAAACAAAGTGCACATAATGCTATTAAAAATGATAAAACCAGATTAAACAGAACGTATAACTATAATATTACAAAAACAATTAAGGCACGTAAATTTTCTTTAAAAAAAGAACTATTCAAAGATAAACCACCAAACAGAAGCGATAATCTGTAAGTAAGTCACGCCCACAGATCATAAAGGCGTCCTTTATCGAATTACGACGTTTTGCGCCCCGCTATTATGCGAAGAATCGTCACAAACGAAGCATTGTTAACTACACTAGCTACCATTGTCTGTTGTTATCACCCTACCTCACTTTTTGCTCGCACTCTTCCGTTTTGCAAAGATGTGGAACGCAGAACTGGCGAGATGTAAATACCGTATTTAATTCATAATGTACTTTATTTCGGTTAAATATGAAATAGTTTGAAAATTTCGTAACGGTGCTATTGAGAAATTTGTTGAGCTGTATTATTCGTCATTAATTTTTTATTATTTCTTCGATCGTATGTTATGAATATATTACCTTTGAACCGTTTGCATTTGAACGTCAGACATATTTAAATTAATTTAAAAATATTAAGAAAGGATAATGAGCAACCACTTTTTTTTTTTAAGGTTGAGAAATGCTTTTACGCATCCCCCCCTACAGTTTTACTGCATGAGGGGGTATGTGGGACTCGTGTGAACGCCAAACCCACTAAAACTCAGCCGTCGTTCGCCTTTGACGGCAGGGGTTAACAGTCAGGCCTTATACCCCTATTAATGAGCAAGTAGGCTTGCTCACTTACTTTACTATTTAAAATTGTTCCTGAACCTCACAGAGGTTCCACTAAGTTTTGCATTTATCTTTCTAGTACGCCATAATTAAATTATAGAAACATCATTGACATCCTCGCGCCCTAACAAAACTTATCGCGACATTTGTACAGTTTTTATTTCGTACGCGTTGATAAATAACCAATTTAGCCTTTCTATTAAGCCCGTAAGGTCGAGTTTTGTATCCATTTTGTTTGTGAAGAAAATATAATGTCCTTTATGCCGGGGTCGGGCGGAAATAAGCTTCTTTGTGACACTATCGTATCGAATCGCTGAGAATTTCCTTTCTACAGATTATTGTAGTGCAAATAAAAGCGATCGCCTTTCTGACCCGAGTATGACTTGACTTTATCGTGACTTTTTAATGT
>NC_052102.1:794510-796379 GCF_012273895.1 Zerene cesonia | reverse complement strand
AATATTTTTAACATGGAATTTCTCATATTTCGATTTTTTTCGTTTTTTTTTTACTTGATAACTCCGTGGTTTTCAATGTGGATACGATAGGAGACTGTTGTCGTTTGATCCCATTTTTGAAACTAGAGATTTATTGCATTTATCTACTTTTTAACTTATGTAGTTGTTCCTTTTAAAATCAGCTCCCCAGGGAGGTCGGTGAGTTTTTTTGTAGAGCTTTAACGTTACAATGTTATAAAAGTGGTACAATGAATAATCAAACAAATAAAGTAAAAAATTTAAATGAAGCATGTCTAAAACTCACTTATAATTTCTATCTAAGAGAGTAATAAGCACACGAAAATGCTGGACATTTTATATGTCTACCAGCTAAATGAAGCTTAAAGCGGTTGCTGCAACCAAACACGGGTAGAAAGCTTGTAGAGGCCACCTGAATAGAACGAGGCTTTTCATATTATTATTATTACTGACTAAAAGTTAAACAATTGAATCATAAAATAGACTTTTGGTTTGATGTAATTAATGTTATGAATGGAAAAGTATGTGAATTTTGAAAAATCACAACGTTTGTACCAGAAAAATACCCTATGCAATAGCTATTACTCACTCGCACTATGTAGCATTATTTTTGTGTTCGCCTTTGAAATCGCGGGGCACACCTAACCTATAACTAAAACTATTAAAACAGTATTAATGTCGGTAAAACAGTGTTTATATCTTGAGAAAATCAGCTTCTATATCACCGCTTTTTACCTTCTATTGCATCTCCAAATCCTAAACTCTATTCAGGTGCTAACTCAGTCTAACCAATAAGAATTATACGGCAAACGATAATAAATCAACAAATCAACAATGCGTAGGTGTCATGGCGGATTATAATGGCAATTTTTATACACACGGCACTGAATGCGAGATGTCGCGTAAACGGCGCCCGTCCTGCAAATTTGCTGCCTTTGTGAGGGCACGTGACGGGAATCGGCTAGTAGCGGCTTATTATGGACTTTGATGGCTATGTATTTGGATACTGTGAATATTTGATGGGTTAGACTGTATCGACGGATGGGTATTTGTAGTTTTTGTGAGGCTTTGTGGCCCACTTTTGTGTTGAGTCACTTCATTCCGTTGATTTCCTTTGAAGCTTTAGTTTCAAGTTCATTTGTAATATTATTCATTCAACCGGACTTCCTTTAAAATCGTCAAAATACGAAGGTAGGTACAAAGACGAGCCTGAAGAAAGTATGAACCTAGTAAATTTATCAATTAAGCGATAATTTTTCTCAATATGCGCATCATTGCATATTATTTTAAAGGCTTTTCTATTTTTCTCATAAAAACAAATTGGAATAGAAAAATCTGTATACTCAGTGTAGGGACACACATATGCAAATAATAAAAATAAATACGCTGATGTAAGCTATTTGTCTATGTATGTGTCCTCATTGTTTCCCCGCCGCTTTTACATTATTTTTAAGTCAGTAGCGTTTAAGTAGTAGCCTTTAAGTCATACACTGGTAAAGATCAAAGTTTAAATAAAATAAGGCTTTTATTTGGCGCTATTCAACATTCAGTAAGAACCAATTAACGTGATTGTACTGTGTACACCAGCACAGTTTGAAAAACCAAGTATTGTAATAAAACATTGCTAGAAGGAGAATAGAAAGCAATATATCTACCCTTTTCCATTTGCTTGTGTGGTCGTGATCTCTTCGAACGGTATTTGTTTGCCTTTTCCAAGAAATCAATGACCAACCCTTTCAAAATGTCCCAGTTTATGGGCACTTATATTTACTGCTCGATGACGCCTCCTTGGTACAGTGGTAAACGCGTGAGCGTGGACCGAGGGGTCCTGGGTTCGATTCCCGGGGGGGG
>NC_052102.1:723247-794493 GCF_012273895.1 Zerene cesonia | reverse complement strand
ACCTACTTGTCCATAAAGAAAATTAATCAGTGAAACATATGTATATCATCTGCCCCATACCCCAGTAGGGGACACGGGACTTCATTTTTATATTTACTGCTATTAATATTACAAAAGCGATTATTTTAGGAACTGTATATTTTGACTTGCATTTCTACTTATAAAGACTAAAGAGATGAAGTTTCTAACTTTGCTTGTATGTTTGTTTGGTGGGGGTAATCTGCGTAAGTTCAGATTCGATCATGAAAATTCTTTCACTAACAAAAAGAAATACTATTCCTTACTGACTTGGGCCTTTTTTTGTTATTATTGAATGTACAATTCATGCAAAAATCATAGTTTGTGTAATTGCAATGTGCATGTGAAGACGGTGTGGACCGGTTCGGTATAATCAAATATAAACTTTACTAAACATGTGGGTCTTTATTATTCTAGGTAAATAAGAAATTGTGAAGAGTTATTACGGTTAAAGTCATTTATTTCTCTAAAGATTACAGTTATTCAATGAAACATTCGTTCAGGTTTTAAAATACGTCCTAGATTCGACGTTATAATATTGCCGTAGTTGAAGGGATGTGATAGATCTCTGAAATATGTATGACATGAAATTGTTGCGATATATCAAGGAGAGGTCCGGTAAATTGCAGCCGACTGAATTGTACGATACGTATGTCTTCATACATTTACATGAAATTGACGTATTCATGATTCCAGAATTCGATACTCGTTCTCGAAAGTTCGAGAAGGTTTTGGAACGATTTTGACATATATTTTTTTAATGTAAATTGGAACCTCTCTGTAATGAAGGAAGAATATTCGTTTATATCATTTATAAAAAGACTTATGTTTATTTCAATAGTAGATATGATTTATGTCTCTAATCATCAGACAAGGTGTATCGAATCATATTTTTTGCATTTCGTTTTAATATAATTCAACATCTCTCGAATTATTCGATAAGCGCTGCAAACTTATGAATTTATCGTTGCATCATCAAAATTGATGAAATTGCGAGCGTAAAAACCTGCTTAAAATAATGACATTCCAAATCTAACTAAGCCCACGGATTACAAATAAAAAATAAAACATCACCCGTTTGACTGTAGCGGACTCTAATTGAAATTCGCTTGCGGTCACAGACAGACAGATTGAAATTTACACAGCAATAATGTCGTTGAAGCTGTTTTTAAAATTATTTCACAATTTCGCTGTAAGTAAGAGCTTTGTGTAATTATGTTTTTTACTTAGCAAAATTACTTGGTCTAACCACAGATAATATAAAAACTATACAGTAGTCTAACCTAGGATACTGTTCGCGAAAATGAAACCTAATATACCCTTAGTTTTCTTGCCTTTTTTATGCGTGTAAATAAGCGGATCATTTGCATAAAATGAAAAAGGGCAAGTGCGAGTAGGACTCGCGACATTAAAGGCGATAACAAGTTTAAGAGCAACTTAAAAAATAACCACCCATCCAATTTATGACCGTGACAATCATCGCTTAACCTAGATTTTTTATTATTCATTGTTATAGGGGGACAGATAAACATATTTTTCTTCATGAGCCTGATGACAGACGGTCAGACGGAGAGATTTACACACAGGAATACTAGTTCACAATTAGTATAGAAAGTTGTAGCACAAATTGCTAAAACACTACGTGTTAGTGTATCTATAGACTTAGATTTCTTTATTTACATCGACACATAAGTAAAAATCAAACATGACATTTTTTCTTTAAGTTATACTTTAATATGTATATTACATATATTATTTATTAATTAGCATAATAATGTGTAAAATAAATATCATTGAATGCAATTAAGTAATACAATAATATCTCAGAGCAGCTCATAATATATTTCAATAATAATCTATATTAAGTAAATAATTATCGTATAAGATGTTAGGGGTTGCCTGGAAGTGATCATTCTAAAGTGAAAGTACGCCATTATGTTTTATATTATCTTTAACTATGCTATCATACTAATATTATAAATGCGAAAGTATGTGAGGATGGATGTATGTTCGATACTCTTTCATGCAAAACGACAGAACCGATTGCTATGAAATTTGGTGCGTGGCTGGACAACTGGAATAACATATAGGCAACTTTTTATCCCGATATTCCTACTGGATACAAACTTACGCGGGTGAAACCGCGGGGCGCAGCTAGTTGTTTATATTTATTTTAAAATAAATATATAAGATGTTCCCACGCTCGTCTGTACTCGATCACCCGACTTTTCTTTGTAGCGCGAGATTCACACCACTGAGCCAGTCTTTTTTTATTTAAGTAAGTCATCTATAATTTTTACATTTTCTCCGATAAAACGATGAAATCCGCGGAGTTATGGGGCGCAATAAACGCCGATCGGTTGCCACCTCTGCAATTAGTAGCTAAAGGGTGTTTATTTAGAGGGAACTCAGTAGGAGCACCATTCGTTCGGTATTTGACGGGCTTTTTAAAACTTAAATATTTCTCGTGCGTTTTTGATTAATAGACATTTTGTATTGAATGTGTTATTTAAGTATAAAAGAGAATTCCAAATTAGATTTAAAGTCTTTAACATGTTTATAATTTCCTATATCTATAGATTTCTTTCGTCGAATCGTCAATAATCTAAACCTAACTTACAAATATATCATTATAACTAAAATTATGACCAACAGTAATAAATGAGAAATTTTGAAAGAATAGAAAAAATTTGATCACGTGGCGGGATTCGAACCCGCGTTTTTTGCCAAACCGTAGCAACGCCTAGCCTCTCGGCCACCCGTGATCCCACCACAGAAATCGAATTTCTTCTACTCTTTCGATTTTATGTGCCTATAAAACTAAAAATTAAACAGAAATAACTGATGAATATTAATGATAAGCAACAATAGTCCCACATTTCCCAGTGCACCGTAGCCACCCTACACAGGGCGTGAAGAGCCCCAGGCTCCCTAATCGCTTAACCGATTTCGTACATAAACTCGCATTATTGTTTTTTTATTGTGAGACAGTAAAATTGTCACTTTCCAAACCGCTGTGGGGACTCCGCCATATTATTGAGGGTTTGCCGTGATTACGAGTTTACTGGATGACCCGGCTAAGTCCGTACCGATGCAACAAATATACCGATCTATATAAAAAGGCATTAATAGCCCTTTACTCGAAGGTATAATCGAATCTAAATATATCAATCTCAAATTATATCAACGCACAGCCGAAATCACATTAGGATCGGCCTGAAATCGGGATGAAAGTTTGTTCCATGAAAATTTATTCCGCGCGGCCGAAGTTGCGGGCAACAGCTAGTATGTATATAAATTTAGACATTGTTTAACTTATAACAACATATAAACTTTTTTAACTTATGACATATTAATTAAAACTTGTCTTTATCTATGGGTCTATGGTTTTATTTGCTTTATTTAAACGCAGTAATGGCGGGAGACATGAACTACAGGTTTATTACAATTTCAGGCACCTACAGTGTTGATCAACATTGAATAATTACAAATATATACATAACCTATATTTTATGCTCTTATGATAAAAATTGACGAAACCCAAATAAAGTATATCCATTATAAGGTTAAGCTTTACCTGAGATATCATATTTCAATTATTTCTGGAACTGTTTTATTCTGAATTATTTTATTCGATGAAACACTTGGATTTTGTCAAAATCACTATATAGTACAAAACAAAGTCACTTTCTCTGTCCCTATGTCCCTATGTATCCTTAAATCTTTAAAACTACGCAACGGATTTTGATGCGTTTTTTTTGAATAGATAGAGTGATTCAAGCGAAGGTTTATATGTATAATAACATCTATAAAATACTCTGAATTTAACGCGTGCAAAGCCGCGGGCAGAAGCTAGTAAACTATAAAAACTTCACCTTTTTCGAGTGTAGTCGTACAATAATCTTTTGTTACCGACACATGTTCATTGTTCAGTATTTATTCGCTTATAATTGAGGATCGGATTAGTCCCCTGTTATTTTCAGACGGGTGACTTTGAAGTGCCTCTGAGGTAGGGCTGCCACTTTTCTAAATTACTCATTTTATACACATAGAAGATCTTGTTCATAGCTTCGCCCGTGTGGTAATATTAAATTGGCATGGCAAATTTCAGCCCGCTTAGTTCAGAAGTTTGGGTTGATAGATCAGTCAGCCAATCATATTTCCATTTATTTATATTAAGAAGCTTTCACTTATAAGAAGCATATCCAGACAAAGAATATTAAAAATTGGTTTTTACCAATAATATGGAATAAAGAATTCGATTTTCATTCTTGGCTTAATTATTAATCTCAAACATATTTCAGCAGTTTGCTTCTAATAGGTATATTCGAAATATTGTGAACATATTGAGTTTTAGTTGTAATTTAAGGCTTCGTTCCAGATAAGTTGAAATAATAACGAGATAACGTCAGCACCATACTATTAACAAATATAACTGACTATGAATAACACAAATACATTGTAGATTCCAAACGATCCTCAATGGGTATAGTTTTATTTTTCATATGAAATAAATACAAATCAAAACTTAATACAAAAAGTAAAGTAGCCAACCCTAATTCTGAATGAATTTCAAGTATACAAAGAGTGGCTCCCAGCTTCTTGCACACATGTCGTTTTCTATTAGTTTCAATTTTCGCGAAACTTATTGAGGATAAATGTTACTGAGTATACAGTCGTTGTTTGTCTAGATGATCTTGTTTAAAATAGGTAATATCCAATAGGTGTGTTTGTTAAAGTGTTAGGACATATTTCTATTTCGAGCTATGTATATAATTATATAAATAGTGACTTGAATAACAAGATTTATTCATTATCCTATGATAAATCACTATCATCACTGGGTGTATAGTATAAAAAGGTCGCTTCTTGCTGCCAGTCTATATGTAGATTTAAAAGTACGCAACTGATTTTAATGCGAGTTATTTTATAGATAGAATGATTCAAGCGGAAGGTTTATAATATGTATAAATTGTATCCGTGTGATGTCAGGTTTTGCTAGTTTATTATTATCAATTCCTTCTAACACTGCTTTCTGTTAAAGATACAAATTACTACTAATGCAGAATGATACTAAAAACGAATGAAAATGGACATTTTATTTAGGTTTCGTGTGGAAATGAAACAATTTTTTAATAATTGCAGTTTTATTCATAACTGAAACAGGGACGATACAAAAAGTATAAAACTTAAACATAATCTTTTACAATACAATCAACAAAAGTTTCAAAAACTGCTCATGTACAGTTGAAGTATTTAACATAACAATAAACCAACTTCAATAATTAAATATGTAACAATTATTATGCTAATATTTACTGGTGATATTCGTTTTGATTTCGAAGATAGATCGAATGATGTTCGCTCATATATTATATACATGAAACGTGATTCCTTTTTATAATCTTTACTAACAATACTATAAAGCTGAAGAGTTTGTTTGTTTGTTTGTACGCACTAATCTCAGGAACTACTCTGGTCCGATTTGAAAAAATCTTTCAGTGTTAGATAGCCCATTTATTGAGGAAGGCTATAGGCTATAAATGTACTACGGGCGAAACCGGGGCGGACCGCTAGTGTATTATAAACTAACTGTGTGCCGCGGTTTGACCCACGACGCACATGATGTTATAGCTTTTGTCCTTCCTCCATAAATGTACTATCTAACAATGAAATAATTATTCAAATCGTACGTTGTTTCTGAGTATAGCACGTTCAGACTAACAAATGAGTAAATAAACTCATCAGCTTCATGTTATGAGTATAGATGTAAAAGATTGTGAGGATGGATGGTGGACGTGAACCACACTACTTTTAGAGTATTTTGTACATAGATTTTCGTTTGTATTAGAGATAGCGGTAACACTAGAATGAAAACCGCGGGCTTTAGATAGTAGAATATTATTAGCCGTAAAGATTATTAACTGCAGTTTGTCTTTTCTTATTTCTTACATGATGTATGTACGAAGTAAACAGAATAATTAATTTGTATGGAGCCGATTAAACTGGAGGTATTGTAAAATTTGACAGCTGTATATAATTTTCGTTCTAACAAAAAACATCGTTGAAAAAGGAGGAAAGATATTCCATGCAATGCGTTGATCAAATTTACAACGTATAATGATTCGAAAGATTTCTTTGAATATGACACTAAGGTAATAAATATAATACACAAGCAAACAACAATTCGATTGTATCTAGGAAATCCGGTATTTATATATATTTACAATTGTCATTTATAGCTCTCTATATAGCATGTTATTTACAAAAATTAATTCTACTGAAACGATTTGTGCTTTGACAAACAATATGTATTTAATTACGGTTAAAAATACCGTGAGAAAGATAAATTTAACTTTAGAAAAAAATTAAAAAATATATATGAGTAGTTGTATTGAAACCTATGACTCTAAAAGCATAATGTTTGACAAAGCTAGGCCATAAAATACAAATAATGTTTATTACACTCTGTACAGTAATTATTACTTACATGATATGTTTACTATTCGAGAATAACAATTTTAACAGAATTCTACGACCGTTGCAAAAGGCGGCAAAACGTTCCATTTTTAAACAGTAATGAATAAAAAAAAAATCGATGTCATTAAATATTTGCAACTACTTTCTTTTAAAAATAAGCCAAATGAAATAGTTAGTTTTCATTTCGCAAAACAAAATAGTGTGCCTTTAAAATTTTTTGCCTTTTTTCGTTAATTTACATCATCATTCATCAAACATCATTGTATAAATTAATTAGTATTTCATTTATCTAATTTATGAATATTGCGTGGGATTCTTATTATAAGTTTACAATTATAGCTATTTTACTTCTATATACATAAATTATTCATTTTCATATTACCTACTAATCGTAAAAATTAACAATAGCAAGTGGGAAGACATATTTCGTACACAAAATAAATTGCAGTTATGATATTTGTACATACATAATTTATATGGTAAAATTTTAATACACCTGCAACAAGAGACGTAATAAAGCAAATAAAATTTATGAACGTTAAACAAAAATAGTACTAAATTAATGGGAAGGTTCTAAAACTTCATTTATCATTCAGTCTTACTATATTTATGTATACTACGTTATCTAAGATTCATCTTTGAATTGTTAACAATTTAAGACGCCATATTTTTTATCTTGTATCTATTGGTGATCTTGTTACAGTTTGTCATAATAAAGAATTCTAAAGAGCTATATTTTCAAAGCTAATTCCGCATTAATTTATCGTCATGTTTGAAATAGGGAGTTAAATAGTTGATTCTTAGTTCAATGAACAAATTTACGTTAGAATCCTGTTAACTGTGATCCTCATCTTATAAGTTTACTCAAACAATCTAAAAATTGATAGCTGCAAGCAACTGTCTTAATCTTGTCTTCTTCATTACATAATATCTAAATCTATGTCGCTTGCACAAATGGTACGTATTAGTTAGGAGTTAGTGTAATGTCCCATCGTACAGCTCCCAAAGAGAAAACGCACCGGAAACATGATCTATTGGTAATGAAATTCTTTTAACAAGTCGTCACGTAGACGCCAGGTATCCTAGCCTACCTAAATGCTATCCGGAGTGCTGCTATCTCTCTCAGTGGACGTGGAGGGCCGCTCCCAGTGCGAGTATGGCCTCGCCGGGAGGGCGACCGGCCTTCATATAACGTGCTGAGGTGGTTCCTCGTCCTTCATGAGGATGTAAGCGACTGGTCGCTTCACGTCCGGGGGAGGGGAGGGGGTGCGGCGCGGGGGACAGCCGCAGGGGGACAATGCGCTGTTGTACAGGGCACTGCTGTATAGGGCCCCGCCGTATAGTGCCTGAAAGGTTAGACCGTGGAATCTTCGCAGTTTTGTGTGTGGTCAAGTGTGAATTTACCACAATTGCAGAATGCTTATCAAAATTTCAGACTACTTAGTTTTGATATGATTATTGTTACATATAAAATCTGCAATAATGATCCAATAAATAAGATCTCACCTGTAAATGCGCTAACTCTGCCGCCAATTTTCCATCGTCAGACGGGATCTTGGCGAATGGATAGAACGGATAAGGCAGTGGGGGGAAGAGCCTCCCCAAATCTGGTTTATCCTGTAGCAGGTGGTGAGGTACAGGTAGCTGAGGCACTGGCTGTGGTAGTGGTGTCACCAGGCGTGGTACTGGTGCCATCAGCCCGGAGATATTGAACCCGAATTTGGGCTCTTTCTTGACTAACGCTTTAGGCTTTCGTCTTGGCCGGTATTTGTAGTCAGGGTGTTCTTTCATGTGAAGGGCTCTGAAAGAAGATGCTTCGATAAATTCCATCGTTTTATGAAAGTTTTCTTTTTGATCTTGTTTAAGAGTTATTTAATTACGTGGCCCATTATTGTATGTTATATCGAAGAGACACCCGAGATAAACTAAATATTAAATCTAGTAGTCTATTTGATTGATAAGAATCTTATCTAAAGGCATAACAAATCATTATTTATCGTAATCAGCATGCAACGGCAACGTTGATTCTATCTGCGCCCATTTCATATCCAATTTGTAGCGATTCAACACCGTAACTCGATTCAATCGAGTTTTAACTTTATAACTCATACATAAGTTTTACAAAACGTCACAATGAAACGCCACCGGGCAGAATAACATTATTATTTATGCAATAAAGCGTACAATTGTCGCCCGCCGCCCTTAAAACAACAATGTCAATTGAACAATACTCGGATTATTGCATTGTCCTGTCAGAATCTATGTTATTCAGCGCCCATCACTATGTCTCAAATGTGTTTATCGTAAATGCAACTCTACACGGTTGAAACAAAGTATATTTTTGTATGGAATATATCGAAGTTGCGACGTTTAGTGCTGGCCGGATTGCCGACAGTGTCCGATTATGCGAGCTTTGTGATAGAATCGCGATTGTCAGCTAGTCGATTGTAATTATTCGAATGGTGGACTGAGGGTTGATAGTTGAGGTTTTCGAATACTGTTTGCTGAATACTGCTTTCATAATAAAGGACTAATTTTATAAGGTCATGTATTTGTGGAAAGCAGATTTAATCAGCCTCAAAGTAAAGTATTAAGCGATAGATACTAAAGAGATTTTATCAAAAGTTTCTCTATTTATTACATATAAATTTACTTCAGGAGATAACTCACTCTAAGTTGAAAAATCACAGTAATCATGTCTTTTTAAATTATTATCCATATACTGTCTCACACAATAAGTAACAATTAGAAAAAAAAAAGTTTCATAAAGATTTGAAATAATTATCAAAAGGTGAGATAAAGCGCTTGCTGGTAGACTATCAATTGAAATATAAGATGTCGTTTCTGCTTGGCTTCCGGAACCAGAACATTTTGTGATGATAGCAGTTGAATGAAAATTATGCTTTTCTTTCATTTGTTAATATTATACTGCAGCTACATTAAATGAAACAGAATTTCTTTAATATCGAGTATTATATTTGCTGTTGGAGTATGTTTCTATTGCTATAATATTTATAATTTAAGGATGGAATAATTTAAATTGTCTCACTTTGTTATACAAATAACACACAAGGAAATTATTTAATCCTCGCGATCCTAATCAGGATAATAAGAAACTCATGAAATTGTTGTATTGTCGCCGATTCGTGATAAGTCTACAAAGTTTGAATTAAATCTGCCCTTTAAAAGTGGGTCAAAATCGTGTCGTCATTCGTCATTCGTTTACATCCTACTAATATTATAAACGCGAAAGTTTGTAAGTATGGATGGATGTATAGATGTTATTCTTTCACGCAAAAACAGCTTAAATTGTAGGTATTTGTATGAAATTTGGTAGAGACTATTTCTCTATTCTAGACTGGATTAGCATATAGGCTAGTTTTAGCCGTGTACCACGTGAGAAGCTAATAAAAGCGTATTAAAAAAAATATTTTTACTATCGACCTAGCCTCTATAGGCTTGCGATGTCTACTCTGTATTAGAGTATTTTATATTTAATCAATAATTCCAAGAAAAGTTGTGTATGCTCGATCGTCAGCAATAACCTTCCATATTGACCTCTACAAGCCGTGCAATATCACAATTTCGACACAAGGAAAAAATTGTCTTTCATATCGAGAATAGCACAAATGTTTACACAATTCGATTAGCTCCGCCAAAAAACTGTCGGATCAACAACGATATCGCTTTTTATATCGATATTCGTGTGTTATTCTTGCGGCTATCGTGTTTGTATGTCAAACAGAGTAATGAAGGAATTGATAGTGCGGTGCAATGACCCCCTGCTTTTGGGACCTGAGTAGATACGGTGGCTATGACTTCGCATTTATTTATTCATTTATTGCTTTCTTGAAACTGTGCTTCTATTTGTGAGGATATTTACTGCACTTTATTAGAGTTTATGGATATTTGTTACCTGTAGCTGTCATTAATGTTACCTATTAGGTGTGCTGCGTGGTTTAATCCGTTGACGAACCCGCGGGCAAAAGCAAGTATTTCTACGGCTTATGCGTTATAAACGTGTATGACATATCCATACATTTAGAAATTAAAAACTTTTCAACGGATTTTAAACGCTTCAACGGATTTCGAACACTTTACAGCGAGCGTGGTCACGCTCGCTGTAAAGTGTTCGAAACGTCGGGTTAATAATATAATGAATAAATCGCGTTTAAAATCCGTTGAAAAGTTTTTAATTTCTAAATGTATAATACTCGCGTGAAACCAAACACAAGAAAATACTATATCCATACATTCTCATAAAATTTTCTCATTATGTAATACTAATTAGCAGTGCGGGTATACCCACGTCGCATATATTATGACGTTGTATAGTCAAGGTAAAGCCTTCCTCTATAAATGTGCAAAAGTCGAATGTTTAAAATCGGAACAGTAGTTCCTAAGATCAAACAAACTTTCAGTCCTATATAATTAGATTAGTAGGATTTTGCATTCTTAACGTTTAATTTAAATAATTTATTTAACAATTATTAAGTATTAGACGCTCGTCCCGGCTCCGCCCGGATATAAAAATTCCTATTTTATCCCAAGGGACCATTAAATCAGGGTAAAAAGTATCCTATCACCCAAGTCAGCTCATACCCTGTCTGTATACCAAATTTTATCAAAATCCGTTGAGTAGTTTCAGCGTGATTGACGGACAAACATCCAATCAAATGTGATTAGTGTGAAGTGTGATAATTCATCATCATCATTCTACTTATCCCGAATATTTATGACAAATGAATATACCTAATAGAACCAGTTCAAAACGTTTATCTACAATATTAGATTTATCTTGCATATTACCTATTGATTGATGTCATTGAATTGCATTTATTAAGGCTTAGTTAAAAAAAAAACCCCATAATAAAATTATACTTCAATGACATCCGATACATATCGTTCATACATTCAATTAAAGTACAAACGTAACTCGCGAGTAAACCCGTATCGACATGCTAACGATAAAAAATGATATCACAAACGATCAAACACATAAAAAGCTAAGACATTGTTGTTTGTATCTGGACTGTATTGGAATTGTGTCTGATCAAACAAGACGATAAAGCAAGCAAACAGGGGAGCGCCTTTTGACCATAGTGACCGATAGTGGGACACGTGGTCCCCGAATTATTTGTTGTTCACTGTTTGTATGCGTGTTTTAAACTTATATAATAGATATAAACAGAAAAAATACCTTTCAAAGAGCAGGATTTTGGGGAATAAATTGGACTGGGAGGAGTGAGGAAGAGTCTACGAGTCTCCGGCTCTCACGCTCACCGAATGAAACACAGATCTTGTGTTGTGCGAGCTGTCCCAATTATAAGTATGTTGATGGATTAATACAGGATATAACACAGTCTATATCACTTATGGTCCTACATAAAAAACCTAGTTAACACACACTCGGAAAAATTTCAAAGAAAAAATTAACACTAAACTACTTCTCTTAGTGTTGTTATTTTGTAATTGAATTTAAAATATTACTTATATATATATAAAAAAAACAATAAATGTTGCGTAGTGAAAGATTATTTTATATTGTATAAACTTTATACAAAATATAATATCCTTACCTATTAATTACGTGTTCGTCTACGCTGGTGGAAAATTGCTGCACAATTTCCTTACAAAACTCATTGAAAAGTTGCATTATGGAAAGTTTCAGAACACTCATATCCCAGGGTTACCCCTCATCATAGAATAGCATACCCACTAGAGAATTGGTCTCAATTCAATTAGTACAGTATCAAATTGTTTAACTAATTCATATACATTGCTTAATAAAAAATTATCTTTAAATAGATGTAATACATATATAATACATATTTTTTAAATGTAGGCTTTAAATATATTTTTTTATTTACAGCGTCTTAAAATCATTTGTTTATGTAAATAATACATATGATACCACGAGACAGACAATGTAAAAATTTATATAATATTAAGTGGCTAAGTAGCTTTTGTTCAAAACTTTATGAAAATAAATCCTATAGATAGAATTTCGAGAAAATTTTAATTCATTACAAGTGCATTGTTATTATACTAATTAAATCTAATAACAACCATAATATTTACTCGCCTAACGTTTGAACCGCTTCGGCATAAAAGAACGGACTTCCAGCCCACTTATTACCACTCCTACAATTTCACATTGAATCCAAATCTATTTTAAAATCTGCAATGTACACAAAGCAAAGACGCGACACATGATAGCTAGGGAAAAACAAAAGGCGTAACCCTAGCGCAGACGGGAGCATAAGCTTGTTTTTATAGCCCTGGCGGCCTGTGATAACGTGCCACCCCTAACAATACCAGATATTATAGCCATGAATAGTAGATAATTGTCTTTGGGGCGCTTTTTGCAATTGATTTGTTATGATCTTTAGATAGCTGGATGCAATTAGACGGTTGCGTGGGGTTTGCCGGGGTGTGAATGGCATTGGTGTTCTGTTCTTAGGTGTGTGAGTGCTGGTGATTGGTGTGGATTGGTTTGAGAGTTTAATTTCTTTTAAAAGTAAATAACTATTAATGGTATTATGGTCATATTGTAAATTATAATAGTTAAAGTAATTCCTAGATGTAACACATATCAGGTTATATTTCTATATTTTTCAATAGCTTTTATTTAAATTCCGAAAAGTTAAATTAGAGGAACATTAAATTGAGTCTTACATCTATGACGAAATATATTGACGAGTAACAGAGGCTAGTAAGTTATATGTACTCTGATAATTTTATTGAAGAAAGCTTGTATTAAATCGTATGCAGTTACCTAATTTTGACTATTTAATACATCGTATTAAACTGTAGATTCTATATCCGAGCTGATGGCTACCAGGTTTGGTAGGAATCCACGTCTTCAACCAACAACAAAATATCGTCGTAGTATATAGTTAAAATTAATAGCAGATTTGAATTAATGTTATTTTTTTATTGCACATTGTTTTAAATACAATTTAATTGTTATGGAAATACCTTAAGTTTTAAAGAAATATAATTTTAGACAAAAACTACACCAAAGAATTTCATAATTTCGCTGTTTATAATTTTTGTCGTTACGTGATGATCATAGTATATTTTCACATATTTTCTTTTAAAAAATGCTCAAATGCTATAGTATTTCAACTGTCACGTAAACCATAGTTAACAATGTCACAGCAGTAAAGAAAAAGCATATTTCATAAACAAACACCCTCCAAGATAGTGTTGCAAAAAAACCACGATACATTTATCAAACGCTCGCCCTAATTCAAATAACAAAGTGAGGATGGGATAAGGAGAGTAAACATCCGGCCGTTGTGTCTTATTTGTTCATCCACTGTATTGTGGCTTTATATTTTTATATGATCAACTAGGGACCGCCCGCGACTTTGCCCATTCGAATGGAGACGAAATAATGAAAAAAGACTGACAGCTTTTGATTTTTGCAATAAGGACGTTTTGTAAGGTGACATTAAATATTTCCCAGAATTGAAGTTATTTTCATTTAAATATTACCTCAGTACCATTTTCACATTAACAACAACGTATAAGAATGAGTTTTTTAATTCCTCCTTATCATCTGAATACATGATATTATTCACTGTTATTTTTTATTTCAGTAGCGCATTGTTTGTTGCGTTTGTATTAGGTACTTACTGGTTTCACAATCTCGCCACCATGAATAAAAATGTAAAAAATAATTTAAAAACAATAATCCTTCTAGTGTAAGTTATAGATCTGAATTATGCAATTAATTTTTTTTTTTATATTATAAAAATATTAATCATCCAAAAGTAAATAAATATCTACTAAATTATTAAGTGTATAGTAATACATAAAGTTTGATTTTAATCTTAACTTGAACATTATTATGATTAAGCTTGAAGCATCATTTACTTTTAACAGCTACTGACATTTAGAAATTAAAAACTTTTTAACGGATTTGAAACGCGATTTATTCATTATATTATTAACCCGACGTTTCGAACACTTTACAGCGAGCGTGGTCACGGGGAGACTATTTGAAAATGTTGTCGAGAAGATCCGTTGAAAAGTTTTTAATTTCTAAATGTATAATACTCGCGTAAAATCAAACACAAGAAAAAAGCTACTGACATGTATATTGCATTATAATGTCATAATTTTATAACATATACATATATCGCTACAGTTTTTGAATTTATATCTATTAAAATCGGGATACAAGAACAAAACTCGTCAAGTCACAAGTCGCAACAAATTCATAAGCCACTCGGCCCCCTGTTTAACTAATTTAAGGGCTTATCTACCACTTTTTGTCTTCCTTGATAACTAACAGGTGTTCGTTTTGTGTGGTGATAAAAATATCTCAAGTTAAATAGTTGAAACGGTTGTTTGTTAACCTTGTTCAACCTTTTACAACCCTGTTTGGTTCGTAAATAAATTAATTTGAGATTAAGAGAGGGCGTTAATTTATGTTAGTTAATTGTTTAATTGCGGGTAGTTTAAGATTGGGATATATTTAAAGTTAAGTTGAAAGACGGTTAGGTGAGAAATCCTTGTTTGTTTGTAAAAGGGTCTACTCCGCAACCAGTCAGCATAGCGGAGTACGATCTGGATGATTACCGTGACGTCTTAAATCAGTACTGATACCAGTGCGAGAAAAAGATGGAGCTATACAGGTTGCTAGCGCCATCGCTTTCTAGTACTGTATCCTCATAGAAAGCCTATGCCCAGTGGAAACAATGGACTGTTGATGATAAATACAAGTATCCAAAACAGTAGTTATTACCAGTTATATTTAATGACTGATTATTTAAAAAGGACTTCTTTCGGTTTATCACCTCAGAACTTTAGACAGGGCGAATCAAATTTGATGATTCTCTTTTATTTGAAAGCTAGTACCTTGTGTGGTCGTGCCGTGTTTTCCAAATAATATTGTAAGCTTTGGTTTATTTCTAACAATATGCCGGTTTAGTTATTTGTTAAAAATCCTACTTCCTACTAATATTATAAATGCGAAAATTTGTAAGGATGTGTGTGTGTTTGTTGCTCTTTCACGCATAAACTACTGAACCGATTGCAATGAAATTTGGTACGTAGACAGCTGAACAACAGGAATAACATACAGGCAACTTTATATCCCGATATTCCTACGGGATACGGACTTACGCGGGTGAAACCGCGGAGCGCAGCTAAAGAAAAAAAATTGTTTCAAAAGCTAGCAATTTTCCTTCTCTCTATTATTGTCATGAATTAATTAATGAAAAGTACATCTCACTTCACAAGTACTTGTGACTGTTAAATCGAAGATCAAATTGATAAAAATCAGCAAACAGGGGCGCGCCACTTAAAAATTATTTCATTTATTGTAATACTGATAAAGTGTTACTTACCTAAACATGTTATAATTCGTTTTGACACCCATTTTAAAAGACGCAAATTTCATCAAAACTTTCCATAATTCTTAAATTAGAATCTTTGATAAAAAATCATATTATATAATTTATACTAATAATTTAATTTTTAGGTTTATAGCATTGAAATGCTTTATACAAATCCCGCCTTGTGATAATTTTTTTTCTATTCTATAAAAATTTGTCATTTATACTATATAGGACTATAAAATTTGTTTGTTTAATCGCACTAATGTCAGGAACGTCTTGGCTAATTTAAAAAATGCTTCTAGCGTTGGACATGTTTTAATGTAGCTATAGGCTACATATGTATCACGGGCGAAGCCGGGTGTTCCATTAGTTAAAAATAAACTACAAAAACACAACCACTAAATATACAACATTTGTGGCGATAAAAAAAAAATATACTTAATTCTTATTGCATAGCCAACATAGATCTATTTTTTTATCTACGATTTTTTTTATTGAAGATAATTGATAATATATCAATATAATTAATTCTAATGGATTTTAACTCATAACCATACAATATGAAAACAGGATAATGAATAATAGTACGTTTTTATGTTAATTTAGTAAGTTATTACAATATAACAATTATGCCTGTATATATGGGTGTTATACTTTAATTAAATTAGAATAAATATAAAGCAATATTCATAGATTCTAAATAAACTGTTTATTAGATTTTGAATATTCAATTGCCGATTCTATGCTTGTCGATTTATGATTTCTATAAACTGTATAAACATATATAAACTTTATTGAAATATGATTAAAATTTTAAGCATTTACTCTCTCTCTCTCTTTTTTCAAATTTGACTCGTAACAAATAATTTGCTGGTTTGTATTCGACACATTTCTTATTGCATAGGATACATGTACCTTTGCCTAAGTCATAAGTTATAACAATATATATTAATGAAAATCAATAAGCTATAAAGTGCTTTAAGTTTAATGAATACAACATTACATTACATTTATACTAAATTTATCCTAATATATTTTGATTTAGCAAATTTTTTCAACTAATAGAGTAAAGGTTTTAATATACAAAATAGAAAAATATATCGGAAAAAAAATTGCAGATCCTTTCAGTGGAAATCATTTCAAGTAATATATTTGAATACTTTGTGATTTTCCAAATTAATAAAAAACGTGACTTACCTTAATCTCTTCGCTTCATCTATGAACGGCCGCTTTTCCATCTCCGTGAGAAGTTTCCACTCCGCCCCCAAACGTTTGGAAATTTCTGAATTGTGCATTTTTGGATTGTCTTGTGCCATCTTACGTCTCTGTCCCCTAGACCACACCATGAATGCATTCATCGGCCTTTTTATATGATCTGTGGGCTGTTTCCCGAGCGACATATTAAATAAAAAACTTTTTAAACTTGGTGAAAAACTTTTCAAACTAAATTCCATTCACTGCCATTGTCGTCGAATTATAAAAATAGTCGAATTGAAATTTGAATATCGAAATTGGAATTCGAATTTTTGAAATTAGAACAGGCCGGTTCCCGCGCGCTCGTGAAAAGCTTCCGAAAGCTCAATGCGGCGCTTTTCTTGGCTGTGTCGTGTTTAACGGGCTGATTGCGGCTCGCCCCTCTCCCCGCGGTAAGTAGCCAATAAGCGGGCGTCGTGGGCGGACGCTGGCGCGGCATTGGCTGAGGCGCTGGCCGTCTCGAACTTGCAACAGGTGACGTGCTTGTTAGCATGTTTATTAGTTCGCTTCTTTTTTTGAATCTTGGCCGAATCGATTTTTGAATGAGTTTGCGGTTTATTATTGCAAATTCTTGTTACGTCGTTCATTAGTAGCGAATAATAGTTGTGCACAGGTAAATTGTAAGGGCAGTGTCACACTGTTTCTTTGTGCTATAAAAAATTTAATAACTTACTATTTTTGTTCAAGATATCATTATTTAATATAACGTAAGTTCCATTATCATAACAAATATAGGTATTAATAAAAAGGAAAATAATTTAACTATTGTGTTTAATTGTTTTTTGTATTTAAAATAATGGGATTATAAATCAATTACATTGAGTTTTAAAAGCTGAATGATAATGACAAATCTAAATCATTGTGAAAATGCCATTTTTCCACATAATTTTAGGTACCTCATGCCAAAAAGCAGTTTTAAGCAGTGAAAGTTTGTTAGATTCTGGGTTGGCTAAATATTTATTTTAAAAATTCTAATTATAATGGAGTTATACCCAATATAAATTTCTGAATAATATAGGTATCTATGAATTATACTTATAAAAAGAGAAAAGAATATTTTATTTAAAACGAAGTACAGGGTGGGTTTATACTGAAGTAATATAAAAAAAAAATAATACAGATATGTATTAGGTCCGTATGGTAATGTCAGTTATCACAAGAAATCTTTAAATTATAAATTACAAAGTATAATTATGATTATAGGTAAATTTAACAGTTTAATTTACTTTGGTATTAGTTTAACTATACAAATATTAAAAAGAGCAAAGACATTTTAATTTACTGTAAGCTGTTCTTTGATTGTACCTACTGGGTATTAAAAATTCTTTCAACAAGACAAAGCTCCAATATTATTGAGTGAAGCTACTATCTTTTTTTACATTTTTTATTTTTATCCTGGACTTTCCCGGGTAGAGGCATAACAAGGACTATACCAAAACTTCAAATTTTTAAAATATGCTTATATTATTATAATTAAAATAGTTAGCTATCACTTTTTGACGTGACAACGTCTTAAATTAGGTTGCGGCTCGGAGTCACTCATGAAAAAGTGTAACGTCCGGTAACGTTACGATGAGTCACCGAACTATGATCGGTCCGCCGCGCGCGCAGCACTAGAGAATTAGGCGCATTGAATCGGCGCGTGCTTGTGTCTCTGTCTCTGTCTTTCTCGAGCGTTCTTGGCGTAATATTCATATCAATAAATATTCTACCGAGAAAAAGACGTTGTCACGTAAAATCTTCGCCCGTAAAACCGACTTTACAGGCAACCATTTTTTATGATTATGTTTTATTATGTGTGTGTTAATCTATAATGAGAAGGTATAATTTAACATATTTATGCATAACTAAGAAAATAATATTTATCCTATTAACTAAGAAAATAATATTTACCTAAGGCTCTTAGATACAACCAGTGAATTAAGACCTTCCCTCTCTATGACTGACTATACGTAACGGAGACCAAACTACAATATTTGATAAGGCAACATTTTAAAATAACACAGACATTTCCAACACATTTTCTTGTGTTGTCCAAAACATTTGTACAAATATCGAATTTTAAAGTAGAAATTTAGCTACAATAATTTTAATGGAGAATTTGTACCTAAAGTACCAACTAAAATTAATATTACCTATTTATAAGAATTATCTAATGGCATGTAGTGCAACTTAATTGATGGAATAAATGGATGTTTGTTACCTTTTCACGTAACAACGAATGAATGGATTTTAATGCCATTTTGTAATAACATCGCTGATATATCATACATCATTAAGACATGAATTATAATATAAATATATACTTGCGCCGCAGCTAGTAAAGATAAATTCCCTATGTAATATATATTGAAATAATGTCAAAAAGAACGAGCGTATGAGCTGGTGGTTCACCTGATGATAAGCGATCACCAACCAACATTTGCAGAGGTAGAGCCGCTGCAAATGCATTATCCGCTTTTCAGGGGTAAAGGATAAGGAAAGGATTGGACGGGAATAAATGTATGGACTAAGTGTGAGGAAAAGGATACGGGCCTTATCTACGCTGCTTGTATTAACAGTAAAGATTTTGAATTAAAATTCAGACTATGTGCTGGATTTAGCAGTGTCTATCGAATACACTAGAGTCTAGAATATCACGTAAACACCGTCTCTGTTTCGTATACCTACATACAAATAGCTTTACCAGTGTCTGTTCGTACGTAAAACAATTCTGTGTCGCTACAACGCGCGCACAATATCATGTTATGGAGCGTTTTCGCGGTCCGCTGCAGCGCCGCGGGCGACTTTGCACGCTACTGCGAAATAATCACCTAACTATTACATATTTACAATGGAAAATATACCGTAAGTCCATGTGTTAGGGATGGTTTTCACACGTAACAGTGCGATGTTATAACGTTTTATATCAATACGTTCGTGGACTATTATGTAGGTATATTGAATACATCTTTTATATTTACACGGTTATGTAAAATGGTCTGTTAGCCTCGTTGATGTGTTTTTGATTCTATTATGAATTACGTAAAATTGGGTTCGTATACGGTTTCAGCTTATTTGTTAGGTAAATATATCTCACTATATTAAAATACTTTTAATGTGAAAGCTGATAGAGGGATTTGGAATTCAGTCATGAAAGAACAGCTGAGAAGATGTGATGAATTTGCCATGGAGATAGGATAATACCATCCCTTCTGGAATTAACTTTAAAAGTGAAGTTCTATATCGCTTCTACTAATATTGTTAATCTGAAAGTAACTATGTTTGTCTCCTTTACGCCTTAACTACTGAATTAATTTGTATGAATTTGGTAAAGAGATTGAGATCCGAGAAGGGACATAGGATAGTTTTTAACCTGTAATTTCCCTGAAAAAAACTCGGTCTCCCTATTTTTCCATTGAGTACGCAGGCAAGTTGCGGGCAACATTTTAAAATTAATTAAATTTTAAGCAAAACAACTACATAGTATGCAAAATTCATTTAAACTTATTTACTCCTTATGATCAACAAATTGAAACAATATTACAATAATGCAGCAGGATAACCACAGTGACTTTAGCTGCAAGCCTTATTAAAATGACCTTGGGCCATTAACCCCCCCTCCTCCCACTCCCCACTGGGAACTGAACGTGACGGAGCGCGGAGATGTTTGTTTGCCCTCCAGCGATTCTGTCACGCTATTGTTGGTGATGGAAGTAATGAAATCCATGGGATTGGTGTGTGACGCAATAATGGTCTGTTTGTGACTAGCTCTGCACCCCGGGTTTACACATCTTTGGAGAATACAAAGCTAACTAATATTTATTCGATGTGATAGAAAAATTTTATGATTGTTTACATTTTGTGGCTAAGGCTATTTCGGTATAAATGGAGATCCGAATTATGTAATGTTTACATGTTGAAGTTAGTCAATTTCCAAATGTATACATGTATAAAAATATTAGTACTTACATAAACCTTTGCTTTGATGTTGCATAATTTATACTCAAATAACATATATAGAGGCTTCGTGGTTTATTTTACATACATTCATATTTGTTATTATATAATCACTTTTTTAATTATATCATTTACACTGTATTATTGAAAGTTTCAATCTAAAATTGTAATTAGTAATATTCACTGAAATTAGCGCGCATTTTAAATATCGAACATTCTTTTTCAGTCTTTAAAAAGGTAACAAAAAAGGTTAAACGTTCAAAGAGTTCCTATACGTAGTTAAAAATTAATATATTACCGTACCTGTTTAATTTCAATTTTAATACATATTAAATATCTATTTAAAAGATATTGTGTTGCTTTCACATAAGTGAGTTTTGACAAAGTGCCTTCGTGAATGTCTCGGTATTGAACGGGTGGAAATAAAAATACTGTATCAATAGAGAGTGATACGCACGGTACACGGTATTGAAGATTTTAAGAAAATATTTTCATAAAATCTTCTTTAATTAATAATTTGGGAAAAGAGTCAAATGTCAAGAAAGTGCATTTTAGGTTTATAGTTTACTGGCGAACTAAGAGAAAGAATAATTCAATGATCGTATATTAGAATTTTATTATGTACAGTGGCGTAGCTATCATAGGGCCAGGTGGTGCAGTGCACCAGGGCCCCGGAGCTCAGGGGGCCCTCTAACCTCAGCTTTGAAAGAGAGGAGGAAGGCGGAAAGAGGGGAGGAGGGCCCGATTCTTTCCCTATGCACCAGGGCCCTTGTCCCTCTAGCTACGCCACTGATTATGTAGTACTATAATTATATTTTCATATGCTGCGTGCATACGAAGCAGAACAGTTACATAGATTTTACAACATATCAAATTTCTGTTACAATAAGTTTACATTTATTTTGTATTCAGATAATTTGCGAATGCTAGAATACTGATGGATTTTTATTTAATCTATATCTTAATAATCTATACCTATATCTAATAATGTTATAAATAGAAAAGATCTGTATGTGAGTATGTTAGTAACGTTATCACACAAAAACTACTGGACTGGACTGGATAAATAAGGGTTTAGGCACAGATATTAAGCTGTATATTTCTACCTTTATAGGTAATTTTTTTTTTTTAATTAATGTAAATTATATATACTATTTGTTTTGAAACAAAACGATTTTAATTTGGTGGTTCACCTGAGTCAGACTGAAAGCTCTGTTATCTTTTTAAAACATTTTTCCACAGTTCCATTATATTCTACTAGCTGCGTCCGTCCTCGTATCCCGTAGGAATATCGGGATACAAAGTTGCCTATATGTTATTAATTTATGTTATTCATTATTATTATATTCATTTATGTTATTATATATAATTTATTTATTATATATGTTATTCCGGTTGTCCAGCTGTATACGTACCTAATTTCATTGCAATCGGTTCAGTAGTTTTTGCGTGAAAGAGCAACAAACGCACACACATCCTTACAAACTTTCGCATTTATAATATTAGTAGGATTTCAATACCATTTTAAAGACATATTTTTTTAATCTCCGGACATATCTTATTGCGAATTACCGTATGTTGCCACACATGGATGGGATCCAACACAAGAGAGCTTTTATTATACGAGGCGGGACATTTATTCTGTTCTATTCATTCAGAAGGATGGTGCTGTTTGTTCGCTTTATTTTCATATCTTTATTTAATACTAGTATATATTATACTTTGTTGGGTTGCTGTGTCAGATTTAGATTAAGTAATGATTTAAGTAAGATAACTTGATCATTAAGTTTGAAGTTATAAGACGTAAGTCTATCTAGATTATTTGCGATAAAAAAATTGAAAGGCTAGGAAATAAGTACTAATGTAAGTATCGAATTTGTCTTAAACTAAATTGACGTTATCTTCGTAGTCTTATCAAGGATTTATAGCATAGAATAATTTCACGAGTTATTTTTTTATGTCACAGTCGGCAATGGAGCTGGTGGGATGCCTGATGTTAAGCGCTACCACCGCCCATGAACATTTGGATGCAATGGATTGCCGACTTTAAATTGGGAAGGGATAAAGAAAGGATTGGCGAGAGGAAAGGAAAGGACTGGGAAGGGTAAGGAAAAGGATATGGGCCGACTCCCCCACTCACCGAACGAAACACAGCTGAATGCTATTTCACGCCGGTTTTCTGTGGGGGTGTGGTACTTCCCCGGTGCGAGCTGGCCCAATTCTTGCCGAAGCGTGCTCATTCCCAAATCAAAATAAAGCTTTAGCAGTTTTTAATAAAGTAAGCTATATATTCTTATTTTTTTTTATCATCACCCCATATATGTTCCCACTGCTGGGACACAGGCCTCCTATGAAGATGTTCAGACCGTAATCCACCACGCTGGCCAAGTGCGGGTTGGCAGATGTCACATGTTGTCGAACTTTTGATTCTTGGACACGCCGGTTTCCTCACGATGTTTTCCTTCCCCGTTTTAAGCAGTGGTGATGTTATCCACATGTGCAGATAAATTGAAAAATCAGTTTATTTCCAGCACGCTCGCCCGGTCTCGAACACTGAGTCACCACTGCTAATATGGGTAAAAATAAAAGATTTTTCTTGGCAAGTTCCTATAAATAAATCTACATATACATAGATTGTATAGAGTCGTGACTCACCGCGATTTGAAGCATAAAACGGAAGCTTAAAATTCGCAATAACAATAAGTTACAGCTTATTGGGACATTTAGTGAGCACGACTGTGGTGAAATTTGCATTTTTTGGGGATAAACTTGATTATTCGTTTTTAATTTTTAGTTTTATAGCATTGATTATTCTTATGAATACTAACATTTAGTAAAGAACGTTAAGATTGTAGCTATAAGTATACCATAAATTTCCTTTAATTAGCTGTGTTTATAAGATTGAAAATAAATCGTAAAGTTGCGATTGTATGAGTATGTTCTTAGGATTATCGTTGCGATTCTCATTGTTATTTATGTTGGAATGGAAGGTTTTTTTTAATATATTAGATAAGAATAGTTTTGTATAAACAACAGTCACTGGTCAGTCACGCAGGACAAAAGCCAGTTAATAATACAATTATGAAACGATAATCGTTGACGATAAGATAGTTAAGGAATTGAATCTTATTTAGTTTTATTATTTGGCAATTATCAGTATCAGCAGCATTTTTCTTACGCTTCCGCATCCTTTCCTTCCCTCCTCTCGTCATGCTTTACCCTTAAAAGCAGGCAATTAATTTAAAGATACCCTATCTCTGTAAATGGTTCTGTAAAACTCATGAACGGATGTGATCGCTTACCATACGGTGACTATCTGAGTTGCCAGCTATTACTATTTAAAAAAAAAAAGATACAAATGGTAGCAGAGTATAGAAAAAACTCCTTCTTATAAATTCCACCATTTACAATTCAGTATTCACCAAACACACATGCATTTGGTACAGATATTAAAATACGTATAAACGAGTTCATTTCTGAACACCTTTCTATAATAAAGTCTTACCTTATAATTCAAATAATGTTAATGCTAAAATCGTTGTGTCGTGTCGTACGGCTTAAAAGGCATCGTCTCCGCGACGACAGGCCAAACGAGAGCTTTTTGTATCTCACATTATAGCTTTATAGGATCTTATTTTCATAAATATAGCGGTTTAAATACCCCCTTTATGTCCGCCGTGATTTACAAAGTGTTGCTAGGCTCGCAAAGTTTACGATTGTACTCATAAATTTACCGGTTTTTAGCTTTTCCCGCGTTTTTGGTGCTGTTTTTATTGTGTTGTGACTTATGGTTTCGTGAACTTTTTGAATTATGTGATTTGATTAGACTTAGAATTTTGAAACGTTGTTTTAAATGTTAGTTATGTTGAATAATTAGTTTTCAATTAAAATTAAGGTTTTGCGGTCACACTGTGACTATCAATTTAAAATATATGTATTAATGCAAATATTCAGTTATAATCATAATTTATGTATTCTATCCTATGAAATATTTGTGCACTATGTTTAACTTTTAATTCCAGTAGTTGAGAATAATTAAATTATAGACACAAAAAATAGAATTTCATATGACAAAATTTATGCAATTTATCAAAAGCTAGAGTAGCGACATCTCTACAGCACGGTGTAAAGTAATTTTTGCATATCGCGCCATCTTTTAGTTGCTAAATGTAAACTGATCAAAACCATAAACTTGAAAACGAAATTTTCAAGACCAATGCTTGATTCTAGCATGTAATGATAGATGTCGCTAAATTAAAAAGTGACGGAGAAATAATTTTCTTTGTAAAAGCATTACAATAATGTAAACATTTCACTTTTTATTGTACTTCGATAAGTTTTTAACATCTTAATACCCTCTCGCGATATTTGGTATGGGAAAGGTCTTCTTAAATCACAAGACACGTGATTCAAATTTTTAGATGTTAGATAGCTATAATATGTTAGATTATATTCTAAGAAGCTAAAAGCAGTTTTTAAATAATAAAATAATTGTTATGTTATTTAAGTGCAATAATTTAGTTAGTGAAATTTACTCTCAGTGTCAATTAAAAAAAAACAAAAAGTTTGTGGCGTTTACACCTTAATATCTGTATTTTCTATTATCTGTATTTTCTGTCACTTCAGAAAAGCAGCACGCTCGACCATTAGGATTCAAAAAGAGACCGTTAAGATTTGATACGTACTGGACACGGGTCATACTTTGGACGCAATTGTATATTTACCTTCAATATTATGTATTTTACACCATATGCTCATATTGTAGCATTGTCTCTCTAATCTCTGTATATGTTGCTAACTAACTGGTGAAATTGACAATGAACCATTTTAATACAAACATCAAGTGGTTTAAATTGTGAATGGCATATAACGTAAAAATCCCATACCGCCTTCAAATTGTCAGATACTAGTGTAATATTATGTTATCTGTGTCTAGACCGAACAAATATTTAAATTAAATGCGATCACATGGGAGGCACCAGCTGACAAATAAAATAAAATCAGTTCACCCAGAAAAATTATGATGCGACAAATATAAAAATACAGTTTAATTACTGACCACCCCCTTTAGTTGATAACCTTATGTACCTAATACACACTCTATTTTTAGACAATGGTTGTGGGTAATACTTGAAGATTTTTTCGAGCCAGTGAAAAGCCTTTGACTTCGATTTGCAACAAACAAGGAAACAGTCACAATAACTATCAAAGAGTAATTTAATTATTCCGATTCATCAATTCCATAGCTACCGACAATCAAAGCTAAGCATATACATTGTGATCTATCGAATTGAATGGTTTTATTGTGGTGTTGTGGTCTATGGCCACACCTAGGGTCTGTCACAATACTTATCTACATCTGTATCGCGATATGAATGGAAACTAATGTACTGGGATATATCTATTTTATTTAGGACGTGGTAGTTGTTGTTACGTAAAAGCTATAGCTTTGAAATGTATATAATTATTGGACTTAATTGTTTCATAAAGTATTACAGACACTAAAATGTGTCGAGTTATTATAAAATCGTCTTATAATAATAATAATAATAATTCTTTATTTGCATAATGTGTGTACAAAAGTTAACAGATATTACAACACGGTCAACACATTAGCCACAACGGGCATGCAAATTTCATTAGCTCCGCGTCATTACATATTAATTTTATATTATATCTAAATTACATTAAAAATTACATTAATTAATTGTTGTATCATAAAAACATTTAGTAAACAAAATATTCAAAAAGGTCAAAATATTCAAAATTATTAATTATTATTAATAATATTAATTAAAACCTAAAATGTTAAATGGAAGAGCGTAACCTCCTGACACAAGCATTATTTGCTTACTAGGTGTGTTCCAATCACCAAATAGTTTAGACAATCATTTAAAAAATGAAATAAATAATTTGAATTTGAATTTGAATTATTAGTAGAGACATATTGGTGTTGATGTTCGTTTATGCACTTCTTGGAAAATATCGGATTAATAACAAGTATGAAATAATTTTGTTAACTTATAACTATACAATATTTGTCTATTGAGACGTAAGTACGTAACAATTGGGAAATACAGTTAATTATTATTAAGTAGAAATACAGTTTGGAATATTTATTATTTTTTCTGTTAGCCACGAATTAAATAGATTTTATTCGTGGCTAACAGACCGGTCTTGCTCTAATGTATTATGATATTAAGAAAAAACAAATTAGGAGAAGGGATTGTGAAAATTTATTCATCCAATAATAAATATTGTAATAAACATTCATTTCCTAAATGAATATTTATTACAATATTAATTGTCAGAGGTCCGTTAGAAAATAAGTTGTTATAGAAAGTAAAAACAAAATAAAGGTTGTCACTCACTGTAACCAGGTTAAAACTACTATAAATATATTCAATAAAAGCGTAACACCATGTATCCTCAGCTTTATTAACCTCTGTCTCTGATACTGCCATTCAGACTTCCTCCGATTATCTCCCAGAAAGCAATCGCTTGATAAGGCTAACTGTTTAATAGATCACTGCGCAGGCGCGCCTTACACAAAACATACCAGTATCATTTGACAATTTGCGAGCAATCACTGCATTGTCGCCGCTCTTTATTCAACATCAGATAATACATGAAAATTGTCATGGCCATTGTGCCCGCGCTTTTGTTGGTTTAATGACTGCGTTCGGATTTAGTTTGCTTCGAAAACGGTCATCAGTTCACATTTGTACGCCCGTCCGATCGGTTCGGAAGATCAGACAGTTCATACATATAGAGAAAATTAAACGTAATAAATCAAACAGCTTCTGTATCTTCTAAATGCAGTCACTCAAGCTGAAATTGGTGAAATCTTGGCGGGAATTGAAGAACTGTAAGGCGATGGTTGTTAAAACGTTCGAACGCATCTTGAAGTTGTAAACCATGTAATTGTTCTATAATGGCATATCCATTGGACGCTCAGGTTAAACCAGTGCAGAAGTTGTCGAAGAACTCGAATCCGTACCACATAAAGCGGCCAATGAACGCCTTCATGGTCTGGTCGAGGTTGCAGAGGAAGAAAATATCAATGATGAACCCGAAACTCCACAACTCGGAGATATCAAAGCGTCTCGGCTTGGAATGGAAGAGTCTGGACGAAGCAGAGAAGAGGCCATACATCGATGAGGCTAAGCGTTTAAGACTAAAGCACATGCACGATTATCCGGATTATAAATATCGTCCGAGACGGAAGAATCGGCTGGAGACGACCTACAACACGACAATCTACTCGCGAGACTTTGTGGAGATGGAGCCAAGATCTGACTACCAGATACCTATAAGCTATTCAGATCCCCAGTACATGTATAATAACATGATATATTCACCAATAAGTCAGCCGTCGTTCGTGCCAGTGAGGAAGGAAGAAATACCCATCGACATTCGGCCGCTGCCATCTATAGAGAGTATCTCTCCACGTCCGTTTGCGGTGGTGAACCAACAGATGATGGTGAAGGCGTACCAGAATCTGCATTACGTGCCTGATGATGTGGCTAGGATTTCCTATTATCCCTTTAGTGTTCAGTAGATTTAATTAAAAGTATCACTGTACTTTTTTACTAGGAACGGACGGTTGAAATATGATCTACTCATTCTATCAGCTCATACCTACCTTCAAGTTCACAGAAACAATATTATATGCGACATAGCTTCGTAGCCATATGAAAACAATGTATATATATGTAGTACTGCCACAGATTATTAAATAGTTACTATGTAAGAAGGTACTGAGATATATAGCGAAGGCTTTCTAAATAGAATTCAAGAAATAGACGACGTAGGAGTCTGTAGATTATGATATTTATATATGAATTGCTGATTGCTTCTGTGATTTTTTTTTGTAAAAGAACTGCTTCGTTATTTATTTGTATAGAAATAGACTTTTATAATGTTAGATGATGTATTATTAAAACTTTTAACTTATTTACATGTATTTTTTACTTCTGTATAAAGCATGCCCTAAGCATGGCCAATAAGTCCAACGTTCTGTAACGTTCTATCTCTGTATCCAATTTCTTACAGATACGATAAGCTGTTTTCGCGTGAAAGAGTAATAAACATCCATATATCCATCCATCTACCCATACTTACAAACTTTTGCGTTTACAACATTAGCAGGATATATTTTGTTGCGTCTCCATTCTACGCAAAAACTATTATTTATACATTTATAAACTATTATTATTTACGTCGATAGCTGGACAACTGGAATAAAATAATATAGCCTACGGGATAGGGACTTATGCGAAAGCCGTAGCTAAAAGCTAGTTGCATATATACATAAGTAACAAAGACGAAGCCGGGGCGAAGCCCTAGTATATATTGCGAGTTACAAAAATATTTCTATCACTCAGAATAAAAACAGTCGTTTATAAGAAAAATGGTTACTTCCGCGAAACGGTTGGAAAACATTTCACCCCGTCATTTCCCGAATGATCGAGAAATAATGTGATCACCATGACGCGAAGGTTTGCACGGACAGATTGACAGACTGGTAATTGATTGTATGTTTACATTAGGGACCACCGATTGCGTGGGTTTTGCTATCTCTCATTTTATCTAGTCCTTTAGGATTATACTAGTTTTTGCCTGCGGCTTCGCACCCGTTAAATTCGGAATAAAACACCTCTTCACTCTTTTTCTACGTTACTATACATAAAGACTTTCTTCTTAAATCGCTAAATTTATTAGAAAAGAAATTATCAAAATCTGTGTCGTAAACTTGAAGATCTAAGCACACAGACGACGGAAAGCGACTCTATTTTATACTATGTATTGAAAAAGCTTAATTTAATCTGTGGTAGGTTGTTTGCTTTGTAAACAATACTGTGCTTAACTATTTCATTTTAATTAAAGGTCAAAATAGGTTAAAAACCAACAATTTTCGTATTATATTGGCTTCACCTGTATGTTTGTTTGATCTTACTGTGTTTCTTAAATAATCTTAAATAAATGACTCTTACAGATTAGTTTCTGACCCTTAGATTTAAACGATAGATTGAATTGAAACTATGCACACTTATTAAGTATCGGTAATAATACGATAATTATAACAGATCTTATTATCCTGATTAGGATTGCCAGGATTAAATAATTTCTTTCCTTACATACACTCTATATAAGTGAGATAATTTTATTGATTCTGTCTTTAAAGCGTGCTTTTTTTGTTTGTATCTTTTTATTTAACTGTATTATCTTGTAATAGATTAGGCCAACGACAGACGTTTGCCGTGGACATACGGTATAACCACATTATTATAGAGAACCTGTTTCAAATCTTTCAACTTGAATTGTTTTCTTCATAAAACAATTTTTTTTAATCTTCATTTATATTTATCCCTATCTGTATTGAAACGAATCATCTAAATCATTGTAGCAGTTCAGTGTAAATAAAAAAATACAGATTTAGGTCTTTTTTTTTTTTTTTTTTATGTCATAGTCGGCAATGGAGCTGGTGGGTCGCCTGATGGTAAGCGCTACCACCGCCCATCAACATTTGGAGAGGCGTAAGGTCAAATTAAAGACCTTTCGCCTCTACAAATGGATTGCCGACTTTAATTGGGAAGGGAATGGGAAAGGATTGATGAGAGGAATAAAGGAAAGGACTGGGAAAGGTAAGGAAAAGGATATGGGCCTCCGGCTCCCCCACTCACCGTACGAAACACAATAGCAAGCTATTATTTCACGCCGGTTTTCTGTGAGGTCACTTGTTGTTTATATATTCTATTATTTTATTCACTAACTAGCGAACTTCGCTACGCCATAGTATTGTTTCGACATATTTTCCGTATCGTTCTCACCTTTTAAACCTTCCCTAGACCTCCACGGACATATCAAGATCAAAATAAGATAAATACGTCCAGCCGTTCTCGAGCTTTAGCGAGACTAACGAACAGCAATTGATTTTTAAATATAAGATGTTTGTAAAATTGATTCAAAAACGCTCAAAGAATTCTTCTTTTCAACTTAGTTGAATATTTGAATTATTGCGATTAGAGTTATACATTTGAGTTAAAATAATATCAACCGAACTAACTAACCCTTCAGCTTTATAGGTATACTGGTTTGGATGTTTCAATAAAGATGTGTTACGGAACCCTATTTTTTTTCCAAAATAAAATATAGTCTATATTACTTGTGGATAATGTAGCTTTCGAATGGTGAAAGAATTTTTAAAATCGGTCCAGTAGTTTTTGAGCCTATTCATTACAACCAAACAAACAACAAAGTTTTCCTCTTTATAATATTAAGTGTAGATCATATGTGTTTTATTGAATTTTTGTATAGGAATCGAACCCAGCACCTTACCATCGTAACGCTAAAACTAACCATATATCACTACGGTGAATATTAAATGCTCCCTTAAAATTAATCCCGTTATGTAAATCAGCAGCTAATTAACAGTCAATCAAGAAACTATTGGCTTAAACGAGGTTTCAATTAATTTTGTAACTACTTTTAGTTAGATTCAAGCGTTTTTGTAAACATCGTGTAATATCTATATAGGGTGGTTAATATTATAAGAATAATAATTTTGTATTGTTTATATAATAATTAACTCTTTATTGTACACTCATGGTGAACACAACAACGGTCTTATGAGTAAGTAGCTGTTCGCCCCGGCTTCGCCCGTGCTACACGAAATGGTGAAAGAATTTTTGATGTCGGTCCAATGGTTTTTACGTGAAAAACTTTACGAAACTAGAAAGGTATCCTCTTTATAATGTAAGTGTAGTCAAGTGACATGTCTCCTGTTAGTGATCTTTTGTACAAAAAGTCTGTTTTGCCGTTTTTCTTTTATATTGTACAATATTATTATTACCTAAAATAATTCATCTTATTCCCTTCGCAGGTGTAGCAAATGCAATTTTAGTTAAAACTTAAAAGTTTTAAGCAAATTTAAGTTAAAAGTTTTATATCTTGCCGTTTCTTCTCAGTAAAAGCGACATTCGGAATCGCTGGTATTTTCCACCTCTTTTTTTGAAGTCGGTTGAATGTAACAACTCCCGCAATATCCCAATGAAAGTTGGCTATAATTAAAGAAACCTCACTGCGCTCCATGCAAATTGCCAGCCGTTCAACAATTAAACCCTTCTCTGAAGTTGTAAACTGAATTATAAATATCAATTCGTCTGATTCAATGTAAATAATTATAAGTGGGGTTAGTAAATTGGTTATTATATAAAGCACCGATTTCATAATTAACTGAGTTCTGTTTGGCACAATTCGATTTTAAATTTCGTATTTAGTTTGAGTATTTGGTGTTTGGGTGTTTTATTTTTGTATATTCTTCTTCTTATATATAAAATTCTCGTGTCACAGTTTTCGTTGCCATACTCCTCCGAAACGGCTTGACCGATTCCTCTGAAATTTGGTAAGCATATTGGGTAGGTCTGAGAATCGGCTAACATCTATTTTTTATCCCGATATTCCTACGGGATACGGACTTACGCGGGTGAAACCGCGGGGCGCAGCTAGTTGTTTAAAAAAAGTCACTTATTTACTTTGATTTCTTATTATTGATTCGGTCAATGTATTTTTAATTTGTATACGAGGGCATACCTACTTACGTACACTATTCAAAGCTTAATGTAATCAATTGAATAATATAATGCACTAGCATTCTGCCCCGGGTTCGCCCGTGTATCTGGTACATAGTGTGTAGATCACGTATCTATGTCCAACGGTGAGACGGTCCAATACTTTCTGTGATAATCACTTTCAGATAAATAAACAAATATTCAAGTATTTACTATTAGTAAAGAAGGAGAGATATACAACATTAAAAATATACTTGTCCAATAGATATCCTTGTTTAGAGTCGGTTAAAAAGTGATTGAGTTTTACTTATTTTCTTCAGCTCAGTTACATAAAGCATAGGTAACAAAATGTCATTAGTTACTGCTTTGCGACGAGATCCAGCACTTACACGTCACGGGAACGACACGACAGCGTCAGCTTATATCGTTATCATCTCACATTCAGGCACCAACAAAGCGCGCACACTTCACGCCACTTTGGGCTCTATGCTGTTGGGATACGGGCGAAAAACTCATTACAGTGTTTTATCAAATGCTTAGCATTGTTTATAGCTTAGGTGCACTTCCTTGTTTTGTAGTGACGTAAGCTTACCATCCAGCGAAATCAAATTTTAGTCTTACCCCATTGACATAAGGTTCATTTGACATTATTTCACGAAAAGAACATAATATGCATTTTATAAGAGAAGGAAGTATGCTTAAATTTGAACACGTACACATCGCGCAGACAAAAATATCCCGTATCACAATAGCGTAACGGCGACATCAGCCGCATAATTTTCCCGTTTCAAACCCGTCAAGCGTCTTCCACGTAAAATGAATGATGGATGAATCGTATGCGTTTCAGTATAAAACGTTTTCAGGTTTGAAAAATGAATTCGATTGTATTTCTACGTCGCGAAAGCGGCGAGAATGTAAAAATGTTTTATTGTAGGAATATGAGCAAGATATATGTTCCTACATTTAATATCGCATTCGGTTCTATTTATTTAGACGTTGAGAGTTGTGAAGGATTTAATATCTTTGTGTGAAATGTAATGTCAACTATTTACTAATCTGTGGTAATTTGTTAGCATAGATATCATAATACTATACTGCTGCATATTGCAGCCTCGAAGCTCCAAGTTTTAATCGAAGGTTCTGTCATAAGAGTTGGTTGGTTTTTATTGCTGTATGGTGGAAGAAAAAACAATCGTCCATCAGATTCATATAGAACTATGAAGTGATATTATATGTGACTATGAAATTTAACCTCAAATTCAAAGTTTACCTTTAAGATACAATGTCCCACAAGTTCTACAGAGCTTCAAAATTAATATCTTATTATTTTTAAAACATAATTCACTATAGTTCATAAAACCAATGCCAGATCTGTCGTGTCAAGGGTCCATTAAGGAATTAACATAACGCAATAATCGGGGACAATTTGTCGCGAATAACTGGCAAATAAAGTTCCATCGACAATGTCCCCTAAATAATGGCTAATGGATTATAGAATCGACGTACGCGAAACGGACGTATAGCGTAAGAGTCAATTTTTAATCCGGTAAAAACCTCGAGGGGTTTTACAACTCTTATAAGAATGACGTTGGTTTTTTTTTATTTTGATGATTTAATGAAATAAAAAAGCCTCTAGTCTCTAGGTTTTTGTAAACTTGCTGAAACATTATGTTACCTAAGTTTAAAAGATCAACCTCGAAGTTTTAGGCTGCTCGATTCATTGCTTTATAAAAGGATTTTATAGAGATTGTATATTTAAATAATTTTTACAGAGATTTGTTTTTACAGAGACATTACAAACTTCTGACAGATTGAAATGATGCAGAATCCATTGTCATCGTTTTTTACTCTTACAGGCTGGCAATGTTAGACCACAGCATGTAGATACTTGTATCACAGATAATATAATACTATACAGTACTTATATCAAGAAAAACATAATATTAACTTTTCAATGTCTAAATTATCCACTTCAATCGGTGAAGAAAATCAGCCAAAGAAAACCGTCGTACAAAACCAAAAATCTAAAAGTACGACGATATTTGACATCTGTGATATAGCCAGTATAGTGGATTATGGCTAAAAACCCCATAAGAGGCTTGTGTCCCCGCAATGGGACCTATAGTCTGATGATAATAGTGATGGGCTATATTTAGGTCATCTCTTTGCCTTCAATCCGGATGCGAATTAGTAACACTGACAAACCAAATGGTACGGAACGTATGTTTAGACTTAGCGTGGGCCAAGGGGCAAGGGGATGGGGTATAAGGGTCGTATTGACGTTAACTTCACGCGCTGTTAAACGGCGATTTATTGTTGTTTACTTGAAGTGGATTTAGTATATAAACTATTTACATTTCAGAAGTTTTTATAAATGTGAAGATTTTTTCTAAAACAGGATGAATACTATAATATGATTAATGATCTACATTATTATTACCTGAAAGATATTACTGGGCAGTGCAGCATATTTTCTTTTTATAATACAATAAAAGATAATATGAACTGCAGACCTACACTAAGGAAACTTGTATCGTAAGCCTGCAACCCTTCCTGATATCATAAATAGTAAGTACAATTTAAATTAAAATAGCAAAAATAATATACGAAAAATAGATGTATATATAATGAAGTAGGTTTTTTCATAACAACGATTCTTGTTGTCTCACAGACATTTCCTTAAAGTAAATGTAGTATTTCGTGAAACAATTGTTTACTTTATCGAAGGAAATTGAGACATACTTGAAACAATTTACAACTTTCTGCAATCTTATTAGTAATTTCTTTCAACTTATTTCACAAGTCCATTTATTATGAGTATATTTTGAGGTTAGGTATCTTCGTTTGAAGAAACAAAAGGTTTTTATCATTTTTTTTCAATAGTTTTACTTTTATGTTTGTTTGTAAACGACTGGGACTCGATTTTGGCCAACTTTAAACGGTCAGATTAAATTCAAACTTTGTACACTTATTAATAAAACAATTCCAAGAGTATAGCATGTTATCCTGATTAGGGCTGTCAGGATTCAATAAATTCCGTATATTACGTATAATCTTTATTAGAACAAATGAGGCAATTTAATTGATTCTATCATTACAGCGTTTTATTCAATTATGAAAACAACTATATTTATTCTTCTCGTTTCCACGGTTTTCTACTTTAAATTAGATTGAAAATCTTTGAGTACAAAAGCCTGCTTTTTGTACATATACCTATTTTTGTATGCATATAAAACGTTTCACGTCATAGCTTGTATGTATAAGAATGTGAAGTATATGATTAAATAAAAACAGACCGACCTTTATTCATAAAATAAATCTCAATTATACCACAGACTATCCAAGGTTTACAATAGACTATACCAGTTAAAAAATATTCCCGTCTAAAGTTTTTCGCGGGAATTCAAAATGCATTTCATATAATATCGTACTGTAAAATACTTTTCGATACTTCGTTTTCATGATTATACTGGGTACAGGTAAACAAATAAACAATTTTGTTCCACTAATTGTCTAGATCCACAATTACTTACGAACAGAAGTTAAACTAGCAATCTAAATTTGTAGTTGGTTTTATTTAAATAGAGGTCCGTATCCTTTTCCATACCCTTCCCAGTCCTTTTCTGTATTTCCTCTCATAAATACTTTCTTTAGCCTACTCTTATTAAAGTCGGCAATTCCACTAACCTTCCGCCTCAGCAAATGTTCATGGGCGCTGGTAGCACTTACCATCAGGCGACCGAAGAACGATTCGAATGAAATTTGGTTGTTAGTTTACTACCGATATAGGACAGTTTTTAGCTGTTTTGAACTATATGTTTTAAAACGCGAGACTGTCTCTCTTTTACTTAGACTAAGCGCGCGAAAACTGCTGACGGATAAAAGATTTAACAATAAAACCTTTTACATTAGTTTCGAAAAAGAAAAACCATAATGGAAATAAGAGCCGATTATTTCAGCAGTTATAATGGATCGGGGAAGGCATTAGAGACAGGAAATGGTACATAGCATTGTGGCGGGAAAAATGACGTAATGTCATAACATCCTTTATGACCGCTAGAGGGCCGGCCCGCCCTGCTGTCACAGAGTACATATTTTTGCAGAATCTCAGATTTGTAACAAGCAATGCTTTACTGTCGCTGGTATTGCTTTTTACCTATGTATGGATAGACGAGTAAATACCAATATTATTATTGAAATTATTTACAGAATTTTGTACTAGATATGGCAGCGGGTTTTTAATACATCGCTTAACCGGCGGTTCACACGGAATTGTGAATCTAGAGCATTTCTTTTTAGTAATTAGTGCAAGGTAATTTAAAAATTCAAATGAAATACAAAGGAGATTTGGAACAATTACATATTTATTAACATTTGGCGCGAAATTGACATACAAAGTTTCTGGCTGGCTCTCTTAACACAGGTTAAACCTAGAGGGCCAGTGCCTCTCAACAAAATTGTGTACTGATTAAGTTGAAATTTATTGATTCTAATTTAAAGGTTTTTAAACTTGCATTGTGTAGGACAATTCTTACTTGATGTAATTGTTAAAATTACCTATATATTTAATTAATATATATATATTAATTAATATATATAATAATTAATATATATATATATATTAATTAGTTAATATAATAGTTATTTCATAAGTATATTTACTATTTGATACATAGCTACCTATCTACTACCCATCTTAAGTGTACTATCTACTTTATTAATCTTTGCCAAATCCGCCCTTCGCGAGACAAATCATAGCTGGTCATTTGTCAAAAAACCTGCATCCGTTACTGAACACGGCTTTGTGGAATTTGTCGTATTTTTTATTTACCCTACACCCTTATTACTGTGGAATAAAGTCGCGTTTAGTACAAAATGGATGTAAAACAAACATTGTATGAGATAATGCATGAAAGGCTTTTTAAGTTTTGTGGCTAAAATATGGATACGGGTGCGGTTCTTTGTCATTTTGTTTCGTATTTGTTGTAATAAATAACACATACAGAGGGTATTCACAGGCACTATATTCGAGAACGATATTTTAAAGTAAATTAATAGAGTTTGGTAATTGAATTTGACATTTCTCCGACGACTTACTCTGTGTTCCACTGCATATGGCGCAATAAAACTTATTTTTATCGACTAAAATAACATTACAATAACGGACCTTAATTTGAAATCATCGAATTAGTGGGAACGATACAAAATTGGAATGTGGAGGTTAATCAAAACAGTAAAATATACGATTTAGACAAATAAGAGGCTATTTATCTAATATTTTTCAATGTTAGTCGTACTTTGCTCAACTTGGATATTGCAATAACTTCACAAATAGTTTTACTACAGCTGTACGATTATTCTAGAAAAGTAGTAAAACTGTATGCTTATTTTTAGTATTTATTGGTTATTCCTTGACGCTGTTATACGTTATTGCTCTAATTTTTGATTAAGGCGTTATGGGTTTGACAAACAAAAACTTTAAATAAACACATTATTTTTATATAAAAGTAGTAAAATTACAAAAACTTTGCATAACATGTAAAACACGATTTTTTAACAGTGATTGACTGTTAGATAGAGAAAAACAATAGAACAATCACGTTTTATCATTGCCATGTTTTTTCGATATCAAACGGATTTTTATTTACCTCATTGCACAGACGCTACGCAGAATTCGCAAAGCCCCGTTAATACAATTTAAAACAACATTAAATGAAAACTCAATAGCAGATAACGCTTGTCGGTCTATACATAACGTGCGATAGTTTTTCGAAGTTGGTATTATCTGATCATTCCGACGCGTCACATCAAACCTCGCATCCGTTCTGTGCTGCAAAAATAATTGTATATTTTCACCGTCTGCGGCTTAATGAAGCGAATTTAATGTCCCGTTTCGGATGTTTTTTTAATTATCAACTATTGTGACTGTTGGTATTTTATTCTATTAATTTATGTATCAAATCTTATTTTTCTTTAGTGGCGACTCCTGTTTACACTAAGTTCGGATTCTTGCAGTTTATTAATTTAAGAATCATCTGCATCCGTTTTTCGAAACCGAACATCCTTAGATTTGTATTCACAATGTGAGATCGAATATTCGAACATACGTTTTCAAAAACGTCAACATAATTGCATTCCAGAACAATATTGCATCAAAAACCGTTGTTTCATTTACATATTCATCATAACTATAGCTTATTACAAAACAAACTTCCATTATCGAATATTTAATAACGTCTGCAATAACATGAAATATGAATTTCCTTTGAGCCACAACGAATCTTAGCGCAAAACTCACACGATTTCAAAAGTCATATTTATAATTGGTTTTGATTACACTTCGTGGAGTATCGGTAGCACTTGAAACGCTGGTTGTGGGTACAATGGGGAATAGTATTTGTATGGAGGAAACAAAAAGTGGTGTGATTGCATCTCGATGGACGTCGAGTGGCCGCAGTTTCTCATGGGGCGTTGTTTTGGTACGCGCTCTGGAGGGCGCCGGGGGCTAGAGGTCATATGCCTTGGGAATTTCTTTGCTAATGTGTTATTTATATTGGTTTGTTCTTCGACGTTTTTAGATTATTCGTAATTTGAAAATAGAGGTAAATTTTGTGGATGTTGCAGCTTCTTTATGAAATTTGTAGTAGTAAATTCTAATACTAGGATTTGGCATGATAATATGTATGTTAAAAGAGGTACTAGGTTGAATTTAATAAAACTTATTAGTTAACTAAAGGCATTACATTCGTGTAATAAGGTAATTCTGACTACGCAGGAAAAGTCGAGTACCGACCCGTTTATAAATGTGAAAAATAATATACATCATACAATGTTGAGTCCCAAATCATCATCATCATCATCAGCCCAGATGTTCTCACTGCTGGGACACAGGCCTCCTATTCGTGTTCAGGCCATAATCCACCACGCTGGCCAAGTGCGGGTTGGCAGATGTCACATGTCGTCGAATTTTTTTAGTCCCAAATAGTATTCCCAAAATGAGGATATACATATTCCTCTTGTCCTAACATTATACTCACCCCACAAGTAGTGTTGTGCCCGCAGCGCCGGCTCCCACGGCGCTAGTGACGGCTGATTATCGCTCAATTACGCGAAATAATTCGATTTGCACCCTGGCTGACCCTAACTCCAAACCAGCGAAAATTTCTTTAAAGGACTCATACGTTTCTTACAATTTTATACTTGGGATTCTGCTGGTTTCCTTTAAGGTCTTTTCTATTCCCATTTAATGTATAATACTATTGAAGATTTAGCGAATTTGGTATTTATGGCTTTATTTTTATGAATTTTATATTTTTACTCAAGTAGTCTGGTTAGCAACCTACAGATAAGCCCAATTAAAAATCTCGTTGTAAACTAAGAAATCTCGGGTGTTAGTTATCTAGACACATATCAATACTTATTGTGTGAGCAGAAGTTTTAAAGGAAATTAAAGATTTGTTTATAATACATTTCATATAAAAATATGATAAGGATTATCCGGCAGTTTATTACGTAGTAATCAAACCGATTTTTGCATAAATCTTATATTATTATTTTAACGTTTTCTTTATTATTTTGTAAAGAACTTTCAACTTTCTTTTAAAACTATGTTCTTGTTAGAATAAGTTATTTAGAGTGGACAATCGACCTACCTCTACGGACTACATTGGTCGCCTTCACCGCTACGCCTCGTAGCCATCGTATAATTAAATATTTCGAAATATTGAACTATATCTATATAACTAATAATAACGACAAAGTGCGAATCACAAAATCGATAATAATAAATATCGATTACACGATTACTCGAGTGCTCACTCGATCCAAGAGCTCCCTCGGGGCCTTTGTTTTCTCGCCTTTTGTTGTTCCCCATTCGCATCTGATAACATTTGACTTGAACTTCAAGATCGAGATAAGCGAATTTGATTGTTTCAAGTATCGTGAAATGAAGTTATTTTTATTTTACTTCGGGGGTAGCTTTGTTTTGTGTGTGCGAAGCAATGTGAACTATATTATGTAAGGGAGAGAGTATAGATTTAATTCGGTAGTTTAGTTACGATTTTTGCAAGCTGATGGTCGTTACTGAAATCAGAGTATTTATATACAGAAGACATAATTAACACAATTTTAATGCAATATCAACATTCAATGTCATTTGAAGATATCAGATATTATTTATTTTTCAAATAAATAAACATTCCTATTTAAGTACAATAGATTAAGCCTAGATTAAGTCTTGTCATAATAGTATATAAATTACCAAGGAGGTTCTAAATATAAGTTCACATATTTTACTTGAAAATCTAGTAATTAATTAATTTCCTGCATCCGCTCCTTATAGAAGAAATGTTATCAAAACAAAATAATTTTAAAATATATTAATACTCCCGACATCATAGGTTTCTCTACCATAATTAAACTAATAATCAATACACAAACACATTTACCAAACCAATTATTACGATGACGAGGTCTCGAAGGACCAAATGCGTGCAGAAATTTGCAACAGAAATTCACGGTGTCGAGTTTGACCGCGACGTATCTAGCCATGCGAGACCCGGTCAGTCGGCATCCGGCTTACCGGTTGACGGATCAACGCCGGATATATTTTGCGGTATACGCTGGGTTTATCTTAGAAATTAAATTTGAAGCGTAGTTTGAATTAACGGTTTGATGCATTTTTAGGGTATATGTTTGTAATTCGGTTTAAAATAATTTATTTTTTAAGCAATATATATAAATGCAAGCAGTGGTGGCTCAGTGGTGAGAACCTCGGACTTCAAAATCGATAAGTCGGGGTTCGAAACCGGGCGAGCGTGCAGGAAATAAATTGATTTTTCAATTTATCTGCGCATGTAGATAACATCACCACTGCTTAAAACGGTGAAGGAAAACATCGTGAGGAAACCGGCATGTCCGAGAATCAAAAGTTCGACGACATGTGACATCTGCCAACCCGCACTTGGCCATCGTGCTGGATTATGGCCTGAACCCTCATAGGAGGCCTGTGTCCCAGCAGTGGGAACATATAAGGGCTGATGATGATGGTAATTTCATGAAGCAAAGCTTCTACTATACTTTTTTAGTTTTACATATAATTCTATGTATACTGTTATTAATGAAATATGTAAATATTTCCTAGTCGAAAAAAATAACAAAAAAATGGTTGCCTGTAAAGTCGGTTTTACGGGCGAAGATTTTACGTGACAACGTCTTTTTCTCGGTAGAATATTTATTGATATGAATATTATTAAATTGCACAATAGGAACAAGGAATTGAATGAAAATAAGAATTGCACAAATTTTAACTATTGAAAATATATTTTGTTTACTAAAAAGACAGAGACAGAGACACAAGCACGCGCCGATACAATTCTCTAGTGCTGCGCGCGCGGCGGACCGATCATAGTTCGGTGACTCATCGTAACGTTACCGGGCGTTACACTTGTTCATGAGTCTCCTCGAGAGCCTCCGAGCCGCAACCTAATTTAAGACGTTGTCACGTCAAAAAAGAAATTGATCCCACGCCCTTAAAAGCAATGGTCGCCAACCACATCGCGAATTGGTTTCTCAAATACAGTGTTTATGACAGGCTAATTGTAAAACCACAATATCTAATAATAGTGTTTAGTAAGCATTATTTGTCATCGCAATTCTGTTTTGGCGTACGCCCACTGCAATCAGAGGCATTATTTGAAATGCTTTGGCGCCCGAAATTGGCCCTTTTCACACGTTGTAATTAGTGGGTTGTGAACTAGTTTGGGATTTTTTGTAGCTTAATATTATATGGTTTTTGGTAGCAATAGTTGGAGACTGTAAAATTTAAGAGATAATCTGAAACTGTTACAGTGATAAGGTTTGGAATATTGAACTTGGTCTATTTTTGTTTGTGATTGACACCTACAAAACAATTATGAAGTGGTGGTTAATTGGTTGAATAACGTGTTCTTCATTTAACATTTTAAATCAGTTTGAACGGTGTACATTCTAAGCTAACAATAATTAATCGAAAACAATAATCATAGAAAATGCGCCTGCGCCTTGTGGAGCAGCAATTTGGCGAAATTGAAATCAGCTGAATAGTTTTCTTATAATTACTTTTTCATTTTGTTGTAAAAACATTAGTTTATTTTACATAAAATACAGAATCACTCGAAATCAGGTCATGTGCATATAAAAGATTAAAAATACAGCATTTCTTTGATGAAATAATATTTCACAATATAAATGGCAGTAATGAGAAAAATTCAAAAGGCTGAAATGTATCGCCAACTAGAATAAACTTAAAAGTATACAAAATCTTGGTGTCTAATGAGCATAATCAAAAGGGACAAGGAAGGCGCGAGAACGGAAGGGCTCAGGGCTGACAATGACTGAACTGGCCGCAGGCGTACACTAATTGTCTAAGTGCATAATGAACTTGTTTGTGACAACCCTATCTTGCACACCATGCAACTGAAATTCAACCTTATTTAAATGCATTTACGTCGACTGTCACTTGTACTGTAGACACGCAAAACTCTATGTTTTAAGAAGCAGTTACGCAAACTAGGGTTGTAAACTCGTTATTTTAAAGTTGCATTTTGCATACATTATATTATTGGTGAATGTCATCATGCCACCCTCCATATGTGTATATTTTGTGTTTAGTTAAGTCGAGTTAATTAGAAAGTTTGTTCGCAAAAATCACAAGTTCGCGTGAAGTTTGTAATTAACTTTTTATAAGTTGTAATGAGGAACTACAAAATGTAGTGTTACGACTTTTCCATATTATACATAGTCGGAGTATTTTCCCTATGTTCTGTTTTTGTGGCATCTTTTTAAATTAAGCGGCCGTCAATAGCAAATTTTTCTTCAGAATTTTATTCTAATTAATAATAATTGTTTGAAAAATAAGCCAATTTATGTAACTTCTTGGTAATAAGTTTTGAAATCAATTCATATAAATACATCTGTAGACTTTATTACAATTATCCGCTATTTTAAAAATAAAAAAGAACAGATTCGCCCCTTTAATGATTTTGGTCATAGATTTAAAAATATCTAATGCTTGGAAGTTAATAAAATACAATCCTAATACCCTACATTCTTCTATAACTTAAAATCTTAGATCATTTCACAAAATCACCATAAAAGGAGGCAAGATGAATTCAGACAACAGATTATATTATCGATTCCAACAAACAACACCTTTACAATAGTAATAATCTAAACTGTCATTTTGACAGTTACCGTTATTTTTGGCGCGCAAACAATTATTTATTGCGGTTGTAAGCGTCCATTGTTTTTGAATTTAGAACATTTCTAAAGACAATCATCTTTCGTCTTGTTTCTTGTAATTTGTTAGTTTTATGAATTTTATGGCTGACGGTTTTTTATAACGACGCTCGATGTTTTTATAAATCCTGCATAGTTGTTTAAATCATCTTTTTTTAAATTTTTTCGTACTGTTTGTCATAGTACTTAAATATACGTGGTAGGTAGATATAGGTAGATATAATGGTATTCAAATAACTAAGAAAATTCTGGCTTACGAGACTTATAAGCTAAAGAAGAAAGTGCTAACCACTTTATGCCCGTCCATCCATCGTCTCCTATCCTAAACAAACCACTTTTACATTAATTAAAAGCCAATATTAACCACAGCATAAACAATTCCTTCCCTCAAGTAATATAGTAAAAGCATTACGTACAGAATAACATTATATCTCAAATAAATGAGCACCGCACCTAATTACTTACGCCACAATGGTAGAGGGCGTCTATGTACCACAATTATATATTGCTGTCTCTGTCCAAGTGTATGGGGTATGAGCGAGAGATGAAATGAAAAGCTAGTTAGTTTTTCGCTCAGTTCGCGTCGAGAACAATGCAAGTCGCAGCCTTATTCGCTCTATCTTCCTATTTTAATTTATTCAAATTTCCCCTGACACCTCAGTCGACATATCATTAAAGTATTTTTCAAGCCCCAGGCGAAGGGTGTTATGGTATTAACTGGAGTTTAACTGGGGTTTAAAATGTACGTTGAGCAATCTTGTGTAGTTAGGTCCTGTTTTCTGTACTCTTGATTTGTATATTAAAAAAATCTGGTTCAAGGAAGATTAAATATGGAATAAGATGTGATGCCACTCAGTGGTAGACTATTACACCTTAGAAGAACTGCTTCGTATATTTAAGGAACTCTTTGTTTTTAATTTTTGTGAAGTTATCAAGACATAGGCCACAGTCTCATTATTATTGATATCTCATACGCAAAACAAAAATATTTCTACTACGAACTTTTTGTACTTGCCTGCTACATATCCTTGTTTTAGGGTTGCCAATTAAAGCAATAATTGTGATCATTAATAAAGTCAAAAACACAAGGAAAGAAATTTTTTAAGTTTTTTTTTATAAATAGCTTACTGTCATTGAAGAATTTACTTTTTTCTATGTTCTAACAGGCCGTTAAACAGCCGATTAACCAACGGTTTACCAAAGTGACAACCCTCACGCAAGGCATTATTTTTCAGCAAGAATGGCTCCAGTTGGCTCCAATGATAACACGCCTCGCGTAGGGTAATCTCAATAATGCTGCCTTTGTCTGTTGCCGCATTTTTTATATTATCCAATTATCTTAATGTAGATGTGGGAAATGTGATATAGTGGTCTGGGCGGGCTGAGAAGCTTCTAGAATTTATAGCGTAGAATAGTAGAAGAGATGTTTGTTGATGCGAATAGAATAATGTTTATTATAATTGCATTGACATTCATTATAAATGTAATGCCTCTGTGCCTTTTTAACCAACGTTCCCAGAAACTAAGAGGGTTTTTGGTTCGACATTTTCTTGGATTTGTTACTCGATAACTTCGTGGATTTTCAAAGGTTTTATTTTAGTTATTCTTTTTTTTTTGTTTCATACAAAAATTATGTCATTTTATCTCCCCCCCACTCCCTTCGTTAGTGACCTTTATAATTATAATCAGTTAGGTTTGTTTTCTTTCATCAGCACCAGCGATCACGGGGTGTTGTCACGCTTTCTCTGGATTATTGTCCAGAGACATTTAAATTTAATTTATGTGGTGGTGAAAGGAGATAGATTCATGCTATTTTGAGAAGTATTTTTAAAGTGTCTTTGTTATTTTGTCGTGTACAAAGCGCCATATCGTTTGAATGCAGTTTTCAAAAAGATCAAGCGATGCTCGATAGAATCTGAACTAGTTTTAAAGCACACCGGTAGATGGCGTGAGCTGTACCGTTTTTTGAATAAACTATTGAGTCTTCTTTACACCTATTAATATATATTTTATCTATTTAATCGTTGGTTCGATCCTTTCTTTACTGTTAACGGTTTCTTTAGAAACAAAAGACTTTTAGAATAGCTTAAAATTAAGGGCTCGTCTTTGTTAACTTCAGCCTGCAGTAAAATTAATATTTTTATGATTCTCTTTATGAACGCGGCACACGACACCGCAATTATGTGATTATGTTTCATTGTTGTTTTTTTTTTATTATTGTTTTACATAAAGGGCTTGCGATTGACAGATATGTACCTATCTTTGATATTGACGTTTTTTGAACATTAATGTAAATTCCATGTTTATTATTATAACGAACAGTTAAATGAATATTATCTATATTTATTGAAGTTAGTCTGATTGTATTCAATAATACTGTACAATACTATCCTATTTATTGAATAAAAAAAATAGTTTAAATTAAATACCGATAGTAAAAACTCTTTATTTTTTTATTTTGTTTGTACTTATCAGTTTATAAATGTAAATATAATATTAAAAATATGTTTTCTTGCTAGATGTGATATACCTGTTAACTTAAACATGTTTAGGTAGACGCCGAAGTTTGCTCCAATATTAGTTAAAAGCTTATTTCGGAAACTACCGTGGACATCGCAAATAAGATACATTAACTGCAAAGATGACTTGAGTGGTAAAGACAATAGGCTGTATGTTATTTAAAACCAATCTATGTGCATAACAAAATTCAATTCATCTCTTAAATAGTTTTTACCTGATAGAGCAATAATTTTATTGTATTAGAGGGAAAGAACAAACATTTCATTATCATCATTTCAAAGATAACAAGACATTAAATTTCCAGTAAAGAATCGTTGTAATTGCATAACATAAAATTTTTGCACAATCAAGAAAAAATATTATAACAATACTTTTAAATTGCTTTGTCGTGTGCCGCCAGCTTAGACAATAAACATAATTACCATTATTTGGCAAGGACACTTTTTATAACTTTCGTAATGGTTACGTGTAATGTTTTAAACTTTTTGTAATCTGTGCAAATGCTTCGAGGCTTCCAAATTTTAATCTGTAATCATTTGGCATTTAAAACAGCTAAAATATTGTTCTATATACTGGCAAATAGATTTGCTACGAAAAAGAAAAAATCATGTTGTTCTAATTTCAAATTTTTTTAACGTAGATTAATCAATTTTTTCTCAAATTAACCAAATAAAAAAGAATAACCTGTGTGTGCATAATTACTTTTTTTTTAATAAAATTATAGTATATTAATTTAAATGAGTAAATATAAGGGTTTTTGTTATGTGGTAAAAAGTAAAGTTCCGAATTTATAAATACGACGGACTAACATGAAAACTGATAATTGATACACAGTTTAGCTGCTAGGTGGCGCTACTTGTAGTATAAATGAAAAATATGATAACATGTTCTTAATAACATAACATATAAATACCTATTTATTTGCGAAGAAAACTAAACCAATTTGAAGGGATTCAAAAATTATTTTTATATATGATGGTATATACATACAAAAGGAACCATGTGTTCAATCCATATGTATATTTACCGTATTACCAGCTCTGTTTCTTGGCAACTTGCAATAATATCAGTAATTAATAAATAGAAAATAAAGTGCCAGCGCTATTTCAAATAAAACAAAGGATCTCAAAAGGAAAATGCATATAAATTATATCAATTTACAAAATCATTTCCCATATAAATAATACGTAGACGGTAAACTTTGAAAGCGACAAATAATTCAAAGAAGGCTAGCAGTACAAAGGTACCATAAAATGGAATGAGGAATATAACTTAGATTTATAATTATTTTATTGCACTATTAAAAGCACGCTTCGTGGAACGCTTACCGGACAATAGATTAGCTCTTTGGATGCTGTTTTGCCCACACCGGCACATTTTATACTCTATCTTCGATCCATAAAGCTCACTTTTAATTAACAGGATGTGATCCTTAAGTCCTTTAAAATTGGAGTGTTCCATTTTTAAGACCTGTTACTTACGTCTTTTTGGTTATGAAACAGTGGTTTTCAAATATTTATATTCTCCTCGATCCGTTATTGTTTTAGCAGAAATAACAGCACTATTATTACCGGATTTGTTGCCTTTCAAGTAGGTTTCAATATTTCAATCACTGAAAATCAGTATGGCAACTGCGTTGCTGCTAAGGCTGAGTGGCTACCCCCATTTAGCTCCACTTTATGTTTCTCGTTTCAAATTAATTTGTGTATTTTTTTGTGCTGTTTTGTCTTTAGTTTATTGATTTTTTAAATTGTAATTTTGTGGAGTCAAATAAATGTTTCTTTCTTTCTTTCAATTATAAGGCAATATATTATATACCCAGTTAAAAAATGAAAGATAATATTTAACTTATCAATGCAATGTCTTAATGTCTCTTCACTATTTAAATAAAAATATTAATTTAACATGTCTTATTGCCACCATAATAATTTTATGAATATTTGAAATGTTTTTCGTTAATACAATTGCTTAGCTCAGAAATTTGTATGTTATTATGTGTGCCATAGATAATAAATTTTCAAGTCTAATTAGATTATAATCTAACTAGAAGATACCGTGCAATGGATGTAATAAAGCAATGGATAGAGAAATGGATTTTATATAGTCTATTTAAGAATTATTCAGGGCCATAGGCTTCCAGCAGGAGGTACCCGCCTCGTTTACACTGGTTATATAGTAAACAAAAGTGGCCAAGTGCGGGTTGCTGGATTAGGTCCAGGTGTCCAGTTAGGACAGGTCGTTTTTTTGTAATAAGACATAAGGATTCGTCACAATATATTAATTCGTCCATTTCCAGGGAGGTGACGAAAGTTATATGTGGACAATGGAAAATTTTAATAAATTTTTACTTTGACCTTGTTTTCAACCCGCGACCTTTAAATTTCAGTGCCCTACGTAAGCACTGAGCCTGTAATAAAACAATACCTAGGTAACATTTTATCATAACATAGATTAATTAGATCAAAATACTCTTGAGTATGATAGATAGGTCTATAATATTACTTAAACTATTATCTAATCTGAACAAGAGATGTAGGCATTTGCTAATTAATGTAGAGTTATTGTGGCAAAGCTCAATCAATCTAAAATTATAAAAATATTTACCTAAAATACATTAGAAACTTACATGTATATATAATTTCGCCTAAAAAACGGATCTTTATGTCAGTAGCAGATTCGTACGGCGTATGTGAGCTTTTTCATTGGTAGGTGTTATTTAGGTATATAAGTAGGTATATAATCCTACTATTTGTTTGTTGCTCTTTCACGCAAAAACTACTGAACCGATTGCAATGGAATAACACATAGGCAATTTTTTATCCCGATATTCCTACGTGCTTACACGGGTGAAACCGCGGGGCGCAGCTAGTGGAGTCATTAAAAACATAAAAAAGTAAATGTAATAATTTGTATACAAATATCTATTTGTGCTATAAATTCGCTATTATATCTTTAAAAGCATTTACTTAAAAGCTTTGGTTGTGTATACAATAACACAACCAAGGCTCCCTAAATAGTATCGTTTAATCACCCGTAACATAATATTATTATAATACGTAATGCAATCCATACAACAATAAACATGTTAGACGCCGCCATTTATCGAAAAGCAACACAATTTGATCCCAAAATAAAGTATTACATTAAAAACATACATTGCGTATTTCATAAACTTCAATAAGTAGCAATAAAAAGGTCTTTGATTGAAGCACTAAAGAAACTTCGGTACAGAAGTGTGAAGCAAAGCTCGCTCTATTCCAGCGGTTATATCATGCATAAAGTCGCGTCGAGGCGATATGCCGAAACAGCTGTACGCTGCGCGGCATGGGGCATTGTCGCGAGGGAGACGAACGCATGCTCCATTGTGCGCAGAATAGAGACGGCGGTAGCGCGAGGTGGGGCGCAGGCTGTGCCGGCCGCGGCCCCATTGGCGGCCCACCCCGCCCCCGGCCGCGCCCCGCCGGCCCGATACCCGTGCGAGCGCCGCGCTCTCTCCTCAGTCTATCGTTCGACTTCGACGCGAAACAATCGCATTCTCAGTGCCCATTCACCTTTGTGCCATACAGCTAATGCTATAATTGTGTTCCACCATGTCGACACTTAGCCACCACCCGTACGCGTTCTCGATGCACCCCGGCATGCTCCCGGAGTATCCGAGCGCTCCGCAGCCTCTGCCAGCTTCGTCTCCGCAATCAGAAGGACACATCAAGCGGCCGATGAACGCATTCATGGTCTGGTCCAGACTGCAGCGGCGACAGATCGCAAAGGACAACCCCAAGATGCACAACTCAGAAATTTCCAAACGGCTCGGCGCCGAATGGAAACTGTTGACGGAGATGCAGAAGAGACCGTTCATCGATGAAGCGAAACGTCTGCGCGCTCTGCACATGAAGGAGCATCCTGACTACAAATACAGGCCACGAAGGAAGCCAAAACCGCCAACACCCGGTAGCGCGCCCGGCGCCGGCGCCTTCCCGAGCTTCCCCTTACCTTACTTTGCGGGACCAGCTCCATCCGTCGGCCATCTCGATGCGCTATCTTACTCCGCAGTGCCACCGTACTTCCCGCATCAACTGGACCACTTGCAGTTCTCCAAATTGATGGCGCCGACCGCTGAGAAGTTGCCGACGGCCTCGTCGGCCGCGGCGGTGGTATCGTCGTTCTACTCCTCGCTGTACACGACGCCGACGGGCCCTCCCAAGTTCTCGTCGCCGCTGTTCCCGCAGTACGGCGCGGCGCCGTCCTCCCCCGTGTCTCCCGCCACGCCGACGCAGCACAGCCCCCACGATGACCAGCTGAGGCGGCCGGTGTCCGTGATCTATTGAAGGCCGATGTACCTTCCCTGAATCGAGTGTCATCAGTGAAGCGTGATAGACAATTTGGGAACATTATTTATTGTTTTCTAGTTAAGCTTAGTTAAAGTGCGACTCATATCAAGTGTTGTAAATACGTTGGAATCGTAGCCCCGTTAGAGGTAACGGTTTTATTTACGTAGCTGTGATTTTTGTTTCGACGCATTTCTACATAGATTAGTAACAGTTTCGTCAGCTCAGTGAGATCGGTACCAAAAAGAGATTAATCTTGTAGGTGTCTACAGTAAGCTTTAAGACTGACGACGCCCGAGTTTCTTGTCACTCTAGCATTCCCTTGTTAAGTTTTATTGTTTTAAGATCTTCAGTGGGGTCTAATGGATAAGCTGTAAATTATTTATTGTGACCAGTTTAATTGTGAAGAATTTATTTGTATAATAGTTGATTGTATAAGCGAATACCGTCTGTAAATATTAGTGTTAATTCTAAATCGATGTCATTACCAACGATGTATTATAGAGTAAAAAAAAACTTTGTTAACGCCATAAAATAAACTAAATTGTTTTTATTTTACACGTTTTGTTTTCTTTCCCCGGCCGTTCGGTAAAAAGGTTCTATTGTTTTATAAATATTACGGACTTGAAATTACTTTACGTTATTTATTTCATTTAGTTTTCACTTAGTAATGCCCTGCCCCTAATAAAAGAATCATTTCCAGACCTTTAAATTCAATAAAATTTTGGTAAGAAGTTAGACGAAAATACTTGAAATAAAGTTGTACTGAGAATTAACAAAATGTATCCTTGAATTATTTCGATAAATTAATAGTTTCAAAATATAAAGAAACAATACATGTTTTATTAAAAATTTATATCAAACCTATTTAAAATATAACAATATAGACTTAGTAACTTTAAAAGAGTTACAATAATCAAAAAATACATTTATTTGATATGTTATTTTTCATTGATTGGAATTAAATACACATGCAGGTAATCCGTAATTAGAAAAATTTAATTTTGTAATTATGTCAAAATATTTCTATGTATTTTTATTGAATCTTACAAGTGTATCATAGATTTTTCACCTATTTTTAAGTATAATAAAAATCATGATAAGGACACAACTTGAAAGAATGGAACAAAGATCACAAGGCGGGATTCGAACCTGCGTCATTTCTAATAGTTACACGAACTTTTGAAATAAAGCTTATTGTTACTGAAGCAAGTTATTAAGACAAGCTTTTAGTTTTTATAAAGCGTGGAAGCTTTACATTAAAACACATTCCTATAGGTATGAACTTAGGACTGCCGCCGCGCGATTTGTCAGTGTTTAAATTTAACATAAGTTACCTGCATCGAAAACGATCTAATCGCTTTTGTGTAACTGAGGGACTAACATATTACAACTTATGAAGCACGATAGAAGTAGGTAGTCATACTTTACAGCACTTCGACAGTGTTCATTAATTATTATTTTAGTAGTTGGCTGCTGGGAATTTTGCAAGTAAAGTAAAGTAAAGATTCAATCACCTGAGGCAAATAAGAGTTTGGTAGGTGTTATTTTCTTATAATAATGTATCTGTTTATGTTTTTGCTTCGTTAGAGGGCGATAGACGTTGTACATATTTCTTGCACAATCATAATTATTACTTTATTTTGAATATTACATTTCGTTTATGTGTGTAGGTTTCATGTATCTTAACAATTTTAAATTATATTATGTATTTATGATTTATGTATCAACTTATTATAGATGTAGTTATTAATAGTCCCACTGGAAGTTAGGTAATGGTTGAAAAAATTGAAGAGGTTCATTTGAAACTTTGGCCCGAACCCTCATAGGAGGCCTGTGTCCCAGCAGTGGGAATTATATGGGCTGATGATGATGATGATTTGAAACTTTCATCTACTATGTAACTATTATATTCATTTAATTTTTTGTTGTTTTGTTTTATGACAATAATATTTTATGCATTAAAATAATTTTATCGATATAACAGTTTTGGACGGAGGTCAATATTATACATGAAATTTCATTCATTTCATTCGGGTTCATTGGTTTAGGTGTGACAAAGAGATAGAGTTATTTACACATAAATTATAATATTAGTAGGGATTGTATTGTTAGCTACTTTACCTATGGATACAAGGTAAAGATGAGGCTAGGTTAAAAGTTTTTAATCAGTCGACTAATTTTCGTGTTAAACCGTAACAAGAAAATGAACAATATTTATTATTTAAATATATATTTTAAACTGACAGCCGTTTAATCAAACGTCATATTTTCAAAAAAGGAACTGGCTGTGTATGTTACTACATTAGTGGATGAATCGATTTTTATGATAGTTATTTTAGTTGAAAGCTGGTGATTGGCATGTGGTTTCATTTAATTTTGGCCCAGTTCAGACAATCAGAAGGCGGAGTCATCATCATCAGCCCATAGATGTTTCCACTGCTGGGACACAGGCCTCATATGAGGGTTCCGGCCATAATCCATCACGCTGGCCACGTGACCAGATAGGGCAACCAGCCTGTGGTGGTGATGGTGGTGCATGTCGCATGTCGTCGAACTTTTGATTCTTAGACATGCCGGTTTCCTCACGACGTTTTCCTTCACCGTCTTAAGCAGTGGTGATGTACATGTGATGTACATTCACATGTGCAGATAAATTGAAAAATCAATTTATTTCCTGCACGCTCGCACGCTCCCGGTCTCGAACTCCGACCTATCGATTTTGAAGTCCGAGGTTCTCACCACTGAGCCACCACTGCTTTTGCAAGCACCACTGCTCTTGCAAGGCGGAGTAGGTTTGTGTTAAAAAAAAGTTTTATCCTATTAATGTTATAAACGCGAAAGTTTGTGAGGATGGATGTATGTGTATGTTTGTTACTCTTTCACGCAAACTTACTGAACCGATTGCAATGAAATTTGGTACGTAGATAGCTGGACAACTGAAATAACACATAGGCAGACTTTTCATCCCGATATTCGTACTGAATACAAACTTACGCGGGTGAAACCGCGGGGCGTAGCTAGTCTTACATAACGAATTTCTTACGTCAGTATAAAAATAACAAGATAAATCTCCAATATGTTTAGCCATCACAACGACGCTTAAATTAGGAACAAAACAAAGTACTATAGCGTACCTAAAGCTAGATTTCCGACTTCCTAGCCGCCGATTAGTTGATAACGAATGTCGCCCGGAGCCCTCTGCCGGCTGACATGGGATTCAATTTAATAATTACGACCCCTTTCTTCCGGTGGGGGTTGCCTTTTATTTTAGTACTTCACACTGGAGGCTATGAAACACGCGATTTAGTTGATTTTTTATGTTGTTTTAGGCAAAGAAACGTTTTACGATAGATGGCGTTTTTTCATTTTTCGGTACTCAATGTGGCTTATATTTTTTGATTGTGAATGAATATGGGAAGAGGGCTGTAAGGAAGAAAAAAAATAGCATAAAGAAAGAATTGTGAAAGAGTAAAATGTTAACGAAAAATTAAATATAAACGTTGCATGTACCTGGACTAAGCGGTTCGTATCCTGTATCAGAGGACTGGAACATGCTTCGTGAGTCTGTGTTCCCTGACGGGTATAATCTGAGGATCTTCAAAGGTAGGGTGAAAAGGTACCTTCTAGGGAAACGCGCTCCATCCTAGAAGCTGTATGTAGCGTTTACCAACAGGCGAGATGGTAGTCAAGCGCTTCCCTATCACACACTAAAAAAAATTATCATAATAACATCTTAATGGTGACATATCCTTAGATTAGGTCGAGACAAACCGGATTACACTAAGGCAATCTGTATTCATTTTATATAAAATTATATCATCGGTAAAAATCTATTTTTCAATCTTGGGTTAGTTTAAATTATTATTCTGTAAACATATAATATTATTTGTTCTACACGATTCAGGTCGTGCCAGCAGATCAATAGACGCGTCCCTGTATCACATGTATTATAACCACATATTACATGTATAACTGTGTATACTCATAAAGTAATATAACACTTAAAAGATGCGTGTATAATTTCTCTTTCTCAAGTAATGGTCATTTTTTATTTATATATTGACATGTTAATTTTGATCTTTATATAATTAAACGATCAATTTGACTAAGGTGTCAAATTAACTTGTATATTATTACATTTACTTATCCAAGCATTACATTTACCATCCATACTTACTAATCTCTTCCATAGTAATATAGTCACATAAAAGACAACAATGAGAAATTACTCACATATTTCTTTATGTATTCATAAGCGGTGGTGATCCCTTACCATCAAGCGAACCACCAGCACAGCTGCCCGCTATGATATAAAAAATGTATATATATGAAAACAATGCAACACTAGCAATAATAAATACTGGTACATAAAAAATAAGATAATAACGCATGAAGTAGTACGCTCGCTCGTTCCGCAGCGGTACCAAGGAACTCAACTTTTGAATTAATCATTAGTTCGTTAGGTCATTGTTAAGAATTAGATTTGAAAGGATTTCGGCGATTTCTTCAATTTGCCAAGTGGATTTGTCTGTTTTGAAATTGAGCTATTGTTCCTGCAAGCAGCCGAAATGCAAAGTTGGGGGCAAGTTGTAAATAACATTAATATTTAATTGACGTCTTGGGTTATGAATTTAAAAGAATGGCAGAAGTTATTTATCCCGCCTGGGTGTTAGGTAATAATGTGGTTAATGAAATACTATCATGCTCTATTTCAAAAGTTAGTTGAAATCCAGGTTAGGTTATAGATTATGTAGGCAATTGTTGAATTTAGGCAGGTTTAGTTAAGATTATGTAGGCATTTTATTACTGATGGATGAATGATGGATATATGTAAGTATTCGCGGACAATAACCGTTCCCGGGGAAATGGGGTGAATGGGGAGTGCTTGTCCGGGCTCTTCGATATTTGAACATTACACGTGTATTTAGGACCTAGGTCATATATAGCAAGACTATTTACCTATATATTTAGGTAAAGAGATTACTTCAAGTATTTGTAACACATTACAATGGGAAAACACATTTCCCTTTATACATGTAACTAGTAATTATTCAGTAATCTGTGGCTTTACGTCCCTCAAAAAATATATTTAACGTGTGATCATGACGTTTTAACTCATAATAAGGTACATCAAACAAAAACCATTTAAAACATAAAACGTGTATCAATTCAAAAAATTTGAAGACATTTATGGCGTTAACTATCCCCCCCTCCCCCTGAATTCACCGCCTCAGTACCGGCTCGAATGATTAATGATTGAAAATGATCACAAAGACCCTGTCAAGATTAATTAAAACCACTGTTACCTAAATAGTTAGTTAGCCACAGAAGCGTTCAAAAGACTAAAAACCCATTGACATCTTACAAAATCGTTGGTTCGCTAATTCACCCTTTGTTTGATGTGTTTACAATATAACAAGGTCCATTCATTGGAGCTTTATCTAACCTTTCAAATTATTTTTAATGTACGAAAAACTATTTTTAAGTCGTGTAAACGAAATAATATTCCTATTTCGATTCTATTTTGCCATTTAAGGTCATCGTTATCATCACAGTTATGTGTGACGTTTGATTAATTGTTTATATTTTTTAATTTACTGCTTTGATAGTTGTGTTTGCATAATTTAACAAAGCGAATTAATCTATCAAAGCAGGGACAGCTAGTTCTCATCCTGACTTATAAATACTGTAAATGGACGTGATTGGTGATCATTAGATAAACGATTTTCAATAATTATTTCATCGGTTCGTATATGTATACACAATTAAGTATAGATAAATTGTAAAAGCGTTAGAAAATTTGTGTATGTATACTAATACACTGATAAGTTGAAAATATAATTGATGCATTAGGAGAATAGAAATATATATTGATAGATATAACAGGTTAACAAACAGTTGTTCTGTTTGGACCATCTTCTAACTTGGGGACATATAATACTTACTCAGACTTGTCTTGATACACAGAACATTTCATAAAATCGTCTCAGGGGAGCTTGTTGATTAAAGGATTCTACCCTATATCCGGAAGATGTATTGATAACATCCTACTTCCTACTTAATATTATCCTACTAATATTATATATGCGAAAGTTTGTAAGGATGTGTGTGTGTATGTAGCTCTTTCACGCAAAAACTACGGAACCGATTGCAATGAAATTTAGTACGTAGACAGATGGACAACTGGAATAACATATAGGCAACTTTTTATCCCGATATTCCTACGGGATACGGACATACGCAGGTGAAACCGCGGGACGCAGCTAGTTAACAATAAAATAAAGTATTAGTATTGATGTTTTACAATTAAAAGCATGTGGCGAAGCCATCACTCCAGTGGGTGTGTGACCCAATTTGAGCAAAAACAAAACTCGACAGCTCGCAAACGCCCACGTTTGTTTATGTTATTGCAAGTTTTAATATTGTATTCGTGCTATAATAGAGGTGTGATTGATATACACAAGAATTCATCTAAATAATAGAATATGCTAAACAATACTTTTCTACAAGGTCACCAACGTTACTAGGGGTTCGCCAGATTCTGAAATAAGACTAAACTACAAGTACTAAGTCGTAGTAAAACACAAAAAATAATCCCGTTTAAGCCCACGGAGTTGGGAGCACTTACTAACAATGTTATTTTATTAGGCACACAAAATAATAACGGCGAAATCATTGTTTTATCTTAAAATCTTAGGGATTAAGTTATAAAAATATGAAGGAGAATTAATATGGCAGAGAATTGTGTCTGCAATAGGTTTAGATCAACATAGACACAATGACACCTTACAAGTCATAATTTACTAGCTGGAATCCGCGGAGTTACTGACGTGGAACACGTAATTAGGCCAAAAGGAGCCTACACTTTCTTATAAATTTGTAGCGCTTGTAATATTAGTAGGATGATAAACGTAAATTCACAAAAAACTATTTCAAACCTGCCGTGACCTAAATTGCGGATAAACTATTTGACCGAGTAATAGTCGAATATGTGATCGATCCCACACCCATAGGGTCACCAGTCAATCAATGGAATTATAGAAAAGTATTCGTAAGCCTCAAAGATTTCCAAATGCATAACATATTGTAATTTATTTCGAAGCGAGGGATTACTACCCTACCAGGAGTAGCAAGAAAAGAATATCTATTCAATAGCCATATACAAATAAGTACGTTTTATTCGTTTTATTGTGTATTTTCTCGCATTCGAAACCCTTACGACGTAATACTATTGATTTTTATAAGCACTTTGTGTTGCCGTAACTTACGAGTGGGTGATATGTTGGCGCAATTTAATATGAAAAATATTGGTACAGGCGCAGACGAGGTCTTGGAAAATAAGAATCCACTATCTTAAAGTAAAACATTGACAAAACAAAGAAATAAAAAGGAAAAGTAGGAAACATTCAGAGTGTAAAAAAAATATTGCAAGAAACATACCATTGTAGAGCGGCCACGAAAATTATTAAAATTGACAGATATCGTTATGTTATCTAAATTTTTGTACGCAGTTCGTTAAAGTAAGTCTTGAGCAGATTTGCTCATTAGCTACTCATTTTTTTCAGTGGCTACGTGTGCAATAATGATTACCAGTAACAATTATAAAAACGAATTAAGCCAGATTAACTCCAATCATAATATATTTGCTGACTACTAACGTATAATGTTAATCTGCTTACATTGTTGTCTTAAAAAGATCGTGACCATTAATTTTGACAGAGATTTATGAACAAGCCGATACACTAGAATAATTAAAAGGTAATTCACGCCAACAAAGCCGTTATACCGACAAACAACAAAGAACTATTAGGCTATTGCGATTATCTATAGAGCTGGCAATAAAAATCGCATGCATTAGCGCTGTACAACCGATGCATACAAATTCGGACCATATGCAATTAAATTACGATCTAAATTTAATCACGTTTCATCAACTCCATTAAATTTAGCACCAGAGTAAAATTTAACCATACCGCTATCTATTTTGGGTTGAATTTTGTTCGCATCATCAGCTTTTCGGGTGCTGACCTCAACAAAGTATGCATATATTAATTTGTAGTGGCGAGTATATTGTACTGTTTCTATTATTATGTCGCGTAATTGTTAAAGTTCTGTCAGTAACATTGGGTTAATGGTGTTCCGGTGTTTCAATGGTTATTTACCCTTTTAGGATGAAATGTTCGAATGTGTTTCAGATTGTATGGAACTGTAATACACTGTTTGAAGTTCTTTGATAGTTCACAGGGCATGGGAGTTCGGGATACAATAGATTTATGCTGGGTAAATGATCATGAGGCACCTAAGTGTGGACTTGTGTATTTGGTTTACAATATACTGATATTATACTTTATTGGTGTGTTCAATCGATTTCATTTCGACTGTTTGTTTTTTTACTATGTTAAATCAGATCCTGTGAGTGTGGCCCGATTTTGATGAAACCTTTTTTATTTGAATCTGGTGCCTCACGTGTGGTCCTGTTTAAATTGGTCTAGTTATGATAAAATGGAGGTGGTTTAGATTTTTCTTATTGATTGTTATTAAATACAGGGTGGTCAGCCATTAACTACTCGTGTATACACGCTTTGCTTTTTGCGTTGAAGACACACCATATATATACTAAATTGACTAGTCATATCACGATATTTAAATAAAAATCTACCAAAGTCCCAAGATGGTTAAAGAACTCAAACCATGAATAGCAAACGCAAGTTTAGGCGGTGATTTACAATCTACGAGCTAACAACACAATTGTTATGACTTTTACTGATTTAGAAAGAAAACAATCGATACTGTTAATTTTAAATTTAATTCTATTATTGTTTATGTTCCCGTTGTTTTTTGAGATGGACATTATCAAACGCTCGTAACAATTCAAAAAATAAGTTGTACGATTTACCACTTATCAGCGGCGCACAAATTTTAACACTGGCAATATAACAATAATGTTTATCAACCATTTCTATAATTATTAGCTAATTTTGACACCCTTTTCTACCATGATGTACTTATTATACGTGTGACCGTGTTTTAATACAACTCCAGCAAAGTACCCGCACTAATAAGGGGATTATGAAATTATTTAAAGTCACCCGCGCATTATCATTGCAATAAATTTGCTTAACAATACTGTTTACGTAATAAAAAAAAAACATCACACGTGGTTTCGCGTATAAATGTCAACCGCCGTGTCTTGGGCAATTTATCTTAACAACAATCATTTTTACAGCGTTTCCCCTCTGTGATTAATGATGGATAGATTCCTGAATAATTACGAAGACTTTTAATATTCAAGTGATTCCATTTATACAGCATTTGCGATTCTATGCCGTGCGGCTTAACGTCTATATTGTTTTGATTGTTTAAGATGACCCTTGATGTGGTGTGCATGTGAAAGAGACGTATGACGCAGGGGCGTCTTCAGAGAAAATACACCCCATTTTGTGATCGAAATTAAGGTTATATTCATATGTATTGTGCAAGAATTCCATACAAAAGCGCGAGTACCATTGAATGCAAATCTCAACTGGAGTTTTGAGGGTAGTATGCGTTATTAATTTGTTATAATTGTCCCCCGTATTTGCTCGCATGTGGCATTTTTATTACGAATTAGTCGCAATCATTAATTTTGTTTTTCTTTTCAATGTAAGTGTTTCGAGTGCGCGTATTATTTCATTTGTGTGCGAAATATGTGTATTATATTTTTACGGAGTTATTGTGATATCGGTTACAATGGACTGTTGTAATGCATGAAACCACTCGCTTCGATCGCCTTTGTAACTGCGGTTAAATAATGTTAATGATTTTTAATTGTATACCACGATGTATTTGTATTTAGTTATTCATTTGGTCTGTATTTGGCGTTAGTAGAACAATACCAATTTTCGGCATTTACAAACAACAATTCACAGTTGAGATTATCAGATTATCTAGGTCCAAAGTCCATTACAAACTGAAATCCATAATCGCCAGCTCGCATATCAATATCAAGCTTACGTTAAGACACCAACTTTTCTCTGACAGCAGATTATCTAAGGGTCCATATTCCACTGTCATTTCAACCACTTAATACTGGCCATTATTAATTTCTCCAAATCATTACAATCCGACCACGTGCTCGTTTATTGCATAATCGTTAAATTTATTGCAATTTTAACGCAACTCCATAGAAAACACCCTCTGTTTGAGATATTAATTTGCATAGCCATTATTCGGTACCCTCCGCCATATGTAAATTCTTGTTTATTTGTCAAATTGCGTTTGGTTTAAGCTTAACATTACAATATGGTTCTGACGCTGTGGGGATTGGCTTGATATATCTCTATAGAATTGTCTTATTTAACGTTTTCTTATGTTGGATTTATTAAAAAATAAAAAATATTCAATCGGTATTTTATACTCCATATTTACACTATTCAGAAGAAACAGAATTTAGATTTTATAAAAATATCTCCTGAATAGCTCGTGGTGGCCAATCACGATTGAGACTAGCCAACGACGCAGGAGATATTATATCTCCTGACTCTTTATCATAAAGGGCCAGGTTGCGTGATATTTCAATTGTAATCTCTATTACAAATCTTACGCAATAGCAGGCCATATCACTGGATGTAAATAATAAAAAAACTCCTTTTTAACATGCGCACATAACAAATTTACAAATTATTTAATAACATCTTCACTTCATGGCAAAAGAAATGCTGCTCTGAATTTAAGACAACAGCTGAGGCGATTTTCAGCGGCACCTTTCATATACAAAAATGAAGAATGAAATATAAGCTTTTGACTACATATAATATATACTATCAAGTCAAAAAATGTGTTGTGAGATAATCTAATAATTATCATTTCATAAATTATCTGGGCCGTAAAAACCTTTACAGAACCTGTGTAAATACATTTTACATTTGAGAGCGATGTTTAAATGTATTTTTCTATTCGATATCTTTAAACAGTTATTTTTTCACCGTAAAATGACCTGTTCAAGAGCTGCAATTTTGAATATATTCCAAAGACCGCCTATATGAATACAAAACTTTGGCGTTTGAGTTAAAAGCGCTCATTATCAGCAAGCCTCGGTATTAATTGACGAATGTGTGCCTACTCAGCTGCGCTTAACTACGACAAATTGTTCCGTGTGGATTGCCTCCAAGTGCTATTCAAACGTATTCATTAAATAGGGAGATTGTGGTTAAAGATGCCTTCCGTTACGAATTTAATTATTAAAACTAGGTAAGTTACTAGCTCTCATCTCCTATATCAAAATCCTTAGCGGATGCCTAATGTATACTGGCATGCCAAATTTTAGCCCGATCGGTCTTTGGGCTGCGTATGGATAGATCAGTCAGTCAGTTTTTCGTCAGCTTTTGCGTATTGAACATATTATACATGAAAATGTAATATAACTTTTTTATTGGGTATTAAAAGAATAAATACATGCGTCAAAAGGGGATGCAAGATGAATGGCGTAGTGTATTTTCATCTACCTCGTAAAAACTGTTTTTGTAATCACGTAATACCGTGTATATAGCTAATAAAGTTTATTATTATTTTTTGTTCCTTTTTCCTCCCGTTTCAAGGAATTTAGTCAAGTGTATCAGACCGCCTCCTTGGTACAGTGGTTAACGCGTGAGCGTAGAACCGAGGGGTCTTGGGTTCAATTCCCGTTGGGGACGCACAAAAAAAAAAAATGTCTCGGTCTGGCAGGACACAGAAGGCTGATCACCTACTTGTCCGTAAAGAAAATCGATCAGTGAAACAGATGTACATCATCTGCCCCATACCCCACTAGGGGACACGGGACTTCAGTTCACACAAGTGTATCAGTGAACGGGGAAGCGAAGTAACTGCATCTTCTATTGCAATACCGATTGCAATTCTTATAACCTTTGGTCTCCAAGCTCTCTGATCAACTCTCAACTCACCTTTTCAATTACCATTCCGAAGGATCCCTGCCTCTCGCACACTAGTCCTCTTGCAACTTTGCCTCGTATCATATTCATAGCCATTGTTCCCAGGTATCCATATTGTTATGATATTAAAAAGATATACAGAGCACATTAAGAGCTATTTATTGGAGTCGTTCGCGCGAAAACTGGCGGTGCGTTCCGGTTCTCAAGTGCTCCATTCATTGCTTTGTGCCAGTCAGCCAATGGACATTGGTCTGTATTTCCATAGCTTAGAGTTGAGAATGTTTACGGTAGGTTTTGTAAAGGTCTTTTACGTTATAAGTGGCCGCATCCGTTTTGGTAATGATATATCGAAGTGCGGACGTATTTTAAATAATATAATTCATTGTGCTGTAATCTTATTTAATAATGAAATTAATAGGGATAAGTGGTGTTTCAGTGTTGTTATATGTTTGGCGTAAATGATCCAACGAATCTGACATAAATACATTGTTACGTTACGCATTTGCCTTTAAGAACTTAATAGTAAATAAGGAATTATCTTTAGATTTAATTAATTATTGCTTTGTTATGCAAGCGTATGGGGTGTATGTGTATGTGTGTGTGTGTGTGAGTATAAATGATGAAATAATTGGTGAACGCATTGGGTATGATAAGATTTTATGATAAAATTAAGTGTTACGTATGAAAACAAATGTTTATTGAATGTTATTTTACTTCAACGTAAAATCTCTATATCAAAATAAATCAATTTACAGTGATTCATCAGTATAACACATCAATACATCGTAATCGACAGCCCCTAAATATACATTAAACGCTTCCATCCCCCGAGACTGGACCAGTGACTTGCTTGTTACCCCCAGGGATGTTTCACATGGATGTTTCTCTTTCACCATAATGTGTAAAAACTTAGCATCCCGGTTTCAAAACTCGAGTTCCTTCCTTTATAATACTCTTGTATGATAAAAATAGAGTATATTTCACCGACTCCATTAGAGTCGGTTTTGAACCACATTAAGCTAGATTTAATTGAATCGCCGTACTTATCAAGGGAGTAAGAATACAATAACTTCATGAGTTTACCTTAGTATCCTGATTTGGATTGCCAGAATTAAATAATATCCTTAAGTGTACTCTGTGAGCTCAAATAAAATAGTTTGATTTTACGATGAAAGCGTGTGTGTCTTATTAAATAATACAATGATATAAAACTCACTTAGATCGAAAGGTAATGTTATGTTCTGGGTTACTTTGGGAAAATTATCAAAAGGTATTTAACTGATATTATCGTAAAACAAGGAAAATATGTTTCGATTACAAAGTTATGTTGTCTATATACAAAGATACATAACAGAAGACTTCCCAAATCCGTATGTTATGAAGGTACCCTCAAGTAAGGGCCATCCGTAAGATTAACTGACTACGCAGTGCGCTATGAATAACTTAAGAGCTATTTAAGTATCACGCCTTGCAAATTTATTAAAAGCATTCGTTCTACAGCCTTTGGCCAGTATTGTGAGATTTTAAAAAGGGATGAGTAGTTTTGTAATGATGGAACGTAAATTTCATCATCATGACCATCCTGTTATGTTGTTGTTTGTATGTGTAAAATTTCGAAAACTGTTGGTGGTTTTTATAAGGTTTTTTTTTTTCAAATAAATAGTCCGCTCTCGAGTTTTTTTTATATAGAGGGCAACTGTGCTGGTGGTTCGTCTGATGGTCAGCGATCACTGCCCATGGGCAAGTAAGGGTTAAAAAAAAGATTGATGACTGGATAGAGGGAATGGACTGGGAAGGGTGAAGAAAGGGAAATGGGCTTCCAGGTCCCCCATTCACCGTACGAAACACAATAGCATACTATTATTTCACGCCGGTCTTCTGTGGGGGTGTAGTACTTCCCCGGTGCGAGCTGGCCCAATTCGTGCCGAAGCGTGCTCGACTCCCACATTGAAATCATAAAATGCACCGTTTAAGTGTTTTAACTTTGTAGGTACTCGTATATACCTATATATATATAATTGTATAATCGTTCGAGCACTATCCTACAGAGCTTACTAAAGAGATATGAACTTGAAAAACATAACTCTCCTTTTGTGACGTCGGGTAAATAGATTCCCAAAAGGCTTTTACTAATAATAAGAACAAAGAGCATGGCTTAGTGCGCGCCCAATAGTAGAAAACATTACCGCTTTCCGTGCAGTCGGGTATGTATTAAAGGAAAAGGCATTAACCACTGAGCATACACATACGGAATATAATACGTCCTCAGTGTGTTGTTGACAACAATAGCGGAGGGAGAGGGATTGGGTTTGATTCGGGATCTTTCAAAATCAATTTTGTATTAAATTACGTATGTATGTTTGACGCATGGAAGTTTTTTTTTTATGTTTGTGTTTGCAATACCTCAGGACCTCTTGCCGACTGTGGTATAGACTTTATGTCATAATCGGGCATCTGAGCTGGTGGTTCGCCTGATGGTTAGGGATCACCAGTGCCCGCAGAGGTAGTGCCTCAGCGAATGCGCTGCCCACTTTTAATGGGAAATGGATATGGAAAGAACGATTGGACTGGGAATGGTAAGGAGAAGGATACTTCCCCACTCGCCGTACGAAACACAGCATGATTCTATTTCACGTCGATTTCTGTAGGGGTCTGGAATGTTAAACAGAATTTTAATTATATTATTTGTATTAAGGAATAATTTTCATCCTCAACGTTAGGTGTCTATTAGTTTTATTGAATCGTTAAAGCGTTTTCATATGTTTCGGGTGACAAACATACGTAAACTTTCGCGTTTATACAGCAAACATCGAATCGCTGCATACCGAGAATTTTATCTCATTGTCCGGCGTAAAATATTATCCATTCGAGTCGTGTCGGTCCCGATAAATGATTGACAGACAGACAAAGAGCCACTCTTTATGGTCAGCGTCATTTTCTTATCGAAATCAAGATTGTATCGAAAGCATTCATTTCGACATGGTTCCACATTATTTTACTCGCTTTCACATGTGTAAAGTTGGAACTATGTCATAATAACTTGAGCGTGTGTATGGTAAATGGTGGTCATTATTCGTATCACTGTAACGACTCTGCCCAATCTGATTAAACTTTTGGACAATGGAAATGGAATGTCTTAAATTGATTGTGGATTGATATGTTTTGTGGTTATCTTACTTTAAGTTACAGTAGCTTTAAAATGAGAAGGCCACCTAAAGAATAATGATTATTAAAAACATGTCAACTCACATTCATAGCACATGGTATGTATGAAATAAAGCTGGGATACCTCTATCCCAGCTTTTTTTATATTAGAGAGAAAATTATATTTGTCTACTTAAGTGTATTTAGAAAAAAAGCACAATCAGAAGAGACAATGTTAGCACGCTTTTGATAATTAATCGTTTCAATGCGATCCAAAATCTAAAGCATTTATAAACACTAGTACCTGGATGACCGAGCTTTCCTCGGTATTATTTTTTTTGTTTTTTTATAAATTGTGTTTTTTGGATTAATTATATTTAAGTATTATTATTCGCCAATAGATGTCAGGAAAAGCCATAATAAATTGGGACTACTCAAACGCCTCCTATTTGTTAAAAAAGTAAGTTTAAGTCGATAAAACACGAATAAAACACGAATATGACATTTTCTAAAAAAGATTCCTAGCTAGATCGATTTATCGCCCCCGAAACCCCCTATATACTAAATTTCATGAAAATCGTTGGAGCCGATTCCGAGATTCCAATTATATATAAATATATATATACAAGAATTGCTCGTTTAAAGATATAAGATAAGATTAGTATGGGGCTAGCCGCTACCCAAACAACAGTTGCCGCTAGATGGCGCTATACCAGAAACACAGATTCATAACAATCAAACATCGTCATTGAATGCGACAATCACGCACAATGCCACAAAAGTACGTCCATTGCGTGTTACATAAGACATTGAGAGTGATGTCTGCTAGCATTGTGGACGACAAACATTGTTGTATACAAATTGCCTGTAAAGGCTGTTAGGGACACGAATGTGGGCTGGTTTGGGGGATAAGCTGAAGCGAGGCTGGAAGACAAAAATGTGCCGGGATAAAAAATAATATAGTACTACCACAGTCCACGCTGGACTCGGGATTATATAAAGCTCCGACGACGTGTGTCCTCTACCAACCCGTACTTGGCCAGCGTGGTGAATTGTGGCTTGAACCTTCCATGGGAGGTCTATGTTCCTGCAGTAGGAAAAATATGGGCTATTGATGATGATGTAACTTTGGATTGTGGATTTAAGGAATTTTCGAAATCGGTCCAGTTGTTTTTTACAATATTCAATTGTTGTCTATTAAAAAAAACGTTACCTAAACTTTTGTCCTCTCCCAAATGACAACGATTCCCTATCAGACACAAAAAGCATCACGGCAATCGATTGGAAACCCGTGGATTTAAGGAGCAGCCAAAGAATACAGTCGGATTCGAAACCTCCTTCGTTTTTGGGACAGTTGGACAGTAGAATTAACATAGTTTCCACAACAGTTAAAAAAGGGATAGAAGACCTCGATATTTCTAAATCAACTCGTATAGTACCAACACAATTATAATTCGCCACGTTCTATGACTTGTAACGGTTGCCAAAAAAACTGAAAACAATTTATTATCACATGATAATCATTACCACCAACTACCGTCCAGTCAACACACCAATATAACACTAATTGCAAGTGATGACACTAAATTCTAACTCAGTATTTTTTCGCGTTAAATATTAAGCAAATAATAGATTAGTATGTCTGTCGGTTATTTCTTTATATTTTACAATAACACATTGTTAACCACAATATATAGAGGATTGATCTTTTTAAAGGCGTAAGCGATTTCTTTGATAAGCTTGGAGTTACACAAAAAAAATACATCCTGTGCAGTATGATATGCACAGTTAAGCTTAGTATTTTGCCTTGATCAGTTTCCAGAGCCCCTTTAATTAACCATAACCTATAACAAGTATTAACGCCTATTATAAAGGTAACCATGGGACAGTCATGTCATAAACTAAAATCCACATCCGCACATCTCAGCGTACGTCATTACCAATTTATTTTTGTTATTTGTGAACTGAAAATTATTATTATTAAGTAAGGAAGCATAAATAATAATTCCCACATATTAAAATAGTTGTAGAACTATAGTGCTGTCTTGAGCAGGCTTCCTTGTGTACCACAACATATTAATCAGGTTCCATCTGTGAATTATGGAAAGCGAAACAATAATAATGGCTTAATCTTAAAAATACAAATCTATTAGAACATCGAAGTTACGAATAGTTTAGATCTCTTATCTAAACTATTATATTATATTATATATATAAGCTAATAAAAATCAACACACAAGGATGTTAATTCTTCTCATTATGACGCTAGAATCGGCGCCATTTGTGAATGATGTGCAAACAAATCCAATAGCATTAAATATTTCACAACTTCATCTCTTTATTATATTTCGTTTGGTTTTCAATTTTTTTAATTGAAATGTTTTATATCTTTAAATACATTTTATGCTGTTAGTGTACATAAATATTTTTCGCAGTGGATAAAAAGATAAAATTGTATTATGCGATATGCCATATATAAACCCACCCATTACGTGAAAGAGCAATGATCGTCTTCGAAAAAACTTAAAAACTATTGAAATAGGTGATGAAAAAAAAATTGTATTCAATTCAGTAATAAGTATAAGGAAATAATAATAACCGACAGACTCAGATGTACCACAGCATGTCTTGACTCTTGATCAAACAGGTCATTCACTGCTTGCCTAAATAAATTGGATCATAGAAAATGGGATTTAAGCATGAATAGAGGAAAAGCATAGGAAATATTAAAAAAGCAATGAACATACTTTAAAACTGACGTGTCTCTTTCTAATAAACGGCTAGCCTCCTGCTGTCTATGACGAGTCAGTTAAATAATTCGCACAAAGCTCCGTAAAACAAACAGAACATTTCAAAAGAAATCCTGAAGTGGATTTGTAAAGAATAATTGCAGCCGTTTCGAACATTTTTCACACGTTTTCAAAGTAGACAGGCAGCTATAAATTAGGTTTAAAGTTGTTACTATGACCGACTGTAGGTTTTAAATATATAACAATAGACTAACAATAATTATAGACACGTCCAACTTGGAATATGTTTGATAACAGCATGAAAATGAATGCTAGAGTAAGATATAATTGTTGTGAAATTGTTATTTATATCTATATCAATATGCCTTTTCTATAATAGAAGAAGACTACGAACTATAAGTCTTATTCTGGGATTCGATAGTCAGTGGATTAAAGATGCCGGTATCGAATACATGGTAACTTTTGAGGGCTCTGTCGTTGTAACACATTTAAATAAGGAAGCGATGTACAACGAACGTAATAGATTATGGACTAAGATCAGATATTGAAACAGGGCGTTAATCGATCTGCTTCGTGCAGAACTTGCAGGTTTAATAAGGATCATGCACGAATCACGATGCATCACAATTTTAACAGAAACACTATTGTATCCTACAAGTATAGTTTATCTGATAATTTTTATACCCACTTGAATTTACTAGACTCTTCTCTGGCTTGTCTTCTTTTTGGAGTCTCTCTTGTAGTTTTTGTTCTTAAACTTATATCAAAAGGAATGACTGTGAATTATAACTAATGTTTTTAAGGCTCTCTTAAACTATATTAATTTTTTATTTAAACACCAAAAAATCCAATGAGATAAAAATTGAACAGGATTCGCCGTAACATTGGCTTTAATTAATTTAACACTTATAATGCTACAGGGGATCATAATGACCAGACAGAATTTTTGGATCTTATTATCAAACATATAAAGCTGTTTATCGCACATGTCCTTGTAACTATAATGGGATGTCGTTAATATTATGTGCAAACAAACAGTTAAATATTTTTACGGCAGATCGCTCGTAAAAGTTGATTGAAGTCCAGTTTGATAACTTTGCGACAATGGAATATATTATTAGCCCCTAAACGTGTTATGGGTGTACTTTATTATGATTTAAGCCTAATAAAGGTAGTTTACATTAAGGAAATACTTGGGGAAATTATTTTTGGGTCAATAAATATATTGTTTTTTAGAAAAAAAAAAACAAGAAACTCGTCAGTTTCGTAGTATCTTTGCCTGGATACCGTGTGATAATATCATTGTATAGCTACCTTACATAGCGATAATACCAGTTCTAAAATATAAAATGTAATTGAGAAAATCACTGTCCGCTCTTTTATTTCACGTGGTGTAAAGTCATAGCTGGATAATTTGAAACTATTTAAAGAATTCAATGATATGACATGTCACGGTCCCGTCAAAAGCATCAAAAACACGTCATAACTGTTTAATATCGCAGTAACCCTACAAATCGATACATATTGTCCACACCATGGGAATTTCAATCAGGCAAGAGAAAACCCGGTAACAATAGCGGCCTCCCCTTCGAGACATTAACTGGTTCCACATAATGCGCATTTAAAATACATGTGTCCATAGACATTATTGATATTATATGATAGTTTATTTTAGACATTGTGTCTTAGACGGTGTTCTTTCGCTTTGCCGCGGAAGGGTTGACCGGTCGGCGTATGGAGACACAAAGCGTTGTTAGGGATTTTGGTTGGAGTAGTTATTTCGGGTCATCGGTCGCGATGCGATTTGGGACAGCTTTTGACAAGCCCGTCATTCGTTGTTACTGTTGATTGACAAGTTTACGGATTGTAGCGTGATGTTTATTTAACGTATTGTTGGGGAATAATGAGACTGCAGGTTTGTGTTTCACAGCGTTTCGGTTAGATATACTTATGGTATATTATCGCTACTATACGCAATAATAAATATCAAAATACGAATACATTTAAGTATATATTAATAAAATTTATCTAATAACGAAATATAATTAGACGGCCAGTTTTAACGTGTTAACTCCCAGTAGTTCACTCAACTTGTTAATCATACTAATTCAAAAAAAGTGCGCTACACAATATCGTAGCTACTTAATTACCCAAAACATCATCGTTATTTGCTCAGTGGTTTCTAGGAAGACAATATTATGATTTAGTTGTGGTTGTATTTAGCGGGATTTATGTAAACAAGGCAGGTTGGGGTGATAAAATTGGTGGGATAAAGAATGTTTACTGAGATTCTTTGTTGAATATAAAATAGATTATATTCATCATCTTCAGCCCTTATATGTTCCCACTGCTGGGACACAGGCCTCATATGTGGTTTCAGGCTAATCCACCACGCTCGCCAAGTGCGGGTTGGCAGATGTCGCATGTCGTCGAACTTTTGATTCTTGGACATGCCGGTTTCCTCATGATGTTTTTCTTCACCGTTTTAAGCACTGGTGATGTAATCTACATGTGCAGATCAACTGAAAATTCAACTTATTTCGTGCACGTTCGCCCGGTCTCAAACCCTGACCTATCGGTTTTGAAGTCCGAGGTTCTCACCACTGAGCCACCTCTGCTTTTTTATACATAAGGCACAAAAAAATTGTAATACTCAATATTTGAATAGAAGTAAAAATAAGTGCAAAACAACTTGGAAAAT
>NC_052102.1:695247-722247 GCF_012273895.1 Zerene cesonia | reverse complement strand
CATTCGGGTCCGCGGGGTCGCTACTCCCCGACACCTCGCCACAAGGTGCCCTGCGGGCTTATTATTATTATTATTATATATATTTATTAGATTATATTACGTAGAGAGATTTTGATTAGCTAAACATTACCTTGCCAGCTCTTCTCTGTAGAAACCACTTTCCGCACCGGTGGTGAATGTTAAAACCGTATTATGACGAAAAAGTGCTTCTTTAAGAAATGTAATTAATAAATAGATGTTTGACGTTGAGTTTTACACCATACCTTGTAGGTAGGTTGTAGGTACTTATTTATAAGTCATTTTAGTTTTTCCCCCTTTTGCATAGCTTTTAGTTGACAGTTAATTATAGTCTATTGAAATGTGTTTTATACTGAAGTTTCTGTAAACTATTAATTAAATTATAAATATATTGTAAAGTAACTAATAATAGAAGCGTAGGATCATCTTTGATAATAGTTATTTCATTTAAATGTTTTGTTATATTGCTTTTGGAGTAAACAGTGTCGTAAAGTGAATATATTTTAAAACACATAAAAAAAATCGTATTACTAAAGTTTCATATAAAAATTTTAAATCTAAAACAAAAAGACTCGTTAGAAAAAGAGAACGAGAGACAAGAGATCAGCATTATTATGATTACAGCTCAATTTCGATTTAACAGCAATAAATTTTCGTTATTTCAAAGTAGTAGAGGATTATTTCTTATCAAAACCTGACATTTCATACAAAGTTGTTAAGAATGTCATATATATACGAAGAATTTGAGAGGGCTTCGGTTAAAAGTGTTAATTTGCTCAAATAATGATCATGGACCTACTTAGTGGGCGAGGGACGGTTCTTAGAAGGGCTCTGTTTATGAAAATATAGAACTTCTGTAGTACGCGTTCATGGAAACGAGTGGGGTGGAGTTGCGTTGATATTTAATTGCGATTTTTTCAGCAGAACGGTAAACTACGCAGAAGAAAAATTTACAATGATAGATTTTTGAGTTTTGCTATACTTATTGATATAAACGCACAACTGTGGCTGGTAGGCATACAATCCCATAACATTGATAATCTGGCTTAATGTGGCATGTGTTTATGTTTTGAATGGAACCTATTATTTAAAAGGTATTGTTTAAAAATTTAAAGACAATATATATTCACGTTAATTGTGTGACGCATATCATTATGATCTGAAATAACATTTATTTTGTAGAGTGGGACGGCAGAACAAAACATAATATTGTTTTATACATAACACGTTCGCATTTATTTTAAGCTAACAGTCGGAAAGCGCCTCCACCCCACCCGCTGTCCGCAATGTTCCTGGCACAGTCCATTACTTAAACAAATCCTGGTTTGTGTACATCGTCCACTTTACACCCACGGAGGGCGCAACCCACGGGACGGACTTGTATGTCGCTCTGTCATCTATCACTAGAATCTAATATATAAAATTCTCGTGTCACAGTTTTCGTTGCCATACTCCTCCGAAACGGCTTGACCGATTTTGATGAAATTTTTTGCGCTTATCTGGTATCTATGAGAATCGGCCAACATTTATTTTTCATACCCCTAAATGATAAGAGTAAGGCAGAACAGCGTTTGCCGGGTGCAGCTAGTTGTTATATAGTTTTCCTAACGAATCGTAATAATACATTTATAAAATGTAATTGTTGACACGGAAAACTTCGTACCTATACTAATGTTATAAGCTGAATTTGCCTATTTGTTCTTTTGGTTGAACGCGCTAATCTCAGGAACTACTGGTCCGATTTGAAAAATTCTTTCAGTGTTAGAAAGCCCATTTATTAACGAAGCTTATAAGCTATATATGTACCACGTGCAAAGCCGGGGTGGAACGCTAGTCGTTTACTTCTCAGTAATCCGTATTTAGTTATCTATATTTTTATGATTATTATTCTATTATAAGAGGCCTATCCATTTTTCCTTACTCTTCCCAGTCCTTTCCTTTATTTCTCTCGTAAATCTTCTCCCTCTTACTTCTTAATCCCTCTCCAATTTGAAGTCGGCAATCCATTTGCTGAGGCGTAAGATCTGCAATCGACCTTACGCCTCTCCAAATGTTCATGTGCGGTGGTAGCGCTAACCATCAGGCGATGCACCAGCCCCATTGCCGACAATGACATAAATAAAAAGAGGATACAAATAACTAAAAAGATATCAAATTACACAATATTTAACTCGATTTATTAATAAAAATATGCATTAAATTTAGCGTTTGTTTGAAACCTAGCTAAATTACTTTCACAACTGTTTTCCACCACTCTCGCCAAGGGCTTGTCTTATTATTTATCTGTAGTTATATTTTGATGTCGGATACTACATAATAAGGAGCATTTTGACAGGAAGGCTTATTGAAGTACTAACCACGTGATTGTGTGATCACATCGCGTGTGCTTGTGATATTCTGTGGCCACATTCTCAACGGGTGCGTAAAGCTGCGTCCATATTGTGTTCGCATCATAGTTGTACTTTATAATACTATGCGGGACGCTCCGGCTCGCCCGTGGTACATATATAGCTTATGTCGCTCAGTGAAGTTGCAGCTTGCTAATGGTGAAGGAATTTTTGAAATCGATCCAGCGGTTTTTGCGTGAAAACGTTAAAACAGTGTGAGTTTCCTCTTAAAATATTAGTTAGAGAAAATTAATAATATTTTATTTATGATAGCTAGTGTATACCCCAATATAATTATATTTGTCACACTCATACATACTCATAATCGACTAATTAAATTAGTAATTAGTTTTATCTATGTACAAAATAGAAAGGCGTTGTTTTCACTACGTATCGAAGTCTCCTATAACATCCTATGTCGCATAACTGCCATATGGTCGCACCTTTACTACAATGTGAATGAGTATTCATCTCTGTGTATCAAGCGACGCTCTCAAAAAGGAAATCACGATGTTTTTCTGTCACATATTACGTCATTGTTACTATTAACGCGACTGTTCAATATGTCTAGCTGTTTAACGTTGTGGTGGCTGCCGAGGCTGTCAGTTGCCTTTTTAGTTGATGATAATCTATTAAGATAACTAAATACGCAACTATCGTAATATCTATATATATCTATAGTTGAATTATTATATAATCATAAGTGAAATATAACTTTAATTGTCTTTCACTACGAAATTAGGTACACAAATTCAATACATCGTAAATACATCGTTAGCTTAATATCTAGTGTTGATGATGAGAGCCTGGTGCTTGAAATAGGTTTCAAAATATAATTTAGTTTGTGTTTAGGTTGATATTGAACTTCATTTTTTATGGTATAGTCAGACAAAGGAGTTGGTAGTACGTCTTGGTAAGCGCCACCATTGCCCATGATCATAAGCAGAGTCGTAAGGCAATTTGGATAGGCCATACGTCTCTGCAAATGGATTGCCGCCTTCAAAAGGTGTGGGATAAAGAAAGAATTGATGAGGGGAATAAAGGAAAGGACTGGGAATGGTAAGGAAATGGATACGGCCTCCGATTACGGAGTCAAAAATTTAACACCACCTTTTCCCTACATAGATAATATTATAGAAAAAAAAAGAAGTAGAGATAGTTAGAATTTAGATTAAGTTAAAAAAGTAAGCCTAAGTATTTAGTCAAAGAAATTAAATAAACTCACTAGCATATTTACTTTCTATATATATTCTTAATGATAATAATAGTTATTTTAATCAACTTAAAAAGATAGCAAAATAATGCGTCATACTAACTTACATAAAGTTAAAGAAAACTTTTCCGAAACAACTTTCAAAACATTGATCGAAGACTGTTAAATAACAGATCGTTTGTTCCTTCACAAAACCGCAGGCTTTAAAAAACTTAATATGTAAATCCCTAACATTTATTGAACACTAAACAGTTGTTTGGAAACATACCTCTCCCATAAACACACAATCTTTATGGCTTGAAGACAATGGCGAATAAATAATACATCTTATAGAAATTTGCACGCTTTCGTAAAGCTGAGAGCACAATTGGCTAGGCTTTTACCACGGTTTTGCGTGGCTATAGGGCAATGTTTTACACGGTTGGCTGTCTTTCGCATCAATGTAGGCGCAGTTTGAGATAAAATTGAAGACAATCCAAACACAGCGTTTCAAAATATTGCCATACATATTAGGAATAGTTTAGAATCTAGTTTAGAATAGTTTAAAGTAATCATATTGGTTCTATTTAAATAAAATTCTGATAGATAATATAATGATAAATATGATATTGTTTTTTCATTCCCATCAATGACATTTTTGCTTGTATAAATGCAGCGGATATAATTGTCTTGCAATTTATACAAACCAGATTATATTTAGACATAACTAGTTAGATGTCGAATGTAGTCTAGACCTGCAAAAGCACAGACAGTGCATTTCCAATACCCGTAGTTTACCGCAAACTTTATACAAATGCTAAAACATTTCATAATCTTCTCAGCCGTAAATCTAGAAGGTTCGACAAATACCTATCTATCCATGCGGTTTAGAATACTGGGATTGTTTGAGGATATAATAGTGGTTTCACTCCTCATTGTCAGCTTTATTAGTCCTTTTGCTTTGGACTTAGTGTTCTGATCTGGGGATATAGGTAATGCTAGATCTCCTGTGTTTCAGAGTAGTTACGGGTTAAGGCGTTTGTGTGATCGATTATATGGTAAATTTTCGTAGTAAGAAGAGACAGCTTTCTGTTAAATGATAGCTGACTCGGGGATTTATTAAAATCTAGGAAAGTAAATACTTTAGCAGTCTGTTCTGAATATTCGACCTCTCGCTTTCGTACACACCAAAGCGTACCATAAAAATCTATTGTAAAATGATAAATTTCAGGCCGATTCATGCATGTGGAGGTAATGCCGAGTTAAAAGATATACGCGTGAGAAACCTCAGCCTCACGTTCCTTACATTCTAAGTTATAGCTCGAAGCAAGTTTGACGTTGACAAAAGAAGGGACTTCAATGTAACAAAGAACACTCTGAGAGCCACAACTAATTGTCTTCTTGTTTTTGACTTTTTACGAGAAAACCGCGTTTTGCCATTGTGATGTCGAAACAAACGAGCAACGGGACGGTACCTCGTAAGGATATTGAAATATTGTCTCGTAAAAATCTTCTTGGAGCCAAATCGTTCAACTTAACCGACCGACGTTTGACGTATGACTTCATTTATCGGACTTCGATATAGTTTTGCAAAGTTTCATCTGGAATCCAGAAACTGTATTCAGATCCTTATGGCGCACAAGTTAAGGTGCATAATTCTGAATATAGATTGAAAATTTACGGAGCGTAAGTTGCTGTGGGATATGATTTTGAAAGCGTTTCGACCGCAAGGCAATGAGATCGCTCAGTTCTGCAAAACAAAGATTCGGTTTATAGGTGTGTCCGTGATTTACTGGATCAGGTGGTTTGGCGCGTCATGGTGGGTTTTTGTTATATTTGTTTACAGTGTATAAAATCTTAGGAGATATCAAAAATATTGACTCGTGATGGTGCATGATCCTATATCTTTTGCCTGTTTTCATATGTTGATACAATTGCATTTAACTTTTACTAGTAACGCTTTGGAGTGAAAGTAACTCAATTTTAGTTCCCCAGACTATGTGAAAAGGAATCTACCATGAATGTTTCCATACTCCAACATGCTTTGCTTCTAGCATTACTTTTTTTTTGATTAGTTAAAATTCAAACGGTTTCGAAATAAATCTTTTGTACATTTATTTGCTTAATAACTTCGACACACATTCAGCCGTACCGTTTTAGTGATTAATCATGAATTTATTAAAACTTTTATCGTGAATTCACAATGCACTAATCTTGCACGGAAATTTAGACCGTAAGTCAGAGGCGTTAAATTCAAATTCGCTGGCTGATATATCGGATTATACGACATTTAGACGCGTTAAGGAATGCTCATAAAAGCTGGAACTTAGTATTTTTCGCAGGATTTATACCGACAGACCACGGGATTGCATTTTTGTTCGGCCATTGTGAGAGAACAAGTGCTAGAGAAGTTTCACTCGTTAATTAAAGTAATCATTGTTTTTGAGAATTGAATAGCATTCATATTTCTATCTTTATTGAACTTTTGACGAGATTATTGGCAATATTACGTAGCTGGATGTACGATGTACGTAGAAAATGTTTTGTAACAACTATTTATAGATATCTTTAATTCGTGAAAAAATTGACACACACACACTAACGAAAATATGAATAACTTGTATTTTTAGAGCTCTTCTTTCTCTTTATTGGAGATAATTATTTAACCGACGCCTCAAAAACGAAGTAGGTTTAGAATTCACTTATGTTTTTTTATATTTTGTTAGGTTCTCGGCAACACCCTGGGTTTTTAACCAAAAGACGTGATTCTTTAAGTTTGTCAGGATATTGTTGACACTTGGTCCCAACTTGGAATTTGAAGGGACCATTGATCATGAAAAATCCTGTTAGTACACATATAAATTAAGATAGATTAACACAACGATGTTATGACGGTAATACGTTAAAAACCCGCCGGAACTTATCAGCGGGCAGTGTTGCTTAACCTTGCTTACAAGTGCGTGTTCAAAACACATTTGTAACCCATGCAAATCGCAGTTATCGCGAGAAATACGTAAATTTGCCACCGCTGCAAGCTACACACCTGCTGTGCTTAATGTGGTGTGATTCACTAGTAACGCGCGATGGATTTGCTTGATTAATGAGTGTTTTAGAGGTTAGGCAACATTTCTTTGGGGGAATTTAATAACGCTCTTAATAGATACAGTTTCTACATTATTTGATGGGTAAAGTATTTAAATATCTTAAAATCGGTTTTTGCGTGTTTCGTTATTAATTATGAACTAGCCGTTGCCCTCAGCTTCGCTCGCGTGATCAATATAAATTTTTATGGCACAATTTGATTTCCTTGGGGGTGGAATTTATCAAAATTTATAGAGGATGCCTCCGTGGCTATCTGCATGACAAATTTCAACACGATCGGTGCAGTAGTTTTGGCTATGCGTTGGTAAATCAATGTTTTTTTGAGACCAAACTAAGCCCAAGTAATATCTGATAGTTATTCATAGAGTGTTATTTAGAAGCTTTAATTACAATAGAAAAAGTAAGGCAAGGCATCTCTCTTGAAAAAATTATGATCTTATTTATGATAGATTCCAAGCAAAAGTCATCGTCCTATTATAACACTTATTAATTTTAATAGTGCAAAATTTGATATACGTAAATTCATATTCCCTTTCACTTACTTAACACTACTATTTTTAACTACAACCACCATGAAACAATAATCATTTTGAATACAATTGAAAACAACTTTATTATTTTTAAACTACACGACGGAACATCAAAAATAAAACACGACATCGCCAACCCTAAATTATTAGCACTTCATCCCCATCAAATCTCACCCCAAAATATCCAAAAACAGATATGTTCTGGCTTATCAGAGCGACCACAAAGCCTGACCCCTCGGTAACAGTCCTGGAGAACAATAGCTGAACAAAGTTATAACCAACGGGGGTCATGGTGGCTGGACGGTCTAACAATTGTTTCACAGTATAAAATAATACAATAAACACAATCGTTTTGTACACGCCCGTCAGTTTTGATTATGCACAGAGTAAGCGTAATGTAGAGACTTTAAGTTTTTCAAATATTGAATGAGCGATCGAAATTGTATTAACTAAAAGTTGATTTGTTTTACACACTCGAGTGTGTTCTCGCCTATGTTCATGATTATTTTCTTATTGAAATATAGATTTGACGGATGAATGTTTTATTACGACACGAACAGAAGAGCAAAATATTATGAGTTTCAATTTCCTGGTTATGCTAGCAATTAACTCAACATGTTATAAACCTTCCATTTTGTATATTACAGCTATGGTAGATAATTTAACTCGAAACTCATCTGAGCAAAATCTACCTAAAGAAATAATTTATTGAAAATATTGTTCGTACTAAGATATATTATTGTTTCCGATCTAAATTATAATAATGAATAAGAGAAATTTCTCAGAACAACAGTTTCAAACTTGTTAAAAATAATATTCTCTCTGTACTTCAATACTCTGTGTCAGTTAATATGTTCCCAACGATTGGCCTGTCGGTCCGCGTTAGTGTCTCAAAAGGATTTAATTTTACATTCATGACGTCACACACGCTAATCCTCTTCATTGATGTATGGTTCGCAAAAATGTTCTTGAGGTCAGCTGGGACAAATGCAGAAACTTTTTATCCGTCACTTTTTATATTGGGTGAAATACATTTTCGAATTTGTCATTATTTTAACACACATTAAGAAATGTATGATTATTTTTTTAATATTATGTAGATTATTATTTATAATATTATTATTAATTTTTTACACTTTAGTCGGGTGTGGCCTAAAAATTAAACGTCATTTAAATAAGTATATTAAATGTGTTGTTAATAAATAATAATACAACACATTTTTGAAAAGCATTTAACTGATTATAGAAAATATACGGCAAAATCCAACCCTTCATTAATGTAACGAATATACACACCATTGAAGCATTATACCTACTAAAGTTGAATAGAACATTGCATTGTATATTAATTACTATCACAACTATTTTGCCACCAGTACCACTGCTGACGCTACCTTATCTCCAAGCTATTCATATGCTATTGTTCCACCACCCATCTCCTTTGTGCTTGCTAACTTTGAGTGACATCTATGTAAGCATGGAGAGTAAGCAGATACTGTGATAATTGGAAAGGGGCCAGATAATTCCGATGGATATTAAAAAGTTTTAATTCAAGCATATGGTGGTTCGTCTCTAGAGAACTGGTTCATTATTGTGAGGGAGGAAAGAGCAACTGGTTCATTATATATCTACTTCGAAGGACCAAAAATTAACTCCAAATTTAGAGAAACTTATTGGGACTTTCTTTATAATATTATCATGCATGCATTTCCACCATAATCGACAAAGAAGCTGGTGTCTGGTGACGTTGTCATCGGTCGTTACCTTATGGTAAGCGCTACCACCGGCCATGATATTAATATGTGTATGTTTGATTTTAAGGTGTGGATAAAGAAAGGATTGTTGAGGTGAATAAGGAAAGGATTCGGAAGAAAAGGGACTTATACGGAGAGGGACCTTTATAGGGATATTTCCGTGTTAATACAATTAAAAGGCTAGATTACAACAAATGTTTTAATTAAGATGATAATAAACTTGTAAATCTATAAACAATGACACCACACGTTGCACCGAAGGCAAATTTCATATAACCAAGACATCAGTACACAATAGATTCTCCACGACCGGAGTGAGACGTAGGAACAATGGCGCTCATTAATTTTCTGTTTGTGTTTTGTTCACAATGCTAAGATTCCAAAGGCTGGCCAGCCTCACTTATATTACACATGTCACTTATATTGTCATACAAATTGTATCGACACGGTGTGTCGAGCGATGCGACGCTCTGAAAGACGGTTTGTAGACTTGTTTGGTACGTTATTTGTTTTGTTTTATTAAATTGTTGGAATTACTTCTTGGATGTTTTTGTGTTTGAGGCTACTGAGCTGGTGGTTCGCTTGATGGTAAACGGTCACCAACGCCCATGAACATTCGGAGAGGTAGTGCCTCTGCGAATGCGCTGCCCGCTTTTAGGGGGAAAGGGGGAACGGATAAAGTATGGAGGACTGGAAAGAAGGAATGGACTGGGTAGGGTAAGGAAAGGGAAACGGGCCTCCGGAAATGCAAATGCTATTGATTTGTGCGCTGGTCACTTTTTAATACTTTGGACACAAGCAACATTCACAATCGGCGGATTAAATGAATACTGGATTTTTGTAATTATAATGATTTTTATTCGTTCAATTCACTAGTATTATGAAAATGAAGAGGTTATAAGAGAGTTAGAACACATTATAGTATTTATTTTTTTGCTATTATTGTTTTTTCAAGCGACTTCAAAAAAAGAGGAGGTTATAAATTCGACTGTATTTTTTTGGCTTCGTTACCTCAAAACTTTTAACCGGGTGAACGGATTGTGATGATTATTTTTATATTTGAAAACCGGTGCCTTCGGTGTGATTCCATTTTAATTTGGTCTAGTTCTGAAAATTTGAATGTTGTTTAGTTTTTAGTTTAAATTTGTTAATATTTATTGTAGCCAACATATTCAAACTAGCTGACCTGATGATTATTCCTTTACGGTATTTAACCTCTTCATATCATATTATTAAAAGTAGGTAATTTCACTACACAGCGACTAATTCATAATATTTCAAATGACGATTCACAGAGAATTCTTATAGCGGCTAGCGGCGACCTCGTGACCTTATTCCGTATATATTAAAAGAACATCATATAAATGTTAATGTTAAAACAAAATATTTAATGGAGATGTGACGTAATTTATTTTGTGAAAGTTTTGAATGTCACAAAAGAGGAGTGCCAACCTTTATACTACTAATAAGTATTTGGTTAACTGCTTTTAGAGTTAACCTTCTTTTTATATATGAGGAAAAGGAAAAGGGCCTCCTAATCTAATAATTTTAATTTGTACGATATTCGACAACATAATTGTAAATTGCTTATAAATTATTTAAGATAATATGGTTATTAGAACTTCAGTTTTAAATTCAATTTCGTGTAATTGCACATTTTATTGTTTGACATTAAGATTAGAATGTGTTTTCATATTTATAATCATTTAACTAGCAACGTCACATTCGATGTAGTTTGGTGCATATTTTTTAGCTACGGTTTAAAGCTTTCACATTCAGTTGTAGTACGCACAATTACTTCAAAATCATTTGTATTTAAGCCTCCTTCTGGCCCACTTGTGACTATTGTACTAAGACATTGTCAAACTCAATACACACTAGGCTACCGCCACGGTAGTTCCGATCTTTACTCGCCACAAAGAAACGCGATTCGTGTCCATTCTGACATTTGTCAAGCATTGTCGTTGCTAGAACAAAACGTTAATTGGTTGTCATTTTTTAAAACGGCGGTAATTATTATGAAATAACTTCCAACAAATGTATTGAAATGGGTCGAGTGAATAATTGTGTAGCGATTGTTGTAATACGCGAACCGTTTGCTTGTGACTGATTTGGTTTTGTTTGGGATTTAGTGGTTCTTTGGCTGGTTAGAGTAGCTAGTTGTGTGTTGTATGCTATCTTACCTCATACTATTTAGTATATTGTATAGTTTGCTTCGTAGCATTTCTCAAGAGCATAAAGCTTATCAGATGTCCAGATTTTGTGAAAATTATGTTTTGTTTTGTATACAATACAGGTTATAGATAAAAATAAAAACAGTAGTTTCTTAGCCGATTTAAAATAATGATTTATGAATTCTATCTTTATTTACTATTGCTTTGCTTTTCTTGTTGTTTGACAGTTGACAAATCATGCCTTTTAAGGTACATTTCGCTTCCATTTACTATTATAATTCCTGTTCATGCAACCAATTTAATTAAACCAAATTAAGCAATCGAATACTTGACATGAATCAGTCGAAAGCGATCCAAACGTCGAACTGTATTTAAAAATTTCAATGAATCGAACCAAAGTGGTTCAATTATCAAGCGCATATCGCCCTCGACATCCCGGCGCGACCTAACGAAGCTTGAACCGTATTGTTTATATTACAAGTTGCCATATATAATGGATGGCAACCCTCGCTCTGCTGTCGTTTTTAAAACACATCATTATCTACGCTTTACGACAGTTTAGTAATAGCGGTTGGTTCGATGTATTTGTGGGCTGAGCTTTCTTTGTAAATTCTCGCAGTTTGTGTAGTGCTTTTAATGTTTTCAGAATTTGTTGTCGCGGTAGTTGTTGAGACAAAATCGTTATTCCAAATGATTTTTATGACGGGTACCTGAGTTTGCTGCACTTACATATGCGATAGGTTTATTGCAAAACGTATTTTATTAAATACATTTTATCAATCAAACATAAAGCCAAACCAAAGAGATATAACAAAGCCTATTTCTTCACAAATCCTCAATATTATACATCTAACATATAATCACTTACAAGAAACCCTAGAAAGTCAACAAAAGGAAAAATAGAAAAGCGATTTTCGACATAAATAAGATGGAATACAGATATTATCTTGGTACGGGGACGATTACACTCAACCCATGTGGGACCGTAATCCATTTTGGGGGTGAAAATTCAATCCGATGTCTCGATGGCCCTTCACTGATTTTTATTTGTTAGGTCATGTATTTGTTTAACAGTCCATGGGGATGAAACACTCATTTTAATTTCATGACTGGTTTATATTTCGTTTCGATCCGACGGTCTTTATTGAATGTTGAAAGTTTTGGCTTTAGGATTCGAATTGTTGGGCGTTATGAGTTGTGTTTTGGCTGATAAATATTGTTAATTTAAATATGTTTGTGTGTAAATAAATGAAATTATGTAATTTTTCTTGTTTCAATGTAACTGATTTCTTCTTTGACCGGGTGAGTTGTTAAATATATTTATATAACATTCTTTACATTTAACGTCGAAACGGCTAAAGCAATTTTAGTAGGTAGCGGATATAAAAGCGAGTACGCTACGAAGTACGAGTACTTCGAACGAAAATTATGAATATTTCCTGCAAATATTTCAATTAACGCAGACATAATTGTGAATTTGGTGACTTTTATCACACTTATATGATGTTTTAAAAGTAATAAAAAAATAAATTTGAAAGTTCGAAAAAATTTCATGAATGCGAACTCAAAAAGTGTAGAACTTTTTCCAGAACAATCATTAAAACTCGACAACTTTTCCATCACTAAATACCTATAACGTTTAATTTAACCCCGAACAGAACAGCTTCTAGCAATAATACAATTTCCAACTACTCCATTCACACTCCAATAGATTTATCACCATTATTCCCAACAGATCGTTTCCACGCATCTAATTCCATTCATTGAAAAGCTTATGTAAAATTACTGAACCGTACAAAACATATTGCGTTTAAATTCTATTGTAGACTCTAATCCCATACGAAAGAGATATCCGACGCCCCCTCTAAGTGGTTGTTTAATTTTATTGGTGAATTAATTGTCCAGTGCTGTAGAGCATAGCAAATAAACTGCAGCTCAAATAGACTGGTTTATGCTCAAGTGTCATCTGCAGAGAGATTTGCGTTAGGGTCTAGAGAGCTTTGTTTAATTAAATTATAATGTTGTGATGACTGGAATACACGGCGCGAAATTATTAGATTTTCGATTCGCGATTCTGTTTTCATTACGTAAGTGTTAATTGAGAATGTTTTTGTACAACGAATCGCTTTAATTAATTTTATTTAGACGTATTTTCTTTTCTTGGTGTTTATTAAGAGGTAATATGGTAGTAAGTAATATTTAAATATAGTTTGTTAACAATTTACGGGGTCACGTGTGAACTTTTAACAAACAGGCAGGTGACAATCGAGTAACCGCACACAAGTAGTCTATTATTGCTGTGCATTAACAGAAAATGTCTTCTCATCAACGGTTCATCTAGTTCGGACTTAAAAAATTGCGTAATATCAGTCATCTATGACAATACTTCGTTAACTCTCCGTTGACTTACAGTCACACGAGCACAATGACACAATCATAGTTTAACTTAAACTGTGCACGAAATTATCATCTCTACACCTCAGACGTCAAGATCGTGAATTGCGTAAATGAAATACAAAGATGGACCAAGGATTGTTCTTGGGGTAACCCCGTGTTTACATATACATATAAATCTTTGAACAATAACAATGAGAACAAACGCTCTCACCTCAGTTATAACTTGTAATATGTTAATTTATATTTAATATAATAAATTCGTGAGTGAATAGAGAATGTCCGGGGACAAGAGATATTGTCGTTGGAATACAATGTTTAAGCAACCTTCAATTGCTTTAATCCATTTTATTGCGTGTCACGAGTAGCTTTTTGTGGCGCGATAAAGTACAGTTGTTAAAAAAGTTCATTTTATTAATAGTCCCAAGTTCATTCAATATAGTATGTTTCGATGCAATATTAAAATTTATTTTGTATATAATATAATATTTACTCAGTAATCAAATACAGATAATATTATGTTACTTAATTAATTATTAATTTACAGAATTTAAAAATGCAGGTATGGTATTTTAAATGTATGTTGAAAATGTAAACTTAATTACCTAGTATTTACTTTACTGTTCAGTTCCCGTATCTGATAAATTTGTTGTTTTTTCTTATTTATTTTACAAAAAAACAAAAACCATCACATCACATTCTAAATACTTTTAAACTTATTCCCGTTTTTTCCAACCGTACTCGTACATCACATTTAAACTCCCATACCTGTCCCCTAAATCAAATTTAATTGTCATAGAAAAATCACAGCGCATGTAAATAGGCTAGCCTAGGCGAGATTAGCTCTCTCTGAATAGCTGTAATTAGAAGATTTATATGCAAAGCTCCGTTGTGGTACTTTATAATATGGTGAAAAGATGGTGACCATACGCTAATGCTACTTGGAGTGGCCCATTGTAATACCAAATTTGTGGGTCACACCCATTGCAATAGATTTATGACGCGTAATGATTTAATAAGTACATGAAAAAGGATTAAATTTATGGCATGACATATTCTCAAGCATAAACCGTTGGTCAAGCATAATTTTATTGCATCTGTTATAGAAATCGTAGAAACAGATGCTTCGAAACGTGAAAAATACAAAAATAAAAGTTCTGGGATTGCGTCTGCGATCATACAATTACAAGCATTCAATTCATTTAAAATGAAACAAAACAATTTACACATACACTCCAATAATCATGATACCAATTTATAGCGATACAAAAATTTTCCCAGAATCCGTTATACAAAAAACGCGGGTACGATGATTGACAGAGATTTAGGTATTGTTGCGAAAAGCACAGTTCATAGGTCGGTACGGACTGCGCCATCTTCATTGTGACGTGAATAGGCAATGTCAAGTCTTGAAGAGTAAACAAAAGTACCTTTGTCAGTTCGCCTTTTGTCGTCTTTGATACTGTCCCGATTTCTCAACGGAGATCTTGTATTGCATTTTTAATTTACATGATGTGCAAAAAAATTGCATCGCTTTTTTTCGAGGGCTCGCCCATTGTTCTGGATTGCGATATTGTTTGGACTTTGACCTTTGTTTCAGTATGTCTTACCATTTGAGTATTGTTATTATTTCGTTTGATGTTAAGGGATTGTACTATTTATTGGTACATTTGGTTGTTGTTGCATTAGTAGTAGGTTGTTGTAATTTGTTATCATTATTATCTTCACCTTTATCTCCAAAAATATTGACTCCTTTGATGTTGGCTTTTGGGATACATACAATATTAAATTAGAGCTCATAAAACAACATCATTGACAACTACAGCATTTACCTTGTTCTCCTATGAGCTATGTTATTCTGAAAAAGGCAAAACACATTGCCAAACAACTCCACTTCTTAAAGGTAACGTATTTCTTCCAACTTTAGATTACGAAGCAAACTTTATCAAGCGAAACCAATGCTCCAATGTTTGCTCGGTAAAATTAACAGAAAAAGATCTAGAAACAAAACGAGAAACGGATGGAAAAACTTCGCAAACTCGTTGCGGTTCTAGGTACGAAACTTCAGCACTGAAGTTTAGAAGGCACGTGAATTGAGGATTATCGTTTTTCACTTTTTTCCTAGTCTTAATGGCTAAACGGCTGTTGCTAAGTAACAGTTTCTATTTAGGGTTCCGGAATTCCATGTGGAACGGTTATTTCGTTCGACAAATGTTTATGTAGGAAATTGTTCTATAATGTTATACTTATAAACATTTATAAAATGATCGATTTTAAAGAATACGATTTGAATTAAATAAAAGATTTAAAGAATACGATACGAACTGAACTTGCTCTTAGCATCAGAATAAGATATATAATAAGATATATATATATATGATATAGTGTTAACTCGAAATGGAAGTTCATAAAAATCCCCATAACGAAGAACAATTAATCATCATCATCATCATCTTCATCTCAATATATATTTTTTTATGCATTTGTTATAATAATTGTAGTAATATAATTTCACAGATATTTATTTACTAGTCGCTCGTCCCGGTTAGGTTCGGGTTGACCGAGGATAAAACAATTAAATAAATCCATATCAGGAATAGTGCTGGTACAGCTAACTTTCGACTGGTCAAAGAATTCGAAATCGGTTCAGTCGTTTTTGAGTTAAATCGTTTCAAACAAACAATGAAACCTAGAAAACATTGAATTTATCAAGTTCAGATTTTTATGTGTCTACTGTAGAAAACTATACGAAGATATGCATTCTCGTAAAAACAATCCTTCGATTACATCCCTTCATTTACATATATATTTATATCAGACTCCACACAAAATCACTCTCAAACTGAGTGTGGCCAACCATTTTAATCTGACCCTTTGAAATATATGGAATTTCTCTAATAGTATTGTTCGAACACTAGTGATAGACGAATGGAGGGCTCAAAGCCGCTGGTCTAGGTTCAATGTATTTGTCTTTAGGCCCAGTATGGACGTATCTGAGACAGGAAATTAGGTTTGGCTGTTTGAATGTGGTGTACCTCGTATCTGTTGGATGGTGTTATGCAACATACTGTATTGATGGAAATCAAAAACTAATAAATATTATTTGAAATGTGTGTGATTAATCTATATATAAAGATTTTGTTTGTTTGTACATACGATTACGCGATGTGGGCGCGAGTTTATTTATATAATCATTATTGAAAAGATTTTGCCGACAACCTGCATTATTTACTTGTTCTACGTTATTTGGAAATGAGCGTAACATTTAAACTAATATGAAAAAGAGGAATGATTTGTGTTTTTTGTATCATCATCATCATTATCAGCCTTTTGATGTCCACTGCTGGACATAGGCCTCTCTCATGGCACGCCATTGAGCCCGGTCGTTGGCTCTTTGTCGCCAATTGTGACCAGTGTTTTTGTATGTATGTGTTTATATATGTACTGGACCAATTTCAAAAAATCTTTCACCATTAGAAAGCTTCAATGAGTGATATACTATATTTTACGTAGTGTTTATCCCGGATCAACCCGAGCGAAGCCGAAACGAGTGCTTGTATTCTTTATAATTCTACGTGATTGTATTTTTATTATTATTTCATGCAAAACCTGAATTGAATCTAAATATAGAGGTATATCTTGAGTGGGAAGTTTGTGTAAATTATTAAAAAAAACATAAACTAGGTTCATTTTAACTATAAAGTCACCCTCCCGCATAAAGCCGTCCTCCAATCCCATATTCGGCCATCGTCTTTTCACAACGGCTTTCCGAGATAAGCGCACCAGATGAACACGCCATGTGAAGTCGCATTCGATTTGATTGATTCAAACTGTCCACCATCGGATGTTATAAGGTTCATATGTATTATTTGTTCGCCATTACGTGATGCGTAATTTAATTTACGAGGCCAGTTTTGCAGAAACATACTATGGTAAGCGATTTTTCCTTGCCAATTGAAAAATTAATGAGATTAGTCTAGAACATAAGTCTAAAACACTAGACACACACACGCTGTTTTTTGTAGAAATTATCATTTCTTTTTTGTCAAAGCATCTATAAAACCGCCAGTGTTGCGAGTGCATAATATATTCAATGGTGGCGACTTAACACTAGGTTATTATTCTCTATTATCAAAATTGGCACAAAAAAAACAATTTTCCCTCATCAAACAATTATAAAAGTACAACAGTAAATAAATATTAATAATGTGCTTTCCTTCTGAAGGTACCCGAGTATTATGGAGAGATACACATAATAATAATAAACATTTATTGTCAACAGCACGAAAACTCACAATATAACATCGAACAACAAAAATTACTCAAAAAGTGAATCCTACCTACATAATAATTGGCCCAAATTAAAAACTTAACGCAAATTTTAATTATCTTTGTCCGGTGCGCCACATCGCTTTGGCCTCGCCGCCGATGACTCAGCAGACCGATTGTCTTGATATGTTATTCAATATAATTGGGAGGCGCTAAACGATTCCATAATTTCACGCGACTTATAAAATCATTTGGCTTTTCTTGATGTTTGATTGTTTCATCCATCATTTGAGGGCTCATTTGGTACAAAAAGAGAAAAAGAATAAATAATTTTTGTGTTATTTGTAGAGATTTGTAATTCGTTTATTAAGGGGTGGAGTTAAATGATACCTACTTATAACTTACTGTTATAAAAACAATCTAACATAGTTCGGTAATTATAAATACCTAATTACTTGAACGAATGAAGGACCCAAGAACGCATTTTTCTATTTTTTGTTCCTTCATTTTTTGACATTCAATAATATAATTTTTATTTAATAATTCATTGTACCATAACACATTTTGAAACATATATAAAAAATAAATATGCAAAATACAAAAGTTATTTTTAATATTCGTTGTAAATAAACTCATTAACGTTTAATTAATTAAATTATTTTTATTACAAAACACAGCCAGGCAACATGCTGGCGCGTAATTAAAAATGATATCAATTACAAATTTTAAATATGGAATTATCGAACTAGTGATGTCCATACAACCGTGAAACGGCGCTCGTCGACAATCACCGTCTCCGCGGGATGTCCCACGTGGCCGGCGACTACCGGGGCGAGCAACGACGCGAGAAAATCGAATGATTGACAACAAATACGCCGTCAAACCGAAACGAACCTTCCTTACATGTATTAAAGCTTTATTTGCCTCGTGGAACAATAAATGTTTTTAGCATGAACGAACTGAGATCCTGAGTTTTCCGCTAATTATGATGCTAATACGATTTCATTGCGCACGCTCACTGAATTTTTAATTTAAGAGGCTCATCTCGCAAGACTTCGAAATTTAACTAACAAATCGTTATGAATTATGATCCTTAATATAATGGAGCTTTGAAATTAATGAAGGCGTCTTTTGGATTGAGTATGTTTGACATTTGATATCTGTTATGTTAATTATTGTTCATACAAATAACAAATAAGAAATTATATTATTTTATTAAATTTGGTTTTTGTGATCGTAGCTTTTTATTATCTATTCGTTTAATTAATATTGTTGCAATTACACAAGCTAGCAAGCATGATTTAAGACACGGAAATACGTATCATACACAAAATTTAAATTAAATTCGATATTTTTTTTTGTCACAAAAAATATTAAAGGCAAAAACAGTCTACTCATAACATTTGCTACTATAATTTATTAATCATGACGCATCCATATCACAGGTCCTTTGTTTCAAACATTAAAACACTATAGACAACATAATGCTTAATCACGAACAGTGAGCATTCACGTCTATACCGAGTAGAACAAAAGCATTTGCAAGTAATGCACTTATTAAACTAACTGATTACTATTTTCATCGACACAATACAAAATAATCAAGAATAGAGGGGGCTAAGAATGCTATTAACGGTACAATAATAGGGTATAGCCTGCCGTTACAACAGGAGCAATCGAGATAATTCTAATTACACACACTTCTATTCGATGTAGTCGATCGATTCTGTAGCATTATGGCAAGCGACGGGCGGTCTCGATTGTAGCGGTGCATCACTACCGCGCGCGCCAAAATTCAAATGTCATCGTTCCAATTCGAAATTCAATTAGGTGTAATTAATGCGCCGCTCCGGTGGCGGAACCGGAGGTGTTTGAAAACAATGATAGAACGCCGTCGGCCGCTCAAAGCGGTTTCAGAACGCAACTCATGGCTTTTTTTTTTCAGAATGGCTTCACTTTAATGTTCTCTATTCAAATGTTCTGGCTGTAGTGATTGATTGTATTTAAAATTTGGAATGATTTTTATTGCTGTAAGATGTACAAATGTTTTTATTGCTATGTGTAAGTAATAGAGGAGTTTAATAGTAAATTTTATCCAATGTTACCACTTTTAGGTCTTTTTCTTCGTTAATTAATCAGGTTTAACTGCAAAAGTTACCAGTTTATTACCATTTTATGGTAATCATATAAAATTAAACTACTCGTTTCTTATTATTGTACCGTACTGTTATAGACAAATAAATAACATTTCCACACACTATCTTCATACAAATTTAAAAAGGGTCACAATGCAATTGTTTTATTTATATTTCCAAGGCTTTTATAATATTTTTTTCCTTTAAACTACTCTCGTTATTTGTTATAAAAAACGATAAAATAACTATACCGTTACTGTTGCACAATCGGCATTGAAGACAATGTGTTATTGTATGGAACAAGTATGAGAGCTTGTTTGTATGTCACGACTGGACGATATTTTCATGTATTTTCAATAAATACATAACCGCACAGATTATACTGAAAGGTTATAGAAGGAACTTTAGTGGCATTGTAATCTATGCGGATGTTTACATTGAAATCACGTATAGATGGCTGGATCGATTATGATAAATTAAGTATATGACCCTCGAATCCTGCTGAAGTTCGCGCATAGTATGGGCTGGTGAACCATAGATATATAAAAAGTATAAAATAAACATATGTGTGAAAATATAATTCTGAAAGTATTGAACCAATTTTGCCGAAGATTAAGTGTAAACACGCAGTAACACTGTATGGGTTAACCTATTAAACAAGTCCGTTTGTCCAATTCCCATTTACATATCGACACGGTAATTCGTAAATACATTGATATCTTCTTTCTTCCATCCGACATCGTGTACGATATATCGCATGCTCTAAATATAAATCGGTAGCGATGTAGCATACGTAATTAGTTCGTGGGCGAGTTATTGTGGCCAGACAATCGGAAGGCGGGGAGCAAGCATCCGTCCGCGGCGTTCAGGTGTTAGAATCATTGTTCATAGGTTTTTTGGTCAACCGAAATGTATTGTAATGTCCTGTGTAATGTGCATTTGCATGTACAGTTCTACAATAATTATATTACAATTTTTCAACAATGAAAAACTTTATGATGGAAGATATTTTTAGGGTTCCGTATCGAATGGGTGCAACCGGACCTTAGATTTAAGAACCTCTTTACCTTATTTGTACGTGGAACCTTAGCGCTTGGGTTTCGACACGCAAATGGATGCTTTTTTATTTCTATAGTAGGTTAACCAACTGCGATCTAGAATAGAAGTATACAATTTTATTTAGATATGAAATTCAAATTTTATACTCGAGAGGCCTATGTCCAGCAGTGGACATTAAAAGGCTGATAACGATGATGATGATGATGATGTTATTCACGAGAGAAATTTAATTTAAAGATTGTATAAGCAGATCTAACTATTGAAGAGATAAAATGTTACATCTGTTTTAAACAAAGTGTAGGAGTGTATGTATAAAACCTAGTATTTTCTCGTGTTTGATTTTACGCGAGTATAGTACATTTAGAAATTAAATACTTTTAAATGCGATTTATTCATTATATTATTAACCCGACGTTTCGAACAATTACAGCGAGCGTGGTCACGGGGAGACTCAGTCTCCCTAATATAATAAATCGCGTTTAAAATCCATTTAAAAGTCTTTAATTTTTAAAAATATAAAATTATAACTAACATGTTAATCACCATTTTGTTTTCAACATATTCATAATTTCTCCACACTCAGCATACACATTAGTGGCAATAAACACACGGATAGATCAATACGGACCTTCTGCAACTGGGAAGCGAAGTTCACACCACGCAACCACTCTCACAGCCCGCCCTTAGAAGCGATCTCACAAAGCGGCACTCCGCGTCACAGTCACACCTGAAAAGTGCCTTATTAACAGCTTTCTATGTAGTGTGGCTTATCAAGCCAAAGCTGGGGGTTTTTGAAAAACTTCAAAGGTGGTAGGAAAATGTTTTCAGCCGGGCTTTCGCCTTTTTTCAATGGCAATTAGTTAACGTTTCCGCCGACGCCTGCTCTTATGCGTTATGCAATTATACCAACGAGTAGTTAGCTTGTCGATGCACGAAGCTTGGAGGCGGCGGGTGATACGTAGGAACATACATAGTACATAGTAAGAGAAAGAAGTTATGTGATAATGGATAACTTTAAACTCAGGAAATGTTTAGTACACACTTAATATAGTAAGAGGAAGAAAGTAGTGTGTACCTTTAAACTTAATTTTAATGTAAAATTGACATGATTTTGCGACGACAGACTCTCTGAAGACATTTTTCTGTAGATACTGCTTTCCGAACCGGTGGTAAATGGTTGAAGTATGTTGTGACGATACAAAACTGGTAGAAGAAGTCTAATTAGGTAAATATCCCCCGTGATCACGCTCGCTGTAAAGTGTTCGAAACGTCGGGTTAATAATATACTGAATAAATCGCGTTTAAAATCCGTTAAAGAGTTTTTAATCTTTAAAATAAACAAACGTTTATATTTGAGTTGAAGTTTAGGCTATGTATTAAAAGTCGGTAATACATCTTCAGAGGCCTCTATAGATACCTATGAGGGGTGAAATTCTTTTTTTCCACTCTTATTTAAAAATATATGTAATTATTATTGTTTCCTGGACTATAACGATCCTACGATATAAAAACCATTCTCAACCAACTTCAAAAAAGGAGAAGGCTCTCAACTGTATTTTTTGTGATTGTTTCAAATAATTCTTTTTTATTTGAAAGCTTGTGCCTTTCATGTGGTCCTAATTACATGGCCTTATTCTAACAATATGAAGTTAGCGTAGTTACTTCACAGAAATATTATTCAGTCGGCACATCCAAACCCCCGATCCGCGCACACTTCCGCGCAAGTAAAGGGTGTCTTAACTCTCAAACTAAATATTGATATACAGGTCGTGTTAATTAAGCTTTTCACTCGTTTAATTTTTTACTCAGTTGAGCTTAACCTTTGGTTAGTGGCAATTTATTTAGTCATTAATTAGCAATCGTTGTGAGCGCCCAACCGCGGTAGCCATTGTATTGGTTACATTAACATAATTATTATTAAATAATGTTTTACGACCAATTAATAATATATATTTCGTAAAACAAAGATTTTTTAAACAAAATCTTTTTTAAATAAATTATATCTACTTGTGTATATTCAGGTACAAAACATAAACAAAAGGTTATAATCGAAATAACCATTTTGTATTATATAAACAATTGAAAACATTCTACGAAACCCATCTACATCTCTAATTAGATGTTTAAAAGATTTGATGAAACAAACATACATACATACATACTCGCGCGTTCGATATAATTTACTTCATAACCAGTATGTTTCCTTAAAACCCATATATTATCATACAATAATAAATATGTTTATATAAAAATCTTCTTTTTAGCAAAAATCAAATTGCCTTCTAGGCCAGACTGACTGGAACCTTGCCATCAAAAAACTGACCTCACTTTAATCTGCTTAACCGAGGTTAGTTAGGACTCGTGCTTTTGTCTTCTCTCAAAGGTAATATTTTTTGCTTTGCGCTCCTATTGGTAAAGTATAAAATTGAAGAGTTTGTTTGTTTGAATGCGCTTGTCTCAGGAACTACTGGATCTCTTTGAAAATTATAACGTAATGAGTGTACGATATTATGTACGTAATGCGTGCTATAGGCATACGGGTGAAGTCGGGGCGGGCTGCTAGTAGCATCATATATGCTTCTATTATATGCCTTTTTCGATAAGTTTACTATCCAACGTAAAAAACAATTGTTCGAACCAGCAGTTCCTGAGATGGTTGGACGTGTTCAACCAAACAAACAAATTCTTCAACTTAATGTTTTGTAGATATAGTAGCCACATGCGTTAGAAGAGAAATAATACATTTTACATATGATAAAAGTGATAAAGTTTAGTGTTATTATCAAACAGATAAGATGATGACGAGATCATTAAGAAGGTGTAAATACAATTTATTTCGGACGAAGTCACGTGAAACTGCAAGTATTTAAATGTACACATTCGCAATAATTCAACTTTTAAAATATACACTTAACACAGTTAAAATTTATAATTGGCGCCTTTTATAATAAATTTGTTTGTGAAATATTTTAATTAAGCCGTATACGCGTTTTATTAAATTTTCTTTTATGAAAATATACGCTAATTTTTAATGTCACATTATTAATAAATGAATAATTATATTATAAAATTAATACTTTACTAGCTGCGCCCCGTGGTTTCACCCGCATAGTCCGTATCCCGTAGGAATATCGGGACAAAAAGTTGCCTATATGTTATTCCATTTATCCAGCTGTCTACGTACAAATTTCATTGTAATCAGTTCAGTAGCTTTTGCGCGAAAGAGCAACAAACACACACAATATATCCTTACATACTTTCGTATTTGTAATATAAGTAGGAAGGATTAAACTTTACAACATTAATTAAATCATAAGTTATAGAGTTGACTATTCAATATATAATTATAATATTTTTAAACTGATTTCTGATTATAACGGATCTTTATTTAATGTAGATAGATTATTACCATTAAAGCTTCATTTCGTACACTTTATAAATTATCTCTTCTGCAATGTACCTACTTATAAGTATCACAAAATCTATATAATTATATACGGACATACAGATTTACAAACATAACCTATAGGTGAAAGTTAGGAAACTTGTTAAAAATGATAAAATTGTGTACATATCTATGCTCAAATGAACATACTTACTTTTGTGTTTTGTTATAACTCATAAAGATTCTTATTCCTGAGTGTAGAAAAGAAGAATACGTATCCTAGATATAACTTCTCAATATAACGCTCTAAATATCAGGGGTTGCCTGGAAGAAATCACTCTAAAGTGATAAGGACGCCCCGTTATACATTATCTTTAACTATTGTTTATATTTTCTTTTTTCTTCTTCTCTCAATTCTTTTGGTGAGTGACAATTTTGTTTATGCACAATTCTCACATCACTCACATTGTCACGTTGGGAAGATAACACACGGTCAGAAACAAATCTATAATTGTAATAAAAGTGTTAAAATAAATAAATAACTAAATACAAATAAATCTTGCTGAGGTATATGCTACAAAGTACACACCCATTGCACGAGACGCAAAAATAAATTGTCTGTGAACAGAAGCATTCTTCTATTTTCATTAATTAAAACTCGGGAATACATTATGAAAGCCCAAACACTTACATTGCAAAAACACCTCAAAAAAGAGATCTCATTAAAATCGTATAAACTACCATGAACCAATTGGCAAAGCATCCTATACAGTTGAAACAGACCTTTCAATTGAAGAACTTCTAATTAAACTGTGCACTTCACATTTCGTCGGCTTATCTCACAAAGGCTTTCACGGGATTCTGGTGCGTTTGCGTTGGGTATAAGAGGCATTATTGTGTGCGCAAATCGTTATAATTGTAAGACTATGTGGGTGCGCGATCCTTTGAGTAGGGGTACCTAATGTTTGGACTTTTTGATACAAGTTGTGTCTTGTGTATTTCTATTTTTGGAGGTTATAGATACACAGACAAAGTGAATTGTCACTTTTGTACATTTTGTTTTTATAGATCTACTCATAAATGATTATATACAAGAAGCATTGTTATATCTTTATTTGTGATCAAGCACAATATGGCTCTAAATCTTCCTCATCAACATACCCTATAATTTTAAAAAGGTAAAAAAAAAACTTCTTAGCTACAATAGAACTTAAAAATTGTAATTAATCATTAAAATAAACAGTAAATCCTTATACAATACAAGTGAGCAAAAAATCTAGGTCTCTCACAAAACTAATCAAAACCTAGAATCCAGTTATTTCCGAGTATTCCACCCCATGGACACCCCGTTAAGGGACTTTGAACTCAAGTGCACCGTCAGGCTTGAACAATGGGAACTCAAAAAGGCAATTGATCTCAAAGACGCGATTAGCGGCTAAGGCGTCAAAGAGGAAACGGAGAGGCTCATGGAAAAATAATAAGGCCTCTAAGCACCATGAATGTCATACATTTAAGCTCTTATATAAGGGAAAATGCTTGCATCTGACGTTTACAAAATTAGTTCGCTGGCAAATTTCTATGGATGTTACAGATGATATTTATTAACTTCTACATGACCATTTCCATGTTTTTTATCAGTTTCGACGTTGAAACCTAGAAAAAAAGGATTCTGTAACCTTAAACTAACCATTCTTTAAAACGAATTAAAACATTTTTTAACTGTATTGTAGAAAGTTACTGATATATTTTGTAATAAACAAAGACCGAGAGAAATCTGAATACAAGAGAAACAAAGACACAAACTTTGATAACACTTCGAAATTTCCATTTAAATTGAACAATGGACAGGAAAGTTGGAGATTATAACGCATAAAACAATAAACAATCAACAGGGACAAAAGCAAACAAATTATACGTAACTTGGAAAACTTCGGGATGTCCAGGGCGGTTACATAACTGTAATGAAGAAGTAACAAACAAGAAACATTTGGCAGAAAGCCTAAAGTTTTGTATTACTTAACATTTTTGTCACACTTCAAAATGTTTCAGACAAAGCATGTTTCAACTTTGATATTACAACAGCTGTTGAAACATTATTGCATTCGTAATTAATAAACTCACTCAATATATTGAAGAAGCAATATTAAATTTTATATTGCATAAGAATACTCAGTTGTATATATATGATAATATGGAAATTTATTTATATCTTGTTCTATACAAATTGTCTTTGATCATTGGTTAAAACCAAAAGTACAGCTGTAAAACTATTGTATTTTTCAAATAGTTTTGTACTAATATTCTCTTATTAGTACAAAACTACTGAGAGTGAGAGTGTTTAAATTGTATGCATAGAGTTTAAAGTAGATAAGCCTTTCTAGAATAAGAAAGTACACAAATCTGTTTTTAATAAACCTTAAAATAAACCTTAATCAAATTTTGAAACGCTGGTTAGAAGTAGTCACAATAACAGTTTATATTTTTTATTACGATTTTTCAGAGAAAAATATTGCACAAGACGTGTTTGTACTTAGTCTGGCCATAAATACTGTTACACTTAATTATAAAAAAATATTACATTTGAATTTCGAATCTGTCATT
>NC_052102.1:683675-694247 GCF_012273895.1 Zerene cesonia | reverse complement strand
TATATTCCGCTTGGTCACTTTTTATAATGACACAATAGAAGGTAAATTTCATATTTAAGAATAAGTGGGCAATTGAGTATAATAGCTGATTATCCACTGTTTAACACATCATACTGTCCGTCAATGGAGTTAAACATTAAAGAATGGGAAATTTAAGAAGCAGTATTGCGTGACTCAGCGAAATTCTTGGACGTGTCATGCAAGTAACACCAGGGTTTCATGCAATATTTTGATCGATTTTATATATAAGTACTTAAAAATGATTATATGAAGAAAATTCCATTCAATCTAAAATTTCTATATAATAATCTACTGGGTAATATTTAACTCTTACATTTCAGGAATATTCAAATAAATGAATCCTATAAATCGATCAAACTTAACTCAGTAGTTTCTGAACCGACTAAAGTTGCATGCAAATTGATTGTCCAGAGTTTATTGGCAACTCAAGCTCGCATTGATCGGCGAAACTTGAATGCGTGAATGCAGAGCGTAATGATAAAGTAAAAACGCGCCAATTCACAATAACAACTGACAATAGGAAATTTATCGTTTATAAAAACATCACCGATTCAATAGACACGTCAATAGTAAAGAGCGTCATTTGGCTGCGTACGCGCAGCATGAGTGAGCTACCAAGGCATCGCCAATTCCTTTCAACCGAAACTTCCCGCGTTTAAGGTTCAATTTCATACATCATTATGGACGCGTTTGATTTATGATGTGGCGCGAACACCCAACAACAAAAACCTGGTTGAATAGAACAAGGCACATAAATGAATGTGTTACTATACTTCTAATTGTTTAAAGGTTCTATATTTGACAATGATATACGCTCTGTCAGAGATGATCATTGCGACAATATCTCTTAAAGCATGGGCACAGAGCTTCGTATTGAACAAACACAAGTGGTCATTACGCCCATCCTCGCTGGTACCGTTGCAGTGTAAGTCATATCTCTTACCATCAAAGCTTTCGCCGCGCGTCCGAAGTTAATTTTTATGACATCTCAACAACAATAGAAAGGCAGTATAAAGAAAAGACATTCCATAGTTTCTATTTCTTCTATTATTGTCCGTGCCTCCTTAACTGTTGTTTTAAGGACCTTCAGTTAAAATCACTATTGTGTACCATCTCTTACGGTCATGCTTGATTTTATGACGGAGCTATAACTATATTATTTCCTCCATTGTGCTCTCACAAAGCGTGTTTGGGGACAGTTCTTTGGATTTGCTATTTAACTGTTATTTTAATTGTTTACGCGAAACAGTTGGGAACACCACAAGGTTGGAATCAAGTGCGAAATTGCCAATACATTTCACATCTTGGATCTTTGTTCTAAGATTGATTTTCAATTAACTAACGTTAAAGTGTCTTGCTGTTTCGGAACCGCACTAATGAGAGCTGTTAAAGGCGGATTGTTTTGAAATAAAGACGTTATTTCGTGTATTGTTTGAAATAAATCAATACGATTATTGCTATTTAGCGAGAACCTAACATAGTTTCGAATAACTGGACATTCAATTACCTTTGTTATGTGTAACAGGATGTCTTGTTGTATTGTGTTTTGTTCATTATAGTGTATATTAATTGAAAGCAGATGTGAGAAGCAATATTTGAAAGTTATTTAGCATTTCTTTTTTCTTCTCCATCGTTTTTTAGAAGTATGGTAAATTAAAATTATTACCTAAAAGAAAATATAGAGTGTTACAAAGAAATGTTCACAAAAATAATCTTAATTTCTACAAACACCACCAAATAAGTTGTACAGCCGATCAAAACAAATAATAATCTTGAATGTCATAATTCATAAGCAAATTAGAAGCGTCAAATCAACCCAAGTATAATTTACAACCGCAGACCCAGACTACTGAACTATAATAAAACTTCAATTAGCATTGAGTCGCCCCAATGGAAGCAGTTGATACCAATCAAAACTTCGGGAAACTTCGATGAGTTGATTTTAAACCGAGAAATATAAAAAACAATCAATTAGACGAGCTGTCAGCGACAGGCGAAATGCGCTAAGGGTTTCTTTCCAACGCAGGAAGCTAAGGTTCAAGCATACCCCAGATGATCGTTTGGTTTTAACTGATTTCCTTGGAAAAGAGAATATAATTGGCGGATATAAGAAGCTGCAGCTCGCATTTGTAGTGGAGAGATACCCTATCGTTCTCTCGGAACCATGATTAGGGCGCTTGGAGTTTTATTTGAAGCGATTGTCAATATTAAGTAAATTGTTAGTGCCAAGTATATTGAATTGGATTTTTACGATTGTCTACACTGTATTCCAGACACGCACTGCGGCAGGGTGAATCATCGTGATTTAAGTTATTGCGAGACAAAAATGTGGTCGTTCCTTTTGAAACGATTTTTTATTTTTAATTATTGGAATGAAACGCTTATTCTTATTATTCCTATCAGCTGTTTTAAGTCTATATTATAGCATAGTTACGTAACATTAATCGCCAATGAACAAATTATGCGATGCAATTGGACTGCCCATTGTTATTTTGCACCAAATAATTTAACCAGAGTTGTCGTCAAATAAAAAAAACCTATCCAACAATCTGGATTCACACCCTAATCTCGTCGAACTAATTGCACAAAAAGCTCCCTCGGTTTGTTACAAAACAAACATACAAACACAAAGGACAGATTAGGGAAGATTCTGATCGTATTTAAGATAAATAAGTATTTTTGCTAAGTGTACGGCGGCTTTAGATGGAGCGATAAGGGGCAGCTGTAGTGACGTCATTGATACCAAGGTAATCCTGGTTTATTTGAGTTTTTTGTGAGGCCATCCCTTCGTCTCCACTGTGGTGATTGAAGTGACGTTTTAGGTCTCATCGCTTCTCGTTTACCCGCAAAATCGATTCCTGTTTCGTTAATTTACCGAGTTCTAAAGTTCTAGTTGCTTCCCACAGATATTGCTGAATGTAGATACGTCGATTTATTATTATCTTTAACGCTGCACTCCCTTTAATCACACTTATATGATAAATGCGAAAGTTTGTTTTTTTGGATGCCCTTCAATCACGCTGAAACCACTGAACGGATTTTGATGAAATTGTATACAGACAGGGTATGAGCTGAATTGGGTGATAGGTTACTTTTTATTTCGATTAAATGCTCCCTTGGGATAGAACAGTAATCTTCATATCCGGGCGGAGGCAGTAATCAATATACGTGCAATGTATAGTATGTCTTCTTCTCCACAGTTACTAAAATATAGTTTAATAAATATGAATTTTAGGACCAAAGATTTATCTAAAGCAATGTGAATATTTCTATGTGAATTCTCTAGTACCTAAATGTACCAGAAAAAGTATCTATCTAACTCATTACGCACGTGATATTTTATTCATGATGTAAAACAATAAGATACATGTTCGGACGCGTAAGAGGTAGGTTATTTCCGTATTTATTATGTTTAAGTTAGACTACCATTGAAATTATGTTAATTAAATGTATGTATTGGAATGCGCTTTGCGTCTCCTTTTATCTATTCTTCAAAACGTGATAAGTTAAATATAAAATTACGCCCGTGCCCTATAAGTGCCTACGTTCGTACGTAACGTACTCATTTTTAGTCCTCTCACATTTATAAGCTGTATGTTCAGTGAACAAAAAAATGACCCAATTTATTTCATAATGTCCGGACAATAAATTCAAACGTTTTATTATAAAAGTTTAACAATACGTGGAGGATTAACCGCTGTACCTTCGTCGCTTAATTGGTAACAAAGGGCGGCCATTTTGGATTATAATGTTCGATATTTAAAATTTACACGTGGAATATTTATTGTCTGCGGATACAGATGATGGAAGAATCTGCCGCTTTTATTTTTTTACGCTTGTTAAAAGAATGTTGTTTGCAAATTCAATGTTGACAAGATATTGCATGTAAACTACTTCTTCGATGATATTTAAGAAAAGTAGTTTTTAAACCATTTTACATCGCCATTTTCAACATTTGGGATTTTATTGGACAGAATTTTTCTTAAATACTCTTTACCTTCCTTAGATAGGACATAAGTCATAATGGTCACGACAATAACACAGTTTATTTAAATCGATAAGAATTTTTTTCAATTAAAAAATAAACACATTTTTTTTCTAAAGCGATTACCTTCAATCCGAACACAAAATACGACATGCTATCTTTCTCTGTGCCTACCTCTCGCTCGCACCTCACTACACGTATAAGCTGCTTATTGTATTTTTATAGTTATTTTGATCGCACACACGTTCATTGTGGAGATTATCCGACATGAATACAAAATAGGTATTATGTACAGCTGTATTCAGACAATTGTTCTGAATTGCGAAACGCCGCTGAACGCTTTTATTAATAAGTTGTAAATCGCGGAATTGATGGGCTTTTGTATTGTTCATTCATTGAGCGTTCATTTGTTTTGATTTATGAGAGTGACGATTGACAGGATGTTAATGAATAATTTTGATGTGTCTCTTTTTATGTAGGAAGCCTCGAATTGTGAGCTCTCTTCTTTTTCGGAATGTCGGTTAAAACTACGTAAGCTGTGTCGCCGTTTGTTAATTATAGCAACTGATTAAGCGAATTATAGCAACTGATTAAGACTAACTTTACACCATAAGTGTAGCATTGCGTAGTAGAATTGAAAAAGAGAAAGTATACTTTTTAAGTGTGATATGCATCTTAAGGCTGTTCACTTCGACTTGTTGTTTTGTGTTAATTCATCATTTGTCTAGACTGATACAAATATTTGTAATTTTCTCATATTTGTTAACCCGTAAAGCCACACAATTACACCCTTTCTCTCACAGCCATAAAAGTAGACAATACCAAATTAAATGTTAAACCCGCACATAAAATAAATAAAAAATACTTTACACGCATTGAAGTATAGACAATTGTAACCGATAAATCATAGATGACAAGAAACTGATTTTTTACAACCCTAGCTCTTGCAATTCGGAACTAACATGCTTCTTATTTTGATAGCAACAAGGTCTATATTCTTATTATCCAATGTTATAAATAAGGTTGTCACAACACCGCCCCGTCGTTCAGTTGGTCTGGTTTAGCGTAAATTATGGGACAACCCTAGACAATAGAAAAAAGCTTCATTCGCTAATGGATTTTGTTCTCAAAAATTAATTTGGGGTACTCGACAAAACTGTACGCACCCAATAACGCAACCCTAACGGTAGGGATGAACATTGCATTTTTAATGAGTGAATAATATTGAAGATTACATATTATTTGCGTATAAGCGTCGAGAATGATCTGAATTAATGTAGTTGGTGGCTTATAATTTATTGGCTTGACGTGTATTGTTGTTCAATATATCAATTTTAATTAATTTGATTACAATTGAGTTTAAAGAGATTTATTTATAATATTACACATATTTCAGAGTTTATCACTGTTTCATTCTTCTGCTTAGTCTCCACTGTGTCACCACTTGATAACTAGCTTCTGTCATAACCCATAACCATTGTAACATAGAAAAATACTCATGTACCGTTATTTACATTATTCACAATGTATCCAAAAAAAGGTCATAAAAATAAAGATGAAAGATATTCCAAATAAGAAATCACAACATAGCCCTTTTAGTATATATGTATATTCAACGTCGATATATTTTAAGTTTTCTTTAGGTGTTGCACATGCGTCGTATGCCGTTAAGGACTGAAGAAAATGGATGCAGCTTGGCTCAACTGTAAAATCGAAAGCAACGTCAACCCTAGGAGTCCCGTAGGGGTGTCAAAAATCAAAGTATAGGGTGAAGTGGTATTGTTTAACCCCATTCAACTTTCTAATTTATTAACTAAAAGGGTTGCTATCGTAAAAATAATTTTATTATTCGTAACGACGTCTCGGCCTACGTGATAACAATTACTGTCTTATAAATAACATTTTCAACCATCCAGTGTATGTTGAACCATCGTGTCTCATAAATTCCAGGTAACGTGGATCGTTTAAAATGGCCGAAGTCAAGTGCTTCATGTAATAAATTTTTACGTACTGTTAAAGGTTGTAATGAGACAATGAGAACCTGTTTTGTTCAATTAGAAATGATTTAATGTAATGGGAATCTTTCGCATAGACAATGTTACCAGTACAATAAATATTGTAACATTTATCTATTTTTATGGCACTATGAAAGAAGATTGACTTCTCCCACTGGAAATAAAAACTCACAGCCAATCTTTTAACTTACAGAACCTCTTTTAGCAATCTATCAGTATAAATATTAAAACATGTATGTCATAACTAGCTGCGCCCCGCGGTTTTACCCGCGTAAGTCGTATCCCGTAAGAATATCGGGATAAAAAGTTGCCTATATGTTATTCCAGTTATCCAACTATCTACGTACCAAAATGCATTGCAACCGGTTCAGTAGTTTTTGCATGAAAGTGCAATAAACTTTCGCATTTATAATATTAGTAGGACATATTGAATAGGCTATCAGTGAATTTATCAACATGTCTTTTATCTATCTAATTTAAAAACTAGATAAAATCATTCCAATGGTCACCATATACACGCAAGTTCGTCCGCCAAGGAATAAATCTCCCGAAACTCACCGATGGATTACATTTCTGTACATCAACGAAAGTCTCGTTTTAATATAAATTCAATAAATAAAACCCAGAACACAATAGAACGAATCGAAAAGCTAACCTTTCAAGGAATAACAATATATAACTTTTCCACGTTGAATGGATGTCGGGAAGTTCGGCAAACTAAATTTTACTTCGTATTCAAATGCGGTCTATTATAAGAGGGGAAAACATTATCGAAATCGCGACAGCACTCCGTGGAGGCCGCGTGTTGATTCTATCAAAAATCTACTCGAAAAGCGGGAGTTAGAGTAAGATTTGTGCAGTAGACATTGTTTAATATAACATTTACTTCGTTATAGTGCAATAAACGTTGGAAACGAATCGATATGTTAAGTTACATCGGTAATTGAAACATTGTCCAACTGGTTAGTATCATTCAAAATTCATGTGCAGAGTCAGGAATCGAGTGTTGCCATAGCCATTGTTATAAACATGACAAAGAAACATACGACAACATGGGAGATAATTCTGTTTTATGAATTAAATACTAAAACCTTTGTAGCTACATGTTGACATGTTATTATTATCGACTCTATACCTATATTAAAACCAGGCTCATACCTTAGAAGACTACAACTAAAAACTCGTCTACATCATCCAATCTAAGGTAATATCGCAGAAATATTCAATCCATCGTCAGAAATAAGAATAGTGTTACTCAAGCCCCAAACGCGGTTTGGAAAAGGTCAGGTCTCAGGTCTGTATTGTGGGGAATATTTTTTATGCAGATATATTGGAAGTTGGAACCTTCGCAGTGGACATTTACATCAACTGGAGATTTAATAGAATATTAAAGGTCTTACTTTATTTGTTGGAAAGCCGTTTGTTTATTCGCTAGGCTGTTAAATCTGCTCTTCCAGGCGTGTTGGGCTGTATATGTTCATCTGGAATGTTCTGAAAAAAAAAATCCTCACCCTTCTCAGTTCATTGCTTCTTTCCATTCATCAATCCTCTTTTTAACCCTTAGCCCTTAAAAGCGGGTAACACTTTCTCAGAGGTATAATCTTTGCGAATGTTCATGGGCGGTGGTGATCACTTACCACCAGGCGAACAACCAGCTTCGAGGGAGGCCAGTTTCCACGCTCGTCTACTGTGGCCTGCTTTTAGATGAGATGAGAGTCTAAATATTCCAAGTGATTTATCCAAGTGATTCAATTTCACTAATGTCACTAAGAACTCCAAAAAACTCATTTCAACTTTAACAGCGATCATAATATATTCTATTTAATAATCCTTACTTATAAAATCGATGATAAATAATTTCCTCGACTCTATTTTCAAGCAATACCTCATACTGACCGGCTTAGACATGCGCCCGCGCAATAGTGCTTTGATTGCCGATAATATGTTACGAGGGGAGATTCCATGCACCTGCCGTTAGAATTATATTGTTTATGAATAACTTTTACAATATTTTGTTACAAAGTTTTGGATATATTTCGTATAAACTGTTTATATACAAATATGTATCTAAATGTTCCAAGAAGGCCTTCAATTTAGGCATAATTAGTCATTAAAATAGATGTTCTATAAGATTATTAACGAAGGTCGATAGAGAATAGACGCGCACACATAACTATATCTGTGCTATTGATTTAACAATCCCCGTAATAATCTTTCTATTCATCATGTATATTAAAAAACAAGACATTCCAAGAACCGCAATTAGGCACAGTGGACAGCCACAAAGACGTAAATTTATTGTCCACCACAAATGTTCCACGCACAATACACTTAAAACACTAAAATTTCCAACAATACGTACCCTTATTCATGACGCCTTTACAAGCCTGAATTCCCGCTAAATTCTCCCGAAGCGCCCGCAGTGTCACCAAATGCGTGAAATTATCCAACAATACACAGTAATGATCCTTCACGGTTCAAAAATAAAAATAAATACGTGAAACATTATAATGCAAAGTTATATCCAGCTCGGCCGCACGATTGTGAACCTTGCAGCTGGACCTAAACGGGCGTGAACTGAAGTCGGATATCAAAAATGCAGCAATCAAATTGTCGAGTAACAAACTTGTTTTACCAGTCGGTAAATATTTTTTATGAGTTGTGACAGAGATATAAGAGTTAAAATAAAACGATGTTCGAATAAAATCAGCTATGCGGCAGTAGATGTAAAGAAAACACCTTTAGTCGATCCGTGGGGGGCTTTCGAGTGATTGTTTCACGGCTCTTTTTGGATGTGGTTAAATTCGTACATTGTAGTTTGTAAAAACATATTGTCAACTATTGTCATACATAAATGGTTGGCTTCTGCTAAGTTACAAGGCTTTGTATTTAGGAAAAGTGCGGGCGTGCCTATGGGCGCAATTTTTGGCTATATATTGTTTCTTTCTTATATTGTTCACATTTTTTTCTAATGAGAGTGGTTTCAATAAAAACAAAAGTCGTTTAATGTTTTTATTTATAGTATGGAGTCTTATATCGTTTTTATTTGCGGAATACGAGGCATGATTTATACTTGAGCATAAATTCAAGGCATCTATTTTAAACAGAACCGCATGCATAACGCGGGTTTAATGTCGTCGTGTTGAGATTCGAATTATGCACGTAAATGCATATTTATGTTCTGGTTAAACAACTTTTGATGTACTCCCACTCAAATAGAATAGATATGAGTTATCGCTTGAAGGATTTAGACAAAAAGTTTACCTTCGTGCATTAATAAATCAAAATAATCACTTGACAGAGTATGTGTATTTAAATAAAATGACTAATAATAATGAAAAATTGAGAAATTTGAAAGTATAGATGTGCCGCCCCGCGGTTTCACCCGCGTAAGTCTATCCCGAAGGATATAATATAATATTGCCTATATGCTATTCCAGTTGTCCAGCTGTCTACATACCAAATTTCATTGCAACCGGTTCAGTAGTTTTTGCGTGAAAGAGCAACAAACACACACACGTCCTTACAAACCTTCGCATTTATAATATTAGTAGGATAGTACGATAAGTAGGATTTGAATGCTATAAAACTAAAAATGAAATTTCAAGTAGCCAGCATGACTTTTCACGATATGAATAAAATATAAAGTAACTAAATGTTAATCAATAAAGTTACAAGATGCTCCCCGGCGACATCCCGTCTGCCCCGAATGGTGTGGAATGCGGTCCAAGCGGGTACCAATAAACTCCAGACTGCACTATTTTCAAATATCGCTCACACACAACCACATCCATTGCTGCGATTGTATAAAACCAAAATGACAGACATAAATGGGACCGCGCAATGGACTTAATGATGGACGTAATTGTAAAGGAAAGTGAAGTATTTAAACGGGATAGTTATACCTGTTTGAATTTAGGATCAATTGTATCATTGTACAGCATTGTTTAAGGAACATTCCCTGTTCTTAGAAGTGTTCGGACATCAATATTTTCAATGTTTCCGTAATTACTAGAAGAACAATTTAAGAAAAAAATATTCATATATATATATTATAACTAGCTTTTCGCCCGCGGCTTCGAGTAGTCTATATTCTATCCCAAGGTCTAGACTACTTGTCAAAATAGGGAAAGTGGTTTAGGTGTTAATGAATCTTACATTTTTTTATGTTTGACAATAACGCACTTTCATACAAACTTTCATCCACTATTTCAACCCCTTCTTCCCATTTTTTGCGATAAAAAGTATTCCATTCCCAAGTTCAGTTCTGGTTTATACCAAGTTTCACCAAAATCGGTTCATTGGTTTAGGCGTGAAAGCGTAACAAACAGAGAGACAGAGTAACTTTCGCATTTATAATATTATAGTAGGGATTACGTTTGGTTCGGGTTGTTTTGCTAAATATTTTAAAATAATTGATACATGAAATAAAAAATGGACGTTTATTTGTAGAGATATAGGTATGCATCTGATGTATTTTTAACACGCTTTTATTAGCTTCACTTGTATGTTTGTATGTATGTATGTATGTAACTCACACCCGTTTTTCTC
>NC_052102.1:596303-682675 GCF_012273895.1 Zerene cesonia | reverse complement strand
AAAATTATTTTATAGTTTTTAGTTTGATGTGCTTGAAAAGCGTGTTTTTTAGTTTTTTTAAACTATATTTTATTTGTCATACAGCAGGATCTTCGATCAGGTAGGTACATCATTTTACAAACCCACACGAGCGAATCCGCGGGCGGAACGCTAGTGAAATATACATTCACTATCAAGAACAGTTTTTATTGTTGAAATCTGATTTATGTTTCATTCCGATTACAATTAAATTAACAAATAACGGTACAATTTCATCGTGAGTATTATTTATTCAAACATCATAATATAATTACAATATTTCTAATTCAAAATCAAATATTAATATACATTCGAACGATAATTTATTGTCAAATTATCATAGATTAATATTCATAGTTTGGCAATCGCTTCTCAATCTCATCGCTTTTATAAAGACTAAACGAATAAACAATAATTTAATAATAATAATTTATGTCTTTTGAACTGTTTCAAACGAAGAGTATTTCGGCACGAAGGTCAAATGCAAGGTTAAATTTAATCCTTTTGAACCTTGTCATACATCTTGAAGGACGGGAAGATTCGAAGGAAAAACCTACATCAACCTGATGTACTATTGGATAGTTGATAACGCATAAATTTCTCCGAAAGCGATTTGCGAGAAATAGATTACATCGGTCACTATAGTATGCAAAACTGTAAAACTATAACTTTATTAATAATAATATTAATTTATACAATATTATAACTTGATCTTAAACTTAGACATTCATTCATCTTAATTTCGTATAGAAGGGCGTTAGAATCGAAATACAGAAAACAATAATTTACGACAGGTTGGGCCAGCAGTTTCCACTGAGAAGAGCTGGCAAGAAACTCTGTAGTGACCTACTCATTTAAAATCATATCAATGTCTAATATTAGTACATTTTACGGATGAAATAGCCGCGTTAGACCACTGTCCACCACTTATATGGATCTTAAGACAACATACCATCTTCTTTAGTTCTGTTCATCTATTCTTGGGAACCATGCCATCGAATTAAGTGACAAGGAAAAAATTCAACGAAATTCGCTAGGTGATAATCTTTTTTATTGTACATGATGACGTAGGTGGAATCGGCACTGCTGGGAAATTCATAGGTTTTTTTGTTTCTTTATAGTAAATATTAAACCTATTTTTCGGTATCTTTCATCAATTGTGTTGTTTTTAAACGTCTTTTAAAATAGGTGGCTTAAAAGTCTTATTTATTTACATTCAATGACACAGTTTCGTAACCAAATTGAATCTATTTCGCCTTATACAAAGTAAGAACTCTCCAACGCTGTAAATACACGAACCATAAGAATCCAAAAATATCACCTATTTGAACATTTATTGATTTAAACCTACACACACACACGCTAATGTAAACACATTACTTCATATTAGATACAGTTCGGTCCTGACAGTTTATATAACTAAGAAAACAATTTTATGCTTACTTCTTTACACAAAATAGGCTGTGATCATCCCACACATTGGGCTCCAATAACATTATTATAGAGTCCAATTTTACAACCATCTCGTATCCCTATAATCCTACCTATCACGCAAATATGATCCTTAAAGGCACTCGAATAAACGTTACACATTTCAACATCGTCAGCACACAAGGTTGTGTATTAAAATATATTTTTAAGTTCTTTGTCGTTTGATCAGCATTCAAAGGGACAAAATGAAGCACCGAACGCTTATAACACCTTAGATTTATATAACATCCTGTCACAGGAGAAATGGTTCCAATTATATTCATCGGTTTTGATTATGAGTCACACAGTATTGTGACATGCGCACAAGAGGTACTGTAAATGTTAAAGAGTTGGAGGGAAATAAAAAGTGTGGTGTACGAAGCGAGTTTAATTGTTGGTGATTTTGATAAATTGTTTGTATGATTTGGAACATTGTGTGTTCATGTTTTTCATTTATTTGATATTTCGATAATGACTGTTACAAAGATTTTTATAGGATTATCTATAGTTGAATATGTAGTTAATACAAAAACTAGATGTAACCTTGTTATAGTATTTTCTTGTGTTTGATTTCACGCCAGTATTATACATTTAGAAATTAAAAAGTCAGTCAGTCAGTCTCCCCGTGACCACGCTCGCTGTAAAGTGTTCGAAACGTGGGGTTATTAATATAATGAATAAATCGCGTTTAAAATCCGTTAAAAAGTTTTTAATTTTTAAACCTTGTTATATTCAAATATTTGCCAATTTGCCCCCCAATTTTATGAATGCACTAGATGCTCGTCCTGACTCCGCCTGGATGTCAATCCCCTTTTATCCCAAGGTAGCAAGCATTATCGAGAATAAAAATTGGGTATCTTATCACCCAAGTCACTTTATAACCTGTCTGTATACAAAATTTCATCAAAATCCGTTCAGAAGTTTCAGCGTGATTGCCGGACAAACATCCGAACTAACAAACTTTCAGTAATATTAGTGTGATTACAGGCAATTTCATTACAGTCTAAATATATATATGAAGTAAGTAATCTATTTTCATTCGTAGCTCCAAATTTTTTAAAATGAAATTGTCCCTTAGTTCTAAGAAATGTCGTTTCCATAGAGAAGATTAACAAATTTATGGTATCGTTTATCTATACAGTTAAATTCATGCAATGATTTAACAGTGGAGACTACTCTATTACATAATAGTACCATAGATACAATAAAAAATTATCTGAATCCAATTTTTAGTCTATGGCATTTAAAATTAATGATTTGCATATTAATATAACAACGCCTGATCACGATGTATAGAAACAAAAACTGTAAAGAGCAAACGAAAAACAAACCTACGAAACAGATGATTTATACAATACAGATAATCAAAATGTCATATTCCCATTCATCAGATAATAGCAAATTGCACTAAAATTTTGATATCTATTCAATATCAAAAGTTTGTCAATAAAGCTTAGTGCGCATTGTCTTGTGCCGGTTATCTAACATCTCACGATTTGTGAAATATTTACAAGAATTATTACAAAGGTGTGCTGGCTCGCACCGGACCGCGGGCTGGCTTTTGATGTTGTTAAGGTGATGGGACTTGCTCGTTTACGGAGTAAAATTGGTGTAATGGCTTTGTAACTTACGTGTATCTTATTGAAATTTTATATTATTTCTTGTACTGGATTTGGAGAATGGATTATTGACATATTTACAAACAGAATAATTGCAGAAAAGTATTTTTTTGTTATTTGTTTATTGTTATTAATATCACAGTTTTATAGGCGAAGATAAATTTAAAATATGATATTATTTAAAACGCATTATATCTTACATATTTTTACACATAAGCAAGCATAAAATGAGACAAATGTTAAGCAATCGAAGTCATAAATATCTCTAACCACGAAATCCCAAAACCCACAAAGAAACTGCACCTTAAGCAATGATAAGAATAACTTAAGAATCACTTATTGTTCGAGCTAGCTTTTTAGATGCGCCTGATAAGGTCGATGTTGACAAAAGACGCTGCGACCGACGTCATGTTTGGGAGATCTCTCGATTAATATTGTTATAGTTATTATGTTTGTTATTATTCGAGGGGCTATTTATTACGCGGTATGAATTAAGATATCGTTTCGGTATTAGGTATAGCTTTTTTTAACTAATTTGGGTAGCCTCTTGTTGCGGGATTGGAATATATAACATATACAGAATATATAAGTAAATTTAAGAAAGAAACTGCAAAAATTTACACTTAAAAAGATCAAGTCCGAGTATTAAACAGATTCTAATTTATAACCTTAATTAGACTTTGTTTAACACTTATGATCTCCTATAGTATACAGGTCAGAAAAGGAAACAAAATACCTAAACGTTTCTACAAAAATTATCACTAACCGTTCCGGAGAGGAAGGTAGTTCACATCTAAAAATGGTACTAAATGATAACAATTTCCAATCTCAAAAGAATCACATCAATCGGTGGAAACACCATAAATATCCAGTATCAAAACCTAAAAAAATACATTCAAATTCAGAACCTCTTTTGGAAACGTCTGTTAAAAACAAGACCACATAACATTTATTAAACCTAAATTTTAAGTCACGGAAGGTCAGCCTTAACCAGTTAAGACCACATTAATAAGCGTGTCATTAACGAACCCTTTTCACAGTTAATCCGTTATGAAAACAAACCGCGTCTCGGAATTTAACTTTAATTTTTTATTCGAATCACAAGATTGCGGGGTCAGTTTTGATTGGGCGATTTTGTACTATCCTATTGAATGTTACGTCGTTCGCTTCAATTATTATTATTTTTGAACACGCTCTAGTTAGCTTCATGTATAATATGTTTCTGTTACTCTTGAGACTCGATTTTGACCCACTTTAAACGGACAAAATTTGTACACTTATCATGGCGAAAGAATACAATAATTTCATGAGTTTATCTTATTATCCTGAGGAGGGTGAAGTCTCTAGTTGGACAAAATAACATTTACGTGTGTTTCATTGATAAGTTTTGTGCATGGAACTGAGAAGTCAACCTTGCAAACAATCTTTTTAATTAATAAATATATAACTTTTTAAAATTACACCCAATTATCTTACCATGGACACGCTAGAATTATATTTTATTTGACCATATCGTTGGTACCACATATTAACCATCCATTTTTATTTCTAACACGAAAAGCCACAAAAATTTACAATGTAGGAACATTTAAGCCACAAAAAATTATATTATTTACACGCGTATTAAAGACGGCGAGGTGTCACTCCGGTATGCGCGGGCATCCGTTTTTTGTTCTTAATTTTAGATTAGTCATCTGTTAGATGATATATGCGATAAAATTTAAATGCCTTCGTGATAGAAACGGAATATTATCTTAATGTGTCCGTGCACTGGCGGAGATTCAATTGCAAAAATTACTGCTACATTATTTACTTGTGATGTCGGTTTTTCGTCCAAGAACAATTATTCCAGGGATAAATTAGCTAGCGGTTGTTTCACATCTTGTTATATTCTGTTTAGAAAATACGTATTTTAAATTGAATAGAATAATTGAAAATTACCATAATAAAGTATCGGGCTAATATTTCATCTAATAAATATTAAAATACAGTTCTATTTATAATCTATAAAATGATAGTAAGCGGAGTTTAATATTGGGGTAAAATAAGTATCACTATATAATATACAGCCATTCTTTCACGAGGAATTACAGCATATTTCATACAATAAATCGCTGCAAGATATTCAAGCAATAAAACAATTACACATAATTTACACTTGTATCAATAAACGTTGAAATTTAAGGGCCACAATCGCACGCAGCGTCTAACAGCGCTTTGTGCTAATTGGAACAAGAAAGGGAGCCGTAAATTTCTCGCGGCGATCCGATGATGTGATTCGAGCCTTAATTAAAAACCGTTTATGATGTTGTAAACGTGTCTAAGAGGGTAAAGAGTTAGTGATATTTAGACAGCGACTATTTTATTGTATATAATATCTTTTTTATATAATATATGCATTTTTTGGTTTTAATTGATAAGAATTGGATCTTCAATTTAATTGATCAGAACAAGAAAAATCAAGACTGACGTTGTATCTATAGTTTAATTGTAAATTAATCCATAATTTTCACTTTTTCTGGGAATCTTATTAAATCCCCTAACGAGAGATTGATCATCAGATAGCTTCTAGAATGTTCCCCTCTGTCATGATCCCGTCAGTTACTTCATCTTTATACACTAAAACATATGGTCCTCTCTGTTTTTGAGGTCTAATACAGAACCAGAACAACAGAAACCGCCAGAAGAACAGAATCTCACACCCATAAGCCAGTCTACTCCACTTAAATCTGTCTTTACCGCGTCTATCACACAGATATTATCTGAAAAAAATGGTGTTTGTCCGTGGATCACGCTGAAACTTATGAACGGATTTTGATAAAATTTAGTATATAGACAGGGTATGAGCTGACTTCGGTGATTGGATAGGACTTTTTATCCCGATTAAATGCTCCTTTGGAATAAACGAACGATTTACCAGCTACGGTGTTCCCGAACAATTACGACATTGGGGCCTTCAAGAAAAGAGCGTATATGTCCCTGAAAGGCCGGCAAAGCACTTGTAACACCTCTAGTGTTGCAAGTGTTTATGGGCGGTGGTGACCACTTAACATCAGGTGGCCCACCTGCTCCTTGGCTTGCCCTGCCATAAAAAAAATCTTGATAACCGGGCGGAGCCGGGACGAGCGTCTAGTTCTTCATAACTCTTCATCAGAGAGCCAGTAGCTTGTCATTAGGGAGCGCAAACTTACGACATTCACATAATTGGCCGCTATATATCATTGCTTTAGTGCGGTAGCTGTTATAAACTTGGGAAATGTAATTCTATCTTGTATTTAGCATTTTTTCAAATGATATTGGTTTTATTAGATTCAACTGATTTCCGTTTGATATTGGAATTTGGAGGCGAATGTTTGAATATAAATTAGTTGGATATATTTAGTTATCACTTGGTTGGCAGATGGCGTGGGGCCTTATGGGCTCATAAAATCAAAATGGTAGAAATTGCTGAGGTGGGATTATGGGAGATCGAGAGGCCAGTCGCTACGGAACAGCGTAAGGCGAGCATTCGATTCCCGATTATCGAAGTATATCTGTTCCTTAAAACATTTTTTTTTTATTAAAAAGCAGTTTGAAGTATTTTTTGGTACGTTACGTCTTGGAATATTGGTTACTTCATTTTATTGTTTTATGTATGAAAACAAAATACATTTTCTTATTAAATACTCAAATGGCCAAATATTTTATTGTTACTGTTTTAGTATACTGTCGCATAACAATTATGTTCAAATTATGTTCAATCAAAATATCATCATTTTTTACGCGGATCAGTCATATCACCTTTTTTGCCGACGCTACATAAAACACAACAAGGCTACCGCTGCCTACAACGCAACATCATTTGTTCTTCCAATCTGTCCTTGTAAAAATATCGGTTTTTATCGATTTATATTTTATTTTTCATCGATTATTTACCACGCTAAAGTGACCGGCGGCCAACAAAAGAGACTCCATATCTTACCGGATACGTGAACCCTTTTTGAGTGTTAATGCCGTGACAAATGTAGAATTTATTCGATCTGCAGCATCAGCCCCCTGCCGCGAGGGACTGACCTTTGGAGCAAACCTCTAATGTTGGTTATGTTTTAGTTTGGTGAGGAAATGTTGCGGCTATATGGGAGTAGAGCAGGATGCATGTTTGTTTGTCACAACAACCTTTCACCTTTATTTTCTACTACGGCCACACATCTCCTATGTATAGACCTTTGGGCCGTCTGCCGTAGTCAAGGGCTTGGTAGATACGTAAAAAGTACTATCTTAGGTAAACGGTATATCGGTAGGTACTATATTTATAATGCTAATACTTAAAAAAAGTACCATCTTTTTAACTGCATTTTTTTCTATCGACTAGATATTTTTAGTTCGAATCCATAATGTACATTTAGTTCGATATTGATTAAAAAATAAATAATATTATTTCTAATTAAATATCCTTTGAAAATTATACGAAATAGATAAATGACTGTACAAAATCCGCGGGAGATTTTCTTGTTATCTTAAAAAATTAAGAAACAAGACTTGCGTTGACACTCTGAGTTATTCATTTTCTGCATCATTGTATAATTAACCTTATTCCCATAACCTAAAGTAGCTTTTGACATATCGAAAAATAAAAATAAATTTATTTTTCCAATCCAGTGGCGAATTTTTATCGGCAATTCTTTAATTTAATTTGTTCATCTTATTTTGATTCATAATTAAAACCGAAATTCATGTTATTTATGTATTAACAAATAGTAGAGGTGTCGGGATTTATTTATGATTTCATTAATTATGTCAAAAAACATGGTTTATGGTTTATTTCGATTCTAGATCATTCATTCATTTGGTAGATGTGTTTTGTGTGATTGGTGGTCTAGGTACAGTGATGACTGTTTTATAACCTCGAATAGGAAATTTAGGATTTAATTCTTTATCCGTTTAAAAAAGTAAAGTGTAATACTTAAAAAAGTGTGATACTCGGCTATCCCATAATCCATGTATATTAGAAAGCGGGGTAGTAAACTATCCCATATTGCACTAACATTTTGAAAAGTGGGATAGTCGGCTATCCCATATAGACATCGCTTTCCCATCACGATCAGATACAGAGCAGTCGTGTCAAAGATCTGGTATTTTAATTGAAGCGATCCTTATCTCAAATGACACATTGTGTGCCGCTACCGGCTGTAGCTTAACCGACTTCACGAAATGGTGTATTAGGATATACTAATGATGTTGAATTTAATTCTACATTTACAAATGCGATAGATATTGACACGTGTCTGTTACGTTTTTACTAAAGACAAAGATTTATGTTAACCGACTTTGAAAAAGAGGCGTTATGATTTGCTGTGACACTATAATATACTTTGAGTGGTATTAAAGAGGTAGTAATAGAAGTTGTTTTCAAGGACTAAACCGATCTCCGAAAATACTTTGAATACCTTATGATTCAGTTAGTTCGCATGTACCGTGGGCTACCAGCAACCGCTACGACTCTGGCCCTTAAACAATACCCAATCGTTATTTAAGCATCAATCGAGTTTGACTTTCAGTCTGTCCTTAAAATCTGCTCCAATAACAGCTCTATACACAACAACACAAAGCCACGTCCATAACTTATGATTTATAAACCTTTATTAACAAAGCTAATGAAATTTCCAAGTGAACGATCGCAAAAATATTACACACGCTACATTATTCGCACAAAGAGATAAATGGTGTTAAAAATAATAATATGAAAAGCCATCGTTTTGAGTAAATCCCGATTGTTGTGCAAACTTGCGATCGGACACGCCAAATGGGGCGGAATTAAAAGCCCATGTGAATACTGCCTAATGACTTAGAACACTTGCTAACGAACGAATTTCGACTCTATATCAATTGAAATAAGATTCTGTTTAGATTAAAAATTTTGTGCCACTTATAACAATATGTATATTGTTGTAATCGTTTACCTCGTTTCATATTTTTAGATTTTTTGCCATTTATGGCGGATCTATAGATCTCTTGAAATCATGCGCACTTAAGTGGCATAATTTAGAGTTATTGAATTTTATAATAGTTTATGGATATGATATGGGATTTCCGTTTCGGCGTCTTTTAATTTATTATACTTCCTATTTTTTATTTTAATAATTCAATACATAAGCATTTCATACAAAAAGCGGCGCTTTTGCGATACTTTAAAACCGTTTTCCATTTGTTATTTAAGATGAATTTATACATTCATTTCCTGCAAATATTATAAACGCGAAAGTTTCTAAGTATGGATGTATGTATGGATAGTTATATCTAGTGATATTTTTTTGAAAATAAATATAACTATAAAGTCACAGTAAATAATTACACATTTGCCCATTTTTCCTCTCGTTAAGGAGATAGATAGGTAAGGCAGTACAGACAGAGAGGTGGACAGTATTTTTTAATAATTAAATTTCTGTTACAGATACTGCATTTAGTTGCTAGAAAATAAAATAATTTGTTCATATTATACAACTGTTTTTTGCTTGAACATTAAAAAAGAACACTTAAATAAAAATTAATTAGTCCTGTAAATAATGGTCTAGTAAATACAGTATTAACTGACTAACAAAGCAGAATTAAATGTAATAATATCAATTCAAATAAAAAAATGTAAGTAAACTCCTACTTGGATAAATTATACAAAATTTCAATTACCATATTTTACAAACACTCCAAAACGATTCAATTAGTTATGAATACCATCCATACAGATTCCTAAACATTCTTATCGATACAATATCTATCTAATTAATCATTCGGTATATCAAAGAGTTGGAGAAATAAAAACAAAATACTATAGAAGTAGACAAGAACGAATCTATTCGAAATTTCAGAAACAATCTATTTTAAACTCTACAGAGAGATAATAAAGTTGTTAATTGATTGAAAATACGAATACACCTGTTATATGCTTAAATGCATTCCATAGTTTGATAGTCGAAAAGCGATTATAATGTTTAAAAGGTAAGGTTAATAGGAGATGAATACACTTCGCTATTTGCATAGAAATTACGAAGATTTTAATAAAATTAACTCTTTGAAAATCGTTAAATTTAGGTCAGTCCATAGAGAGGTAAAATCTTAAATTAATTGGTATAGCAGCTTAGATCTTTTGTGATGACCCTTCGAAGTATTTACCAGAAAATTGTGCTGTGCAGTGCTGAGAAAACATGCTACTGTGTTCGTTCGATTATTGAGGGAGCCGGAGGCCCGTTTCCTTAACCCGTTAGGCAGATAACCTCATGTCTTCCAACTGTTGATTCTTGGACATTCCAATTTTTTCAATAATCTTTTCCTTCATCGTTGCGAGCAGTGATAGTCTAAATAATGAGCAGATAAATAAAAAAAAAAACAATTTATATTTTGCATTCCGAGGTCCAGTTGCACTTGAAGGCCGAGGTCTTAACCAAAGTCATAAAATATCCATTAATAAATTTAATTAAGACCGTCATAAAAACATCCTACCTCCACAATGGTACATACTGAATAAAAGTTATAATAATAAAAGGGCTTGGCGTCGGTATGTCTGCGCGTGACAGATAAAAACCGGATCCTCATAAACCCTCGTTCAATGCATGTGTTGTTTTTTATCTCAATCTTAGACAAAGCACAGATCATTATAATAACAATAGTTGTAAAGTTATTAGGTATACGATGCTTATTAAACTTTTAAGTCATTTCTTCGGTATAACTTTCACGTTTTAAAGAAGTATGTTCTTTATATTGTTTAATATGTTTAATAAAATATAAATAAAATGTAACTAACATAATTATATGCACTATAAATGTGTTTATAGAAACAATAAATATTCATGAAATCATTTAAAATTTGAGTACAAATCATGCTTCCAAAACAATTTCAATAATTTACGTATAGCTATCATTTATTAACGTCGCTGTTATAATCCATCCAATTGACTACCAATTTTTCACAAAATACATAGTATAAGTAACCAGTTTCTGTGATGTACCAATTAAAACACATAAAAGGCAAACAAACATCTTCCATGTAATTACTTGGCATGAATCCGAACAAATGCCTCGAGGTCGACAATTTATCTGACATACTCCAACCGTCAAATTAAAATAACGATTATTTCATCATCTCCATGACAAACTCGTTAAACACCAACATTTTAGACCTTAAAATGAATGCCATAGAAGACACAATTGCGCACCATAAGATCGTAGTTACAAATGTAAAAAAAACGTCAAGTCAAAAGTGAGACCATTAAAATGTAATGAGTGACCGATTAAGTGGTCCTTTATCCAACCACGTGCCAGACCAAATGTGGGCACAAAGAAACAAACTACCGTACGAATGTAACAAAAGACGAAGAAATAATTGTACAATTAATGTCTCAAATCTAAGTGTAATGGCACTTGAAACAGTCGAGTAATTGGAAGTCAAGATTCTTTAAGAAATCATGGTTTTCTAATTGCTTCTTCAATAAGTCAAGGATGGCTGCTAACAAAACGTTCAATACAAGCATTTTAATAATATAATTGCGGTAAATTGTTCTTACATTCTTAATAGCATTTCATTTTCTAATAATTAAACAGAAATGTATCCAATTAACTGGTGTAAAGGAAACCTAGAACGCAAATGCTCAATGTAGTTAAAGACACCTTGTGTCTTTAACTACAACTATCGAAATCTTTAAAAGCACAAAAGTCATACATAGGTCAAATATTACTGAGACCGTTTTGTGTTACACGTTCTAAAACCAGAAATTATAAAATATTGTTTAAAAATAATGCCTTAACAATACCAACCTAGAAAAAAATTAAATTATTATTTCTGTGACTAAAATGTTAAAATAGTTATAGATGTTTTTTTTTCAAAACAGTAACCGCATTATAGTATTCCAAAAGGAATTAAAATCCAATTCATCTCTCTTTGTTATCTGACCACAATCGCGAAAGACAAGGGGCAATAATATTAAAAAAGCGAAGGGTGGTGTTTATAATCTTGCCAACCAACCTAGTTCTGAGTGGCAAAACTTAAACAATTATAGCTCTTATTGGCTTGTGATAAGCTACATTGTTATTATGTACAATGGAACGTAGATTTTGTCGGGAAATAAATCCAAGATATCGCATGAGTTAATTTTTCCATTCTAATGCCTTTATTGAATATGTTTTAATTGTACGGGCGACAATCTGATACAAACTTCTCACGTTTTTGTGACACCACCTTTATTTCACATCCAGTATAGTATACCTAAATCGACCTCTAAATAACAACAATGTACTTACGATCCGATCACAACGGCAGCACAACGGTGAACATGGAAATCATTTATGTAAAGCTAAAAGCAATTGTACACATGAACTAAGAAATGGTCCAACAACAGATACGCTCATAATTGGTGATGTTTGTATAACAGGAGCCATTCAACACACAGAAGCCGAAAAGAGATTTAAAAATACAAACCTTAGAAACGCATCTTTACTTGTCTCCGCAAACAAAAGCGTTGCCTTTCAAGTGGGCGAACCGACCAGATATGACAAAGACCAGGTTGCGAGGAAACCAAATATTATCACGCACACCGTGCTGAGTAACTGTGGCGCAAACATTCATGGAAATGAATGAAATATTGGTCACTCCGTAGACAGTTCTCATCAATCCATTGAAACAGCAATAGATGAAGACCACAAAGAAACTCAATCACCACTGGCTGTAATAGAAAATTTATCAATTTATTATATTAGTAGTATTGTCTTTATATATTTAAGTCAATATATATAATAAGAGCCTTGGAGGATGTTTATTTTGCATGATATAGTGTCCTTTAGAATAAAAATTTTATCAAATATAATTCTTGCTGTGTATTATATACATGTATTTAAATATTCAAAATAAACCCCTGAGGATGGAGGATGATAACGTAACCGGTAGTAGTTGTAATTAAATCAAATTTAAAAAGTGAACGAAAGTGGAGACAGTGAATTGAGTTGCTTTGATTTATAACTCTATCAAATTAGTTATTGTCCAATAATAATTTCATAACTCAAAAGGACCAGCTGACCGTGCACAGCTCCTTGAGGGACGCCTCGTTAGCACGGGCCTTGAGACAATTCCAGTTTTGCGAATTCACATCGCCTTACAAATCAGCAACAATAAGGCATTGTCAAAAATAGCCAATAGCTAAAATGACGGGTTATCTTTGTGCTAGGCTGACTATTATTTGTCCCTTTGTTATCCGCATCCTCGGGGAATGCGAGACTCGATCAACAATGCCACCGTGAAACGTATTTATAAACGTTATGATATGAATGGATAATACTCGATTCGTTTGTGTTGCGACAATGTGCGCGAATCACAGCCATGGGCTTGTACAATTTGGGCATTAGCTTATTATTTGTTTATTTATTTAAAAACAAAGTCAAGAAACGTGGTTATTGGATTGTGTTAGACAGATTGTTACATTAAGGAGTACTTCTATAACATTAATAAAATAATCCTACTAATATTATAAATGCGAAAGTTTGTAAGGATGTGTGTGTGTGTTTGTTGCTTTTTCACGCAAAAACTACACGTGACACTTAAAAAACACGTGTTTAAATACATTCATATGTTATTAGAAATAATCTATATATATAAAATTCTCGTGTCACAGTTTTCGTTGCCATACTCCTCCGAAACGGCTTGACCGATTCCTCTGAAATTTGGTAAGCATATTGGGTAGGTCTGAGAATCGGCCAACATCTATTTTTTATCCCGATATTCCTACGGGATACGGACTTACGCGGGTGAAACCGCGGGGCGCAGCTAGTACAATATAAAATGAATCTGAATGTACGATACAAATAGCTCCCAACACAAACATAATCAGTGTTTCGTCAACCAACGAGTTGATACAATAAAAATAATCGAACGAATGTCCCTAAATACCACAGTCGGCCATTGTGATCTCGGATAAAGAACGAAAGATAAAAGAAAGAAAAACAAAAAAATAATTGTTTCGTTTCTGTACAGTCGTGTCACAGCCAGCTATATAACGGATCGAGCCAATGGCGATTGGGAAAAAGGAATGAAAATAATGTTTGCTATTCGCTCTGGATGGGTCATTTTATTATCTATACAAATGTTATAAAGCTGAATTTGCTTATTTGTTTGAACGCGCTAATCTTAGGAACTGCTGGTCCGATTTGAAAAATTCTTCCAGTGTTAGGTAGCCCATTTATTAAGGAAGGTTATAAACTATATGTGTACCACGGGCGAAGCCGGTGCGGACCGCCAGTTGACAATATTCTTGAAAGCTACAAAATATCGTATATAATTTCACAAATAATATGTTTGTTCTAAACTTTAACATACTGTATTTGTCAATGGCAATTAAGTTTGTCTATAATTTTCTCTATATTAAAATCTTTCATAAATATATTCAGAATTAATAGAGAAGAATGGAATATACTGTGAACAGAGAGTTTAAGCTTCATTCGCACCCAAATCTCATATCGACCTACCATATTGCTTTTATAACGAATTGAAGTGATATCTCAGAAGACGACAATACGCAAAGCTATCTAAAATAACAACATCTAATCTTAACACAAACTCAAAGAAAATTAATCGACTTTAGCTCACTGCGCCTAAAATAACACCGCCTTTGTGACGATATTGGATTCGATTGCGTATGCGCTCCTTTGTGACACTTTTTGTTGACTTTTATACAATTTTTTTTTGTGTGATTTGATACGTTGACGGATCTCCTTTGTTCAATTTTTTTTTTTGACACCTGAATCTAAGAACGGAGTAATGGCTGATCAATTTTGGCCTTTTGTGAAGATAAATTCCGCAGGAAGCGTCATTGTTGAAATCGGTTGCGTGTTTTTTTATCATTTTTGGCCCATCGAGGTAGTATCTCGCATGCAAAGGGGTGGTGGGATTTGAAAAAACTTCATTAAGAAAATATTGAAGGTATTCTCACATAAGATATGTGCATTCAAAAATTAATCTTCACGTTTGCTACTAAGTTCTAAAATCGAATAGAAAGCAGAGGGAGAATATTTGGCAACGATCTAAGAACTCAGATGTCTATCTATTTATCTAGTACTACTAGCTTCAACCGAGATCTGTAAAATAAAAAAAAAATTGTAAATTAAAGCGTTCTTCAAGAACCACGCTATTAAATGGAAATCGGTGTTCGAGTTACGGGCGACGCAGCGGAAACATTTTTTACAGTAGCCTGTACCATGTAGGAGAAGTTATTTAATGTACGGCTTATATTATGTAGAATACTCATTGTTATTAATAACGCTTAAACGGTGAAGGAAAACATCGTGAGGAAACCGGCGTGTCCAAGAATTAAAAGTTCGACGACATGTGACATCTGCCAACCCGCACTTGGCCAGCGTGGTGGATTATGGCCTGAACCTTCATAGGAGGCCTGTGTCCCAGCAGTGGGAACATATATGGGCTGATGATGATGATGATGATTAATAACGCAAAAGGTTCAGAACGACTGTACCTTTATAGGTTGCAAATACGTAACCTAAAGTAATTATGAAACAAGCTGTTTAGATCAATGGGAATTACACCTTGATAATTTTCTCATACATCGATAGTTATATTAAAATTAATCACCTCTTTCCGCTGGGCCTCCAGGGTCGAACTGGGCGGATTGCGTGCTGCGAGGCCCCGCCCTCTGAGTAAGGGAATGTGGAACTTAGAACATTCACAAGACGTTATTGCAATAGTTAAAGTTTTGTTATACATTTTATTAAAAAAGCAGTCTAGAAAATTATTAAACATTTCTTTGTTTAGTAACGAATTGTTGAAAATGATGGCAGATAAAATATACTTTTTTTAAGAATGTTATTGTTTATATTTTGCCATTGATTAAATAGAATATTGAAAAGCACACGCATTTTTTAACTTTAATTTTTATTCATTCATTATTTAAGCTAATTCTGAGACATTTTTTATTTTGTAAATCTTAACAAATTCCTCCAAGGACGCCAAGATTAAAGAGCGAACAATCTAGAATTAGCGAACGAACGACCGAACGAGCGAACAATCTAGAATTGCTTCAAGAAGTCACTACACGGTAAATGCAAATCATGAAATGTCCAGTCAGAACAAACTGTCGTCACCAGTTGCATTGTTTATTATTTCACTACTGAATATTTAAACGAAATCACACCTTTAAACAGCAGGTATTTCACAATAATAAACAAATGAACGATATTGTAACACGATGAACATTGATTTGTTCACCATCTGGTTGCGCCAGGGCAGACTGGGCGGGCCTCTCGCTGTGAAAACCCGCCCTTTCGGTAGGAATTTGCAACTTTAAGTATTCTCACGTTATAAGAGTATTTAATTATAGTGGTAGACGTGATATTAAATAAGCTTGATAACAACACATAAAATAATTTATTCATATTAATAATAAACATTTTAAATTTGCGCCATCAGCATCACTCGCTTAATTTCTCGATTCAGACGAAAAATTAACCTTAATATTAAACCTCTTTCTATTTGTATATGTGATTTTAGACACAGACGTTTATAATAAAAAGAGTAATAGTCAAATGTAGTTTGAAAAAACTTGATTTGAATCTGAAGGTCTGGCTTAATATATTTATCATTGTAATTATGTGGCGCATTATTTGAACATGAAAATGAGTCATATAAACAATAGAAACTGTCTTTAAATATACATTTCAGATCATCATTTCGATTTGTAAACTTCTCTAGGCGGTAATTATTTAAGGCTAAACGAGTGAGACACCAGTAGGTAGCTAGTAATCGCTTAAGGAATATCTAAAATTCACACAACACGCTTTATCAATAAATTAAGCAGCCATTCATGTAACGGATAACAATGTCTTGCGTAACAGCGGGAGGCAACACGGGGCCCCGCGATGGGCCGGGCCCTACATGCTGAGATGATTGGACACAAGAAACTTTGAGAAAAGGGTATGAGAAGGCGTTTCGAATTTTGTGGGAATTATTTTAAGAATCTAGGTATTCAATAATATTGTATTTATATGGATAACTTGCTGAAGGTATATTTTTTTAATCAAATTTAAATTTCGACTTATTAGTATTAGTTCATAAAGTCTAAAATATCTTGTCATCAATAAATCTTGAAGCTACAGCCAGCTACAGCCAGCCCAGCATTTTACTATGTGGTATAAAATAAAAAGAAACAAAGAAACAAGTGTGTTATGTTTATTCAAAGTAATAACGAATTTTATTGAGTAAAGTAAACCTTTAAAATGACAGCTTTAGATTATATATATTTCGTTCATACTTTGTAGTAAAGGCATTAATTTTCCTAATATTTGAACCTAATATATTATTTGTTATAGTTAATAATTTCTTATAATAATAATTAATATAATAATTAATTAGATGCAAAATAATATTTGATAACAAGAATGTGTCTTCTCATGAGCTAATGTTTTATAAGTTTGGTTTTAAAATGTTTTCGGTGATGCAAAACATATCGAAGGGCACATTGCTGTTGTATCCACATTTAACAATAGTTCAAGAATGACTTTTTAATATAATTTCACGTCATATAATGCACATTCTAAATATTCAAATGGAATGCGTGTTTAACAAACGGAAGGTAATAAAGCTGTGTTTAGATCGTGAAATTTTTTCTCATGCATATATCTTAATTATTTATGCATTCATGTCCAATGTAAACAGGGCTTATCCCACATTTGTCCAATGGCTAATTATGCGATATGGAGATTTTATGGAATCCTTGAAGGGTGTATAATTTGTGTCCACTGCATTTGAATATCTTGAAAGGGCGAGTTTTGAAGATTCCATTTGTTTAAGGAAGGAAGTGTCGTGTAAACATTCAAGTGGACTCAGTCAATGGTTGCGCTTTTTGGGTGAAGGAAAACACGTTAACGGAATGCTTCGATCATATAGAGGGACTGCATCTAAGTCCAGTAAAGCTTTTTCTTTCTTTATATAATAGTATATCCAGTAAACTTTTTTCTTTATTTATTTAGTGGGCATGGGTGGCTCGCCTGATGGTAAGCGATCACCACCACCCATGATCATTTGTACTAAATTTGGAACCCACTTGTCGCAGCTAAAAACAAATTCAGAAGATACATATTATCAAGCAGTCTTGTAGGAGTAGGTGCTTTTTAATTAGTTATCATTCTGAGTATTCATTAAGTATTTAAAAAATAAGTTGAGAGAATCGCATATCTTGTTTAAATTGGTTTAACTTTTGGTTATTGATACAGCGTATTAAAAATATTGAAAAAGTTGAAAGGTTTGATATTTAGAAATTTACTAAAATATCCTACATCACCACGTGATTGAAACATACGCACAAAAATAAAGATTTTCAGCTTGTTAATCAATATTACAATTAATAGTATTAAAATTCATATAGATAAAAAATTAAATGTTTTGTTAAGTTAATTTAATTTTATAAAATATATATTATTTAATCCTGCAGAGCCCAGTCTAATATCCAAATTAAAAAAATAAGTGACAAAATACAAATTTAATATCCATTAACTTATTTCCATAACCCGATGAGAAACCGGCAAAACGAGACCATGCGCAGGAGTTTCAACATGACGCGCACTCAGGCGCGCGGGGGAGTTCCAGCGCCGCCTACTTCCTGACCGATAGCTACTTTGTTTAAAAGATTATAAATAACTTAAAAAATATAGACAGAGACATAGACAAACATTTATTCACACACAAGAACACACACAACAACTAACAAAAAAGGCAACACAGTGATAATGTGATGGAAATAAGAAAAAAACATAAACATACACGACAATTTAAGAAGACAATAAATAATTATATATCTATATTACGTTGCTGTTGTGTGTTATGGCTGTGAAAAAGTCCAGGCTCACCTTTACATGCCATGAGTCAGTAATATCTAAGCGGTTTATAATTTTAATCTGAGAATCTTATCTAGGAACCCTTGATTAATATTCTAGAAGAGATATAAGAAGAAATCAATACAATGTCGCTATAGTTGAGTCTTTCTTTAATTAATTACTCATAAGCGGTCCGCCCTGGCTTCGCTCGTTTAACATACACTACAGCACTCAGGGATCACACACCCATTAAATATATTTTGAAATCCGTCCCGTAGTTCCTGAGTTTAGCGCGTTCAAACAAACAACCTCTTCAGCTTTGTATTAGTACAAATACAGCTAAGAACTAAGTCGATTGCGTGAAAAATACTTAAACAGCTGTTTATCCTTTGGTATTATATATCAGAATGCGTCTTGAATGGTAACGAAGTCGCGGCAACAAGTTAGTGTAACAATGTGTTAGGCTTTACGCCTCTCGGCTTAGGTTCCAGCGACACGAAATACTGACTTATGATCTTAGTCTTAGAGACAGTCTATGAAAAATAGGTTTCAATTTTGTCGTTAAATATGAATCGAGTCAACTCACATATGTCATATATGAAAACAGACAAACACACTTTCATATTCATAATATTTAATGTTGTTTGATAGTTAGTTGCCAAGAAATAAAAACAAATAAACGATTGTACCCACAACTAAACATCTATTCATTAAATATTGAAGGCGACACGAAACCACAATTACTGTATTATTTACATCGAGAATCGCAATATTAAAGACCGTAAATAAATAATTCGCAAACTCTTAAATAACATCACAATGCGTAATCAATAACAATTTGAGTGGATGCAATGTTGATTTGTTGTCCAAGACGCATTGGTTGAGCGAAAAATTAAATTACACAGGCCTTAATTTATGAGTTAGCGCTTGCTTAGGAACTTTCTACATTACTGACTCTTTGTAAGACCTGGAATCGTGGTAAAGGTGAAAAACATCGTGAGACCGGCATCTGGAAGAGTCAAAAGTTCGACGTTATCTGCAAATCTGCAAATGGTTATCTTGGTGGATTATGACCTGAACCCACAACGGAGGCCCGTGTCCCAGTTGAGGTAACATATATGGGCTGATGATGATGATAATGAATCATGGTAAGTACATTTGGTGGCGGAATGTTGTCTAGCACTTGGTAGTCCACTATTGCAGTGGGAATCCGGGCCGGGTGCACTGGATATGTATATATAAAAAAGACACTATAATTTTGAATTTTTTCATGTATTCAACAACTTTAAGGGAAAACTCTTCCCAACTAGGCTTGTGCCTAGTTTGTACCCAGTTATTGTTTTCATCACACAATCTGGGCTATTTGGAACATAGTCTATACTTAGTAACTGAAGCCACAAAGCTATTAATGTTAATAATATATATGGAATAGAAAAACAATCTTCATGTGTTTAAAAAGTTTTGTTAAAAGATGCATCATTGGCATACCACAATACAATTTTCCACTGTGCTCAAATTATTCACGAATAACTATTCCATATTTATGGCACTCGATACAAACCCAGGTTGCTATAATGGTGTAAAAATAGCCGATATTACAAGAAGTACAATAAGAATAAAGCCGTGTATTCGTGCATACTTGTATAAATAACGCATAAATGGCTCCAACGTAATCCTGATTTACGCGCCTCCCGCCGACTTCGCGTGTTGCTGGAATGTTCCTAATTGGGGAAACGACTTGAAAATGTTGAAGGAACATTTATTTAATGATAATATTATGTAGATATGCTGTATTATTTGACTACGTAAAATCTGACTTGATATTATAAACATCGATAAGCAACCATTTTCATGCGACTTCAAAAAGAGGAGGTGATTCCAACTGTATTTTTTGTAATTAATTTCAAGTCGAAAGTTTTGAGAGAATCAGAGCTTTTGACTGGGTGAACCGATTTTTATGATTTCTGTTTATTTGAAAGCTGGTGCCTTCTGTTGTAGCTTTAAAACTTGGACTAGTTATAACAATTTGATGGCGCTTATGTTTTATTTACAAAAAAAATATCATGTTTGGTTTGTTACTAAAACTTTAATTCGTTTAAAATGATTTAAAATATTTGATACCAAAGATTTACAATGCTGTATTGCTCTATCTACTAATTCCAATTGATACGCTATACGACTGCGCATTTTGTATCAACAATTTAATTATTTCCTTTACTCCCCGAATTTTTCTATACCGAGAACGCATGGAGAAATCTAACCTAACGACCACATTTCACATTTGATCATTAACAAAGGAAACAATTTTAACAGATAAAACCTCCATAAACCTCCAAAAGTGTCCCAGCTAGGTATCCCCGCTTCAAAATAACCCCATTAACTCCTTCTCTCCGCAAATCCGTCCGGGGCCAATTCCCCATTACCCAGGCTTTCAAAAATTGTAAATAAATACAGCGATAAAATCGTCATCTTCTTCCATACACCCAACAAGCTCCAAGGTCTATAGTCAGGGAAGTTCAAAAATCAAAAACGTAAATGCAATCATAATTGTATGACTATAATAAAAGTGTTTAAATGTTATGCATGTATTCTACTAATTAAAGAAAAAGCTCTGTTTAATTTGTGCATGCTGTGTTAACCTGTAATTATTTGTTACTTTTTCGCAAGAATATTTGTTATAGTATTTATACTTAAAAAACACTGTAAGCAAATGTTGGTTGACCAAATAAATAAAATCATTCTTCTCAAAAAAGTCGGTTAAAACGATATCGCTAAACAAGTGCCTATATATAACTGTTTTAAATATAATTTTAGAGATTGAAAAGCGTTGCAGCCTGAAGGGAAAATTAAGTCCACAAAGAGACCATATGGCGCAACAAATAGTAACAAAACATTTATTGTTTATTATTCTTCGCAAATTACAATCAGTAAAACTAAATTATGTTTCAGTTAAAAGCGAAAAGCGATACTGCATCCTTTAGTCAATACCTAACAGTAAATACACATATTTTGAACCGTGACAGTTTATAACTAATAGTAACTTTTTTTCAGCAAAATCGTCAAAGCTAGCCACGTTTTTCAATGAAAGCATCAAATACACTTTTTTCCACCGTATTTGCTTCAAGTAAGCTTGTTAGAAACGGTCCCATGTCCCCTGATATTTGACCTGTTTTACTGATCAAATTTTCATTACTGGTAAATAGATTAGTGTCTTCGTGTCTTCTGTGTCATCGTAAATTGAGAATTTTTCTTTATTTGTCATCAGGAATCAATTTCAAAAGATCAGCTAGTAGTGTTCTACATAGGACTATGATAATTTGTATAATACTTTGAAAGTCATACCTAGCTCCCGAATGAATATGGCCCTTCCGGCCTTCAATCTTGCAACAGCCCAAAATGAAGTTTGTAGTCCCCATCAATGGGCATTGCCTATTTGAGCGTGTGACTATCAGGGTCAACCTAGATTTCACCCACCCGTCTTTGCTAAGATATAGTAGACCTCCAGGCTACCATCGAGATTTTCTACAAAGAAAAAGACTTCATACCTTTTATTACCTTCGTTTCTATAAAAAAAGTTTGTCTAACTAATTTAACATACTCTGTGAATATATTTTGAAATATCGCTGCAGTATATAACTTAGGCCTTATTGACTTGCCCTGAAGCTATGCACATGGCTTTTTAAACGTTTTACAGACAATGGCCAGAGAATGGTTTTTATGTTATTGTTAAAATTAGCGATAATGTATTGTGCAGGAAGTATAAGGAATGTTAGTGACAAAATGTCGGGGAAAGTCAGTAATTGAGTTATATAACGCTAATTTTATGATACTTTGTCTAAAATCCTTTCGATTTATTAGCAATCAGGTGCTTAAGGGCTAGACCGTTTTTTATGATTGGATTTTTATGTTGGATCTTAAAATTATAATATTATCAATTGTCAATGTGCAATACAAAGTCTAGAAAATACTTTTTTGTATAATAATACGCTATTAAAGTCATACTAACACCAGTTTTAAAAGATAAATTTCTTCCTAGTCTGACGTTTCGAGGATTAGGCGCTATTGCAAAATCATATTATAGAACTACGATAAAATTTGTGTAAACTGTTGCCTAAAGTGTGTTTAGGTTCAAATACAATATACTTAATTTGTTTTTTTTAACAACCAAAATTTACCTCTAGCGTGACACGATGGAACATCACGCGTGCTAACGCTACCTCGCCGTTGTCATGACAACCCTGAAAACATCTTTATTAGCGTAATTTACAGCATCCCATCACTAATTTATGACCACTTCTTCACCACCTTTCCTACATACGGCTTTATCTACAAACCTTCTCCAAATTTCAAGCATTGTAAGTAATATTACACAATTTGCAAGCCGAACAAAAAGCGATGAAACTTTTATATTGTGTAGACCGGATGCGCGCAGCTTTGTCTAGCTTTAGAAATAAAAGATTGTTCCAATAAATGTGGAGACAGTTCGGATTGCAATAAATCGTGGGTGGACAAGGAAATGTGTGGAGTAGTTTAGAATTTTTATTCTTTTAAGTTTCACGTTTGATAATTTACACCAGAACAATCAAATTATTTGTTAGTATGTACTAAGTGTGTACTGTGTTTTTCAAGTTATCTTTTACTAAGATCTTAAAATATTTCCTTTGAATGCGGCTAAATGGTCCGCATATTATGAACAGCTTGCCCGACTTTTAATACGAAACGATAAACTTCACTTAAGTATTACATAATCTTCTTTCAAAAGGCACCTTTCTTTTATAAAATTATCATCAATTACGTACATAACCAATAAGTGTAGGTGATAGAATAAAATTATTGACTTCAAACTGTATTCTTAAGACATTTTTATAAAAAATTATCTCCATTTTATCATTTCGCAATATTCATTAAAAATGCAGTCCAATGAGCAATTCTACATATTTCGTATTCCAGCACGTAACGCACGGAAGACGTTTATAATTTCATAATATTAAAATGTTTCGCATTGATCCGTCCAACAATAACAACAATTACAACAATGGGTGTATATAACAATGATTCTATGGCAAACATGTGAAATGTCATCGGCACCGGCGCTTTAGAAACGACGTAACTACCAAATTATTGCTACAGTATATACAACTTTAATCTCATGGCATAGAGGCTATTTTCGTGGTGCTGGATGAGATTATTGCACGCTCTTTCAAGTTCAGGTGTTAAAAATTTTTAGTTGGCAAAGTACTATTGTGATATACAATGCGAGCTAAGGATGGGCGATTGTAGGCATTGTGGCGGGTGTGCGTGGACAATGGGGGATCAACTTTTGGAATTTTTGGACAATTTTTGGCTTTTCGCAACGGGTTGCACCTTGATGGCAGGGCCGGAGTTTGGCCATTGCTGTCAGTAAGCTTATTAGGCTGTATTATTAGTAATTTTGAGTTATATTATTTAAATGAAAGCTTTTGTTTATATTATTGTTTAATTTTCATATTATCTGTAGTCTCTATTTAATATCGGTATACTATAAACTCTCTATGCAATAAAATGGATTTTTGATTTGACTTTTGATTTTTTGTTTTAAATTTGGCGTATGCTTTCGGATTAATAAAAAAAGTTAATTCCAGTTTACCAATATATCCATTTCATTTTCTTCTATAAAATTTTTACCCATATTATGTTAAAATTTTCAACCGACGTCCCAAAAACGAAGGAGGGCGTCAATTACATTCAGTTTTCGACCGATTGTCATGACTCCTTTTTGTGTTTAATTGGAAATTGTTGTCATTTAAAAATTTCGGAGTGGCACCTGCCCCTAGGGTCGTCGATGGTCCTTTCTGTACAAAGAATTATTCACAAAATTGTTGATCCAGTCCGTCCCTGCGCAAATTAGCGAGCCACCGGGGTGGCATACTTTCGGAGACTACTTGTCGCCGCACAAAGGGACGGCCACTAAACGGGGCCAGCGCGAGAAATGGGACATCGCTCGCAATTCTAAGCATTATGTCGAAACAATTATTTTTGGAACACCTTTATATTATTGAAATAAATTTTAGTATGAGGTACGCAAGTGAAACGATATTTTCAAATTATTTATAAGCATTTTTTTTGCTTACTAGGAGTGTTCCAATCACCAAATAGTTTTAAGATAATCATTTAAAGATTAAATACTTATATTAATTTGAATTTGACATTCTATCAAATTATACATTTTTAATGTTTATTAGATTTGTTTGTTTTTGTTATTCATATGTTAAACTTTGTTATACTCTGATTTCAAAAAAGGAAGTTATCAATTAGATGTGTGTATACATAATATTGTCAGGATTGCACAATTTTTTAATGTGGTAGTTGACAGCATCTGAATACGTGTGCCAGATTCTATAAGCGTTTCTCCGAGCACATGTTAAAAACTTCAATTCTAATTGAAATTACTTTTGTCTATTTATTTGAATTTAAATTTCACATCCACATTTTATAATAAATTTACTTATAACTATTCTATTATGAATATAATTAAAACTCATATTTACAATTGTATACATTAACATTATTTTACTGTGTTGGTTATGCTCCAACATAGGGATCAGGACAAGTGTTACCAAAATTGGTTAAGTAGTTATTGAGTCAGAGACCTTCATACAATTACATGGAAAACAGCGTAGCAGCGGTTTCCACAGCTTGTCAAACGACTGATCCATTAAAGTCTACTTGTTGAGTTATTATAACCATAAATTCATATTATATTTCACACAAATAAATGTTAAGTACATAACAATAGAAATTACATTAAATTTTTAGTTTTATATTTTTTTCTATTCTTTCAAAATGAATCAATAAAAATTACGTTTATTTAATTTGTCAGAGTCGTGTAAGTTACAAGTGCCAGGTACCACATTGATCTTGAGGTAGCTATATTTAAACCATGTTTAAATAAAATAGTGAATGAATCCGCACGGTCTGTGTCTTATCTTTACTAGATCGAGCTTTGTCCACAGGATTACCGAAACTAGCATCAGCCCCAGCTTTTGCTGCTCATTCACAAATATTTATAAATCTCTAAGCCCACTGAAACGCCGCGGCTTCATTCATACTCGCTTTTGTTAAATTCGGACGTCCAGCCATTGTATTTCATTCACAAATAAATGTTATACGCAGAAAGTCATTGTATATGGTTTTATTTTAAAATTTTCTACGTAATATTTGGTGGGATGTATGCTAGAGTACTTGTGCCTTGAGAAGCTTTGTTTAGACCGCCTGGTTGTATGCATATTTCAATGAGCTAGACAAAACGTATTGTGTGATTAAGTTTGTGAATAATTTTCCAGGTTTATTTCTACCAACATTTTAAAGTTCTGTCTTAGAATACAAATCACAACTCCTCCAAAATGGTAAAGGAAGAACATTATGGTGAAATGGTACGTCGTGATGTCTTTCAGATGATGGCTTTGTCGACGTTTTTAAGAGTTATCGTATGATGCTAATTATGATAGTCATTTAAATTGGCCACTCTAACATATCTGTTCTCAAACTGTTTGTGTATCGACAGCAATTGCATAAATAGCTTTTACATAGTGACATTTAATATCCTTATTTGTTAGGAGAAATCATTTTATATAACATTTTTTACATTTATATATCATAATATTTTGGAAGAATTTGAGAGCAACTGTAGGATAGATAAATTTTCTTATAAGAGAATATGTTTAATACTTTATTTGTTAAAGGATTTTTAAATAATTTAATCAGCTACTTCGATTTTTTCTTACTATTAATTTTAGTCTTAAATAAATTAAAATCAGAAAGCATTAAAACATTAATGTTATATATCTAAATAGATTGACCATTCACACGTTATCTGCAAAGGCTATACGAAGTATGAACAGTAGTTCATTTTAAATTAACAAGTATACAATATAACCCATTCAAGTATATAAAATACACTTAATATATTTCAATACGCGTACCAATAATACGTTTTATATCCCTTCATTTCAATAGTATTCAATTCAAAACACAGTCATTTCCACTCAAGTTCATCTCTTACATCTCATTCAAATTAGATATATCATTAATATACAATACACCTACATGGTCTTTTATTTGTAATCCACATTCATAGCACACCTTACTAAGCCGGAAAGATCAACAATTGACTTATATAGTAGGTAGTAATACTTTGTTAAAACCGCCGTGGATCTTATGGTTCGCTTCGAACATTGCGAATGGCTTAGATAAGATGTGAACGAACGGGCGAAACGCTTATTTTATACATATAGTATGGGTTGGTTGGTTGGTAATAGATTTATTTTTATATACACATAGCCCATACGTTGCTTGATTGGTTGGTAATGGATAGGTGGTAATTTTGTTGGATTTTTTTTAATTACACTGATATGAAGTTTGTGTATACATTACACACATGGATTAGAAATTTGGGAAAATTACACAAACATGTTTGTGTTTAACACCTTAACTTATAAGTATAAGAAGAATACTATGAAAACTTTAAAATAACGTACATTACCTTCATATTATACAAACAAAAAAACTGACCTCCTCTGTCTATACAGTTTTTTAAGGTTCATAAAGAAAACCTTTATTTATGTCGTATTTTCTGGCTCTACAAGAGTTTCTTTTCATTTACTCTTCTCAATTCCGTACAAACCAGGTAAATCACATCAACGTTTGGACGTTTCAAACGCTAGCGCACAAACCGCCTAACCCCCAACAAAGCCCAGTGATGTTACCGGCAGACAGTATGGCACTGAGATTAACATTGATGAAGCATTTCATTAAGCGGCCGGTCATTGTGCGTTTTTCGTACGGATTGTTGTGTGAAACCGCCTTAAGTGGGATCAGCTACGTCCAGGAACGCTACTGATCATTGTGTTTATGAATGAAATGTATTCTGTTTTATATGCTAGGTATTGAAAAAGTATGAATGAATATTCTTGGGTTGCCTAGTAGAGATCGCTACCTAGCGATAAGGCCGTTTTTTTGCTAATTATTTAAAGATTTTTGATCGCCTATATATTATTTGTTTTTGTAAATTTGTGTCAAGTAGGAAGTTTTTGTAAATAGTTAGGTTAGGTGTTTTGAGGGTAAGCAAATTGCTCATTATGAAGGCGCAAATCACTGAACAAGAACTAGGTACCCTTAATATTTACTTAGGGAACTAATGAAAATTTTGTTTCATCTAAATAGAAATTGAATTATTGTCATTGCTTCTAGTAGGTATTTTACCCCAGAACAAAACGCTTCAAACATAAGTTTTCATATTTTTTGTATGTATGACCCAATTCCCATTGTGTTATTATTTTATAATTAAAAATATTAACCATACTTTGTGATTTATTTATGATTGTTCCCTTGAGCGTAAAATCATATTAGGATGATATTGAGTCATCACAATGTCACATTACACATGAGTTGCCCCGAGAATCGAATCCCGGCTTATCTGATGCCTGCTGCGTCCAATTAACCCGTGGGAGCTTCCATTTTCATAACTAGTGAATATTTCTATCGAACTTACTGGAAACACTATAATATATAATATATACAAGAATATAAAACTAAATATTATTAAAAAAGACGATTTAAAATTGTAAGACTCGCAAAACCTACGTTTTTGCAAGCGAAGTCGCGGGCGGAAAACTAGTTATAAATAAAACCAAGAACGTCGAATGTAACACACTTTATTTATCAACCTTTTCCAACACACAGCTATTTGAGTGTGAAATTTCTAGTTGATTATTGGCTGAATCGGGCTGACCTTAGTTACCGAGAGACAGTTGATTCCCCTCTGCATCCTGAAGTAACCCTCCTCACCCCACTTCCCTCCCCACGAATTCTTTATTATCCAGAAAGGAATGCCGTTTTCTAAAAATACGTATTAAAATCAGCCCATATATTTTCTAATCTTATATATAAAAATCAATTGTTGTTCGTTAGTCTCGCTAAAACTCGAGAGTGGCTGGGCCGATTTTGATGATGTTGGTTTTGATGCATTCATAATAGTCCAGGGAAGGTTAAAAAGGTAAAAACGGATAAATGTTTCGAAAAAAGTTCAATGGCATTGCGAAGTTCATCGGGTCAGGTAGTTTGTAATAAAAAATTCAGTTCACAGTGTATTTATCTAAGTCTATGGTCTTATCTATGACAGGATTGTTTTTATTTATTATATTAAAGCAAGAAAAAGGTGTCCATCTGTATCTAAGAGGTCGCCACTGCCCATAAAGACTAGTCTGTTGGTGTTGAAGCCACTTCTATTTTTATGTCAAAAATCGTATAATAAATTACCTGTTCCATACCCAACCAGAAGAACAGCATGGTTAACAATGTCGGACGTGCATTGGGAATCGCTGACGATGCCTGATTTATACCAGTTCAAAGCTGTTCCATCCACGCCTAGGAGTAATAAATAAACTATTCTGTCAGTCATTTTTACATTACTACTAATATAAATGCGAAAGTAACATTGCTGTCTGTATTTTCTTCACGCCTAAACCAGAGAACCGATTTAGATAAAATGTGGTATCAAGATAGATAAGTTTTCCTTTGACCATGCGGGCAAAGCCGCAGGCAGAAAGCTAGTAAGAAATAAATAGACTACTTAAAGTTACAAAATCTGATTTTATAAATTTATATTCAACAGTTTTTAAAACACTGGTCTTACTATTGATCTTTGTATTTAACTTAATGTTATTTTCATCAGACTTATATTATAAATGTGAAAGTTTGTTGGTTTCAATGTTTGTCCGTCAATCACGCTGAAACTACTGAACGGATTCGGATGAAATTTAGTATACAGACAGGGTACGAGGTGCTTTTTATCCCGATTTAATGCTCCCTTGGGATAAAACAAGAATCTGGATAACCGGGCGGAACCAGGACGAGCGTCTAGTTACAAATAAATTCATTGTTCATTTATTAGACTATATTACTAGATATTTGAAAAGCCTTTACCAATAGTTGCTGGTCCATGCTCATAGAGGAATTTCTTCAATTTCTCCTCATCATTATCCAACTTCAAACTTCTGCAACCTTGGATTGCCACTCTGATCTTCCCTTTATCGTATTGGCACTGACCATTCTTTGCTTCATACGGATAGTCTTCCTCTGACATTGCCCCATTTTCAATAAAATATCTTAAATAAGATGAAGCAAATAGTTCATCAAATTAATACATTTTTATAGGTCTTTTCTCTATACATAAACTTTTTTATAAGTTTTATATCTGTAATCTTATATCCTACTCATATTATAATGTGAAAGTTTGTAAGTATTCATGGATGGATGCATGGATGGTTTGTTACTCTTTCACACGAAAACAGCTTATGGTATCTGTATGAAATTGAGTACAGAGATACTTTTCTTTGGGTACCACGCGAGTGACGCCGCAGGTCACAGCTAGTACTTGTGTATATCAACTACTTTTTACACTGTCATCATTATATGATGAAAGGCAAGAAGTTATAAATAATTCGGACTTACATGAATGGATTTGCTAAGCGATTGGTGCCGTCGCATCCAGAAGACCTCGTGTCGCAATCCACAAGCTGCTGCTCCGATACCTCTTGAGTTTTATTCTTCACGATCGCGTACTGACTCTCCACAGCACCTGCGATTATCTGATTATACTGATTCTGGGTTACGTAATGGCTTTATACAATTTGACGACACTATCGTATTCTCTACCACTAATGGAAAAAGTTTTATGGAAATTTGGTAATTAAATATAGTACTATGTTTATAATGTATGTATTTAAAAAAATACTTTGTGTCCATGAGTATTTTTTCGCTAAGGTTTGCTTAGGACTAAATGCAGTTGAAACCTAATGCACGAAAATATTAATAAAAAATCGAGCAAGTACGAATTGGACTCGCGATATTTAAAGGAGTCCATACAAAAAAGGTAGAGCAACTACAAAAAAAATTGGTCATCCATCCAATGTATAACCGCGCCAACCGTTGCTGAACCTAATTTTTTCACCAAAACAGAATCAACTAATTTAACTACCTACCTGAAGCCCCAAATGCCCAACAGGATCCACATCTTCCCTGATTCTTCACCCTGCTGACCACGTTCTTGGTCCTCCAGTCGAAGGCATCCGGCGCGTCAGACAGGGTCAGAGCTATTTCACAGTTCACATCACGTAACTCTCCTTTCAAACCAGTATGATATCTCAGAAACTCATCTTTGGTGAGGTCGGAAAATTCTGTTATGCCTGTTGGGAAATTATTCATAAAATTACAATGGATACATCCTTAGAATAATAGAACTTCTCATTGTAATGAAATACATTACAATGAGAATGTAAGTCCCCTAGCAAATTGTCTTTACGTTTCATAGAAGTATAACTATCCAAAAAGATATTCAATAAATTCTTATCTCAATATTTGTATGTGGTAGTCGAGCACGCTTCGGCAGGAATTGGGCCAGCTCGCACCGGGGAAGTACCACACACCCAAAGAAGACCGGCGTGAAATAGAATTCTGCTGTGTTTCGTTCGGTGAGTGGGGGAGCCGGAGGCCCATGTCCTTCACTTCGCCTTTCCAGTCCTTTCCTTAATTCATCTCGCCGATCCTTTCTTAATCCCTTCCCAATTTAAAGTCGGCAATTCATTTGTAGAGGCGTAAGGTCTGCAATGGACCTTATGTCTCTCCAAATGTTCATGGGCGGTGGTAGCGCTTACCATCAGGCGTACAACCAGCTCCACTGCCGACTGTGACATAAAAAAATTCTTTACCGTACACCGCGTCGCCTCCTTTATTCATCTCGTTAATTTCCTTTAGGTTCTGCTTGAAAACCAGAAACCGTAATTCCTCTTCAATCACAGTATCATACTGTTTATTATGTTTAGCTTTGAATTCAGCAAAATGGCGATCAGCTTCCTCCATCTTATAAACATTGTGGCTCAGTACGACCAAGCAATTTACTAACAAGACTGCAATCGCACCCAACATTATCGTGTCTATGATTTTTCACTGATAATTTATGCTTTTTATAGCTTTTTTATTATAATGTTCGTTAAAATTCTTCTAATATTCTCGCATTTCTTACAAAATTATTTACATCGGTATTCATTTTTAACCGATTTCCAAAAGGAAGAGGTTCTATTGCATGTTCATCGATATGATAGTAAATAATTTTATTTTAATTCCGTAACTTATGTATTTAACTATCATAAAGTTTATTTTTAACCATGAAGTGATTGCTGTACCCAGATGAGATGAGATGAGACCTCGTGGAAAGTTTTGACTTTCGATGAGTTGGAATAAATGGGACAGACAATGGCATGGAATTATGTATAAAATTCGTATGAGTAGTGTTGGACAGAGCATTAAAATACAGGTTTCTATGTTCGACAATCGACCGCCATATTGAACAAAAAAAGGTAAATCGTGAGCTAACCACAGATACCAAATAATAGATTTAATTTTTTGTTGTCGATGATGCGCGAACTTCGTTTTACACACGAAGAAGTAGACAAATATTTGTAGGTTAGGTAATTTTAAGTAACAATAAATACATACATACCTTATCAGTACATACGTTGAAACACTTACATTTTGTGTTCGGATTACAGCAATAATACTAATACTAATTTCATTCTGACAAACCTTTATTTATAATTAATTAGCTTTTACTCGCGGATTCGCACGCGTTTTTTCTGAGAAGTTTAATAGATGTTATTATACATAAAAACCTTCCTCTTGAATCACTCTACCTATTTAAAAACCCCATCAATATCCGTTGTGCTGTTTTAAAGGTCTAAGTATCCATACATACATACATAGGGACAGACGCGGGTAGCGACTTTGCTTTATACTATATAGTGACTCATTAATTGTGGGTCGGTATATAATTTTTATGAAAGCTCCGATAATGCAATATTATTTACTACTGTAATGCCATCATATGTATATACTAACAGACTATAGAATAATAAGAAAGATAAACGTTCTAAATTCGATTGTATTGTGTTATTGTTAAAATAAACTATTTATAAACGAGTATTAACTTCGATTCTACCTTTAAAATTTACCTCGATAAATTTCCTACATTTTATTAGCAGGTTGTATATCTCAAAAATGGTAACTTAACGTGAGCAAAATGATTTGAGTTTTAAAAGCGTTTCACCACCCCAATTTTCATCGCACACAAATTTCACAACTTCTGCATGTGTTCAATTTTTATGTCATCGTCGGGATTGGAGCTGGTGGGTCGCCTGAGGGTAAGCGCTACCACCGCCCATGAACATTTGGAGAGGCGTAAAGTCGATTGTAGACCAACAGCTCACGGGCGCATAAATAAAACAGAAGCAGAATTTAGCAAACTTTATTTGACAACAAATTCCACTCATAAAGCTATAGCCTTTTATTTCTTCTTCTACACCTGCTAAGTATAATAAGTCTTCTACTTGATTATCGGTTGTATGGGGTTTTCGATGGCTAGCAAGAGACAGTTGACTCCTCTCTGCACCCTGAAGTAGCCCTGTTCCCCCCACTTATTCCCCCATGAGTTCTTTATTATCCAGAAAGGAATGCCATTCTCTAAAATAGGAATTTTATAACATTATTGTTATCTATATCTTAAATAGTTCTGTGTTAAATAAAACTTCTAACACAAAAAAAACAATGATTTGAATAAATTTGCTATCAAGATAATTATTATGATCACTTAGTATAAAATCTATATAATTTATGCTTGCTATTTACTACTAATACGCCTTTAAGATAAATGTATTGATTAACTTATAAATATATCCTGTTTTACCAGTAATATTAACTTTATTATAGGTATATTATCCGTACCTGTTCCATAGCCAACTAAGAGTACAGCATGATTAATAATTTTCGAATTACATTGGGATTTGTTGATGATGCCCGATTCATAGTAGCTCAAAGCTGTTGCGTCTACGGCTAGTGGTAAAAATATATTATTTTATATAATAAAATAATTTACTTAGATATTTCATTAAATTATTAAAATCTAAATTTTCTTACAACTTTACTAATTAACAAAACAATTATTTAACGTTTATCTTCATTTCATCAATATCTATTAATTAAGCTTTGAATTTACCCCAAAAGGCATTTCAAAAGTCTCTAATGCGATTAAATCTTACCTATTGTTGCTGGTCCATGCTCATAGAGGAATTTCTTCAGTTTCACTTCATCCCCATTCAGGTTCAGACTCCTGCAGCCCTGCACTCTCACTCTGACTTTGCTTCCGTCGTATTTGCATTTACCATCCCTTGCTTTATACGGATAATCTTCTTCTGACATTGCACCATTTTTAATAAAATATCTGAAACGAGCAACACATTCCCTTTTGACCATTACCTACACTTTTGTTTACCCGATGCATAAACTTGTAGGGATACAAAACAAAAACGACTTTGTAAAGTAAGTTGATAGAAAACACTTTTGGGCAATACAAATTTATGATGAATTGGGCAAAACATTGCAAAAACTATGTGTTTTACTAGAAGATATATTACACAAGAAACTTTGTACCAAACTGGTTATTTTTAAACTTTAATTACATTTAACACCGTCAGTATTTCTGAACACAAAATGGGAAACTTTAAGGTTAAATAATTCAGACATACATGAATGGATTGGACAAGTAGGCAGTTCCGTCGCATCCAGAAGACCTCGTGTCGCAATCCACAAGCTGCTGCTCTGATACCTCTTGAGTTTTATTCTTCATGATCGCGTACTGACTCTCCACAGCACCTGGTTAAGGTTTTTATTCTTGGAAATAACCCATACTTAATAACATTATTATGATGGAAGTAATCCATAATTAATAACGTTATTATGATGGAAGTAACCCATACTTAATAACATTATTATGACGATGATCTAATAGTATCCGTGACTGTATTAGTAGAATTCTATTGTTTTGAGGAATTTTAGTCTACAGATATTACTCAGTTTGTTTCTTATCGACAATGCATATTTGCTTACAAAATTATAAGAAACGAACCAAATCACGAACAAAAAATCTGACCACCTCAACCTACCTGAAGCCCCAAATGCCCAACAGGATCCACAACGTCCTTGATCCTTCACCCTGCTGACTACGTTTTTGGACCTCCAGTCGAAGGCGTCCGGCGCGTCAGACAGGGACAGAGTAATTTCACAGTTCACATCACGTAATCCTCCTTTTAAACCAGTACGGTGTCTCAGAAACTCCTCTTTGGTGAGGTCGGTAAATTCCGTTATGCCTGTTGAAAAACTATTTTGTATACACTTTTAAGTTTCTTTTAGCATTAATTTAAATAACCCATATTACTGTTATTAGTTACTTGCCCTTTCGATTCGTAGATGTGAAAATAACAAAATAAATATATAAAATGATTATTTACCATACACAGCATCGCCTGCTTTATTCAACTCATTTATTTCTCTTAGGTTCTGCTTGAAAACCAGATACCTCATTTCCTCTTCAATTACTGTGTCGTACTGTTTATTATGTTTCGCTTTAAACTCAGCAAAATGGCGATTAGTTTCCTCCATTTTATAAACATTTTGGCTCTGTACGAGCAGGCAATTTACTAACCAGACTGCAATTACAATAAACATCATAGTTTCTATGATTTTTTGGTAGTAAAATCAATGCCTTTTGTACTATTTTAAATATGGTCGTAAAAATACTTCTAATATTCTCGCATTTCTCATAAAATAATTAAAATTGTCGATACATTGGTATTCATTGATACATTTTTGTCTTATCAATAGATATTACGTTGGAATACTTACATTTTATGTTCGGATTACAACTGCATAGTAACAAAGAAACAACTTGCAGAATTATAGTTAGGTAACCGAATATAATGTCCTAATAAATTTTCCTTCTTCTATAATTAATTCTTGTTAGTAAAGTATTGCATTTAGGGTAAGATTAACATACTTTCGCACTTATTTACCATCTTCAATTATAAATCCAAAGTTTAATTTTACACGATGAAAAGGTATAAATGAATACAAATCTATTCATTACAGTCGCCATTATCACAAGAATCGTTCAAAGAATACCTCTGTGAATTTCATTTGATATTTCCATTAAATTTCAATTCCCGAACTCATCTCGGCCACAATGAGAGATCGCACAATGGCCGCTCTGAATGCCGTTACTTCTATATTTTATAATTGTTTGTCTCTTAAAATGGGCCTCTATCACTCCGGATACATTGATATTACTTGCTAGTGCTAATTTATTAGAATTGATTTCAGTGCCATTGTAGCAATGCCTAAAAGACTCGTAGCTATTGAGACGAAAAGAGGTTACAGTAAATATTACGAGTGGAAGACAAAATAACCAACCAACTAGAAAAAATTGTGTACAATATTGCGGAGTAGGAGAAATTAGAGGACAGCGACAAATTCACTTCCTTGCGGAGTGGGTGCTTATGGGCGGTGTGGCGGGTTTTTTTTTTTCATGTTGCTAGCCAATACCATAAAAAATACTTTATAACCAGCCAATTAAAACTCGCCTGTAAAGAAAACAATTCACTTAAATATGTTTACCAACATTTTTCCTACATCATTTGACAAACTGACCGAATACTTCTTCCATTTTAAACCTGTTTTTAAATCTAACCTCAAATTCGTTCAGCTTTAGATGGTTTGCATGTTATTGACAAAACGACGCTATTTTTCTTTCGTCCCACAACAATAGAAAAAATAGCTACAAATGCGAGGCTTTAAAACTGTTAAATATGAACCATGAATGGAAGCGTCCCATACAATTAATATTGTCCAGACACTCTGGAACCATCGAACAAATGGCTCTAGAGGCATTATTTATTCCGTCGTGTGTTCGATATTAAATGCCAGCGATAGCGCATTGTTGAAAGATGGAGTTTGTAGAAATTTATATCCTGTACACAAAGGGATGCTAAAAAAACTATGAATGACAAACGTTTCGGAGAAATATTTTACGTATCATGCTCTTGTAAGGTGGCTAGGGATGTAATTTGATAACGCGTGGTTAACCAGCTCTTCTCATTTGGTTAAAAGTGTTAAGTCACTTAGTTAACGGTTATCTAATTGAAATTGTATGTATAGTACTCATGGTTTGGAGATTAACCAAAACTAATACTGGGTTAATATAAACTGAAAACTGTTACTTAAAATTAGATTTACCAGTTACCTATAACTTTATTTGTGTAAATGTCTTAATAAAATGAACCTGAAACGAAGGATCATGATCTTCCACCAAAAAGCAACGATCAATTTGGCCCATAAATTAATGTAGACATAATATTAATATTCATTACAGAACTTAATTTGAAACATGGCTTTACGGCATTCAATAAACTGTTATCGCGTGTTTTATCAACCCTCTGTGAAGGCGTTGGTGCGTGACCAACAACAAGTTTACACACGGAACTGAGAACATATCTCCATCCTCTTCGTTTCAATGGGGTCAGACAAAGATATGTAAATAAGGTGAGAACTCGTTTCTAATGGAGCTGGAACGTGGGTGAAGGTGGATGCTTCCAGTACAGAACTAGTGCGTGATAAATCTAATAAAGATGTGTATGATGGTTCACTTTTTTTAGCCAGTTACTACATAAACGATATTTTTGTGAGCTAAAATTTTAAAGCAAACGGCTGGTATTGACTTTCACATAATACTCGTATATCAAAACTATTATAAACCATGTCTTACGATAAACAAATCTTATAGATAGACTTTATTTATTAGGTATTAGTTTTTTACCTAGTATAGCATATCCCGTTTCCGTGGAATTTTCTAGATAAAAAGTTTTTCCTTTTTTAATCTTAAATTATCTCTTTACCAAATTTCCGGTTACGTGGCTTATGCGTGACAGACAAACAAACATACAGAGCTACTTTCGCAATAATATTGTTGCAAATACAGTTTAACATAACTAAAAAGAAAGAATGGATAACCGATTTACACAATTCGACTCACTCCATTTATATGAACATGTATTAGCCAATACTCTGTATATATATAGATATTTAAACTGCATAGAGAATCAAACATTATAAGAGATATTCTCGTAGCAACTAAATATCATAGTTTAAGGACCTTCGAAATGGGTAGCATCTTATTAGATTTCATTTATTTTTATATAGGAGCTATTTATTCGAGCAATACTTGTTAGATTGACTCGTCATTTGTTTCTCTTACAAAACGAAGCAAAATACCGGCAAGTTGGGTAATAGTCGTAATCTTTGAAACATTATAATCTTAGAAAATTATTGTGAGTATAAAACAGATAGACAGACAGTGTGGTATTTGATGTTATACCTAACTGTGTATTTGAAATAATCGTATATCCATTTTAACTTTACTGAACTGTGGATTCATCCGGATTGAAAAGGAAAATAAATGTACGCAGAAATAATTTAGTAATCTTATCTTTTAATATATAAAATTCTCGTGTCACAGTTTTCGTTGCCAAACTCCTCCGAAACGGCTTGACCGATTCCTCTGAAATTTGGTAAGCATATTGGGTAGGTCTGAGAATCGGCCAACATCTATTTTTTATCCCGATATTCCTACGGGATACGGACATACGTACTTACGCGGGTGAAACCGCGGGGCGCAGCTAGTATATTATAAAAACGGCTGTGTCGATTTTGATAATTTTGGTTTTGATGCATTCATATTAGTCCATGAAAGGTTTTAAAGGTAAAAAATTACGCATAAATGTTTCGAAAAAAGGTCAATGGCGTTGCGAAGTTCGCCGGGTCAGTTAGTTTGTACTATTTTTATATCATTTATTCTAATATCACTAAACGACCGGTAAATAATTATCGTAGTAATATTTTTTCATCCTTGCTCTATACTTAAATTAAACAATTTAGAATTAAACAAGCTTCCCGATACAACCCTATTCTATTCAGAAATGTTCCTATAAGATCATACAAGAAAGAAAAAGAAAAGGGATAACAACAGGATTAAGGGAATGGAATGGTAAGCGAGAAAAAGGGCACAAGCCTCCGGTGTAACTAATTATACAGATTTTGGTTTCACGTCGTGACGTCATCGTGTCACAGCTGAAAAAAGACTGGTTTATAAAAAGTAGTCAATGTAACAGACAAAAAGAGTTTCAGTAGGAGCGTATCCTACTATCCTACTAATCCTACTAATATTACAAATGCGAAAGTTATTAAGGATGTGTGTGTGTTTGTTGCCCTTTCACGCAAAAACTACTAAACCGATTGCATAGAAATTAATTACGTAGATAGTTGGATAACTGGAATAACATATAGGCAACTTTTTATCCCGATATTCCTACGGGATACCGACTTACGCGGGTGAAACCGCGGGGCGCAGCTAGTATAATCACAAAAATGATCTGAAGTATTGCAATTTTCAATTCACAGTGGAAATATTAAAACCGTGTCCAGCGACACAACACAAACATCAAATGTATCGGCATAAAGCCAAGCCGATAGTCAAAGTGAGTGCTTAAGTGGCTTACTTTTGATCCGGTAAATCAGTATTTTGGAACTCGGTTTATCAGATAAGGGCCCTCGACGGACTCCCTCTGGTATTCGGTCAAAGGGATGCTTATACGCTATGCAAGTAACGTTTATTCTTTTACCGAAGTTGATTTTTAATAGGGCATTTATTGGGTAGGTTCTGAACGTTTTGAAATTGGTGTATTAAAGATTTTATGATGATTTACAAAACATGGTATTAATTCTACTGAAAACCGCATGTGCCCCCAACAGGGATATCTAATGTAATATGTAATTACTACAGGAATTTAAATTAATCCTGAGTGGAAACTTTTTGTAATGGCTTACTGTGAGACTTTTTGTTTAATAGATATATGTCCAGATTCCATGTTATTTTGTTTTTAAAAAGCAATAATTAAAAACATTTTATCCCTCCAATCTAAATTTTGTACAGTCTCAATACTGAGTTTTTAACAAACAGATGCCTTCAATTACTAAGCAATACGTAATAATCACTTCATAACAACAATTGTGTAGTAGTGGACGTACAAACAGACATATGTTGGAGTCATCGTGTCAAGTGTAATCGACTGGACATAATTTGATTTGATTACGATTAGAGCAGTATGCCCATTGACCATGCGTACATCCGTTATTATTTGTTGAAATAAGTGTATTTTATTTGGATATTTGTGTTTGACACTTTAGTATACAACAAGTAAATATATTTATTAAAGAACTCTCATTATTTTTGTTTTATGAAATATTGTAAATTTAAGGAATCATGCGTCAAAATCTATTTGTTTGTTATTTCTGTATTGTTTCGGATAGTTCAATATTGTGTGTGTTTGCATATTTGCTTTCTGGTTCACTAATGTTACTTTTATCAAGCAACGTCACTTTTTCAAAGAATCAAGATTTTCTTTTTACCTATTCAATTCCCTCAATAAGCATACAACAGATCTGAAAACTGTATAATCACCATTTACTGTTATTTATCAAATAGTTAAAGGATACATTGTGTCATTAAACATCAGACTAGCACCTTGCAGGCTTGAATGAAATGTATTACCAGAGTTTCGCTTTCTACATCTTCATCCCTTAACACTCAGGTAACAATTTTTTTTAACCAACATTCACAACAACTTAAGGACAATCAAAAAACGCATCGGATAAATACCACAAATGGTGCCTGTCTGTCTGGCCCTGGCAGACACCGTGGCACCTACGCCACACCCGTCTCTCTCTAGCACTAGCCAGATAGTCATGCTAGAGAGAGAGCACCGTGAAATACCTCTTCCCTTTGAATGAAACCAAAAAAATATGGCGCGTACGATCATGTTTGTTCTAGCCGCTAGCCGCATGTCATTATGGAGTGTTACCTTCGATGAAGGTTATATTTTTAATTTTTTTACCTTTTATTGGTATGAGGAATGATATTTTTGAATGTCGTATAAGTTGGATAGTATATGTAAGGGGTGAGATGAATCAGTTTATAGAAATAAAATTGTTAACCCATTTGTTTGCTTACTTAGAAAAGTCATTTAAATTTATTTCGATTCAAAATATTATGCTAAAACAGTATTGATAAATCAGGGTGTGAAGGTTTCGAGATACATTTAATAATTTAATTACTCATTTGTTCCTGAATACGATCAACTCACATATTTTTTAATGTCTCTTACTCTTTGAGCACATGTACATTTATAATCCTTAAAAAAGATATGAAACATTCAAGTCAAGTACAAATATTCATCCATGATTGTTCTCCCAACACAGCATATACCGCACTGCGCCCGCGCATCGCAAGCGGGCTTCTTTATTAAGGGTTTTATAACGCGGAGTGGTTCAGAGGCGTTTTTATTCGCTCCCGCACCTCCGTGGGAAAGGACACGATGACGTATCAAAATTTACTCGTATATGTTCAAGATTATTTATCCTTGCGATGATTCATTAAGACCACAGCGCTATGGTGTACATATGGTCTATAATGAAATCTAAACATTTACGGTGTTGCTTGAATGGTATAGGGTTACGTTGTAAATAAAGGGTTTTCTTGTTATGTTAAGTTGAATATATTTTATTTGTGTTTTATTATATTGTGCGTAATAACTATAATAATTGGTTAGTGTTCAGTTGTCAGAGTTAATACCTAGTTCTCATATCATTTGGAATAAGGTAACTTAAATAAATATACAAATACCAACCACCCGCGTAAGTCCGTATCCTGTAGGAATATCGGGATAAAAAGTTCCAGCTATTACATACCAAATTTGATTGAATTTCAGCAGTTTTTGCGTGAAAGAGCAACAAACACACACATATCCTTACAAACTTTCGCATTTATAATATTAGTAGGATTAAATATTTTTCATTGAGCCATTGTATCGTATAATATTTGCCGTAACTCCGTGTTCATAAAAAATGAATAACTTAGGCAATAGGCTTGTCCAAAGCATATCTAAAATACTCTAATAAGATTGATACCCACTCTTTTTTCATATTCTTCATTATATAAGTCCAAAGTTTATAACAAATAATACAGCAACAATAAAGAAGCAAAATAATTAAACTGACAATCATCTATCAGAGACCTGTATCAATATCATAGATTCGTCTACTATTCGAGAATCACCTAGGGTCCACACTTGTACAAGTGTTCTTAGTATGATATTCATAATAAACAATTATAAATGTAGTAAATCGATGGATTTAAAAGAAGTTTATAAATATTCCAGCCCGGGCAGCCGGGCAATAGGTACCAGCACGGACCGGTGTGAGCCCCTCACCTGCAAACCGCAGTTCCCATAAAAAGAGATTTAAAACACGCACCATAAATAATGTTTACTTTATATTGTCGCATTGTATGAAGCGATTTAATTAGGCACGGTTTGTGTCCGCCTTTACGAGGGCTGTGTAAACTAGCTTAATGTCAATGCATCCTTAAATTATTCATTGTGTGATATTTCGTATTACGGGTACTTAGAGTACTTTATGGGCGAGGCCATTGATTAAAAATAACGATGCATGCCCCATTCGAATGTTATATTTATACTGAGTGAATGCGAGCCACAGGTATTGGATAGCCATTTAAAAACAGGATATTTCTGGGTGTTTGTTATGTTTTATTTAAAAATTGTCCTTTAAACTAACTAACTTTATAGCGACCTCTTTATTTACTGGAAATAAAATAAAAATGAGTGTTAGCTACCAGTACTTGAAAATTGTCCTTTAAATATAGCGACCTCTTTTTAACTATATATTTATATGAATATTTTGCTGCGAACCAAGATTATTTTCGTACCCTTAATTCGAATAAAAATACATTCAGACGTATAACTTCAATGTTCACATATTTGTAAGTACCTACATACTTTAATAGACTTACACATACCTACACTTAAATAAGCATTTCAAAGGTTTCTTAACTCGTTTAACGAAAAAGGAACGTTATGTAACTGCTCAATTCATGAAACCGTCTGCGAATAAATAATCATAAATCCTTTATAATCGCAATAAAAGCTAATATTAGCAATGTCTCCAAGTAATTTGTTAAACTGACGTGCTAACGCCCACTTTCCCCTCATACTATCGCATCTTAACCATTAAATATAACTCTACCCTTTCAACAACCATCCCCTTTCATCTCCGTACAAATAAAAGAGAAATTGTCAACCCTACTCGCGAACTTATTATGGCTAAATTATACAGATTTCTTCCGGGTTTTTTCGTATGTATGCCTTTTATTGCTACTGAGGATACAAACCGATATGCAATATGCAAGCAGCATTGTTGAATTTGATTGAAAATAACACCTTAAAATAATTCCTGTTACGAAAAGGCTTCTATCTGCTGAGTGTTGGACCCGCCTTTAAAGATCGGAAAAAGTAATGATCTATATAAATAAAAAAAAAGAATCCAATTTCACTTGCAGATAATTAATCCATTACATTTGACCAAATCGACAAAACTGTTTTTCGTGATTCAGGCACATGTATACCACACATAAAAACATCTCAAAATATATGGGTACTAACATTTATATTACAGTTGTAACTAGGACCTAAAAACCCAGATAAATTGTTAGTTATCTTACGAAGTCCTTAGGTTATGTATACATTTTCGATAATTAAGATGCATATTTTTATTCGACTGCTACAGTAAGAATTTTCGAGCGTTTTAATGTAAATGACTATGTAGGTCCATTTCTTTCGCAGTACAGCCCAAACCGCTGGATGGATTTTGATTATTCAGAAATGGCGCTCGCGAATTAAGAAAGGGATGTGGTTTTTTCGCAAACAAATCGAATAAAGATCGTATGTTACCATTCAAATATAACTAAAATGTAAGCAGTTATTGTTTATATAATTATTCATATATTTAAGAACAGGTTTTATTAACCGAATGACTAAAAAACAAAAGGTCAAGCATCGAACCAGTTAAATTCAATTCTGATAAACTTACGAAAACTACGGATATTAATATAACAACCTCAATAGCTGCTTCTGGTTTTAAATGTAAAGTCACATTTGTTAGATTTTGATTCAAATATATATCCTTGTTTGACTTGATGATTAAATTGTTTTAATAAATTAATTCAAAAAAAAACGAGGTTAATTTATGAGCGAAAGGAAATATATAAATGCTTCTTTTTGTTGTATAAAACTTGTTCTTTGGATATGAAGTTTTTCGGAAATTAATATTTTAACACGTTTACGATACAAATCATATTCCGCTGTATATCTTATACCTTTAAACGAGCAATTCTTGTATATATATATAATTGGAATCTCGGAATCGGCTCCAACGATTTTCATGAAATTTAGTATATAGGGGGTTTCGGGGGCGATAAATCGATCTATATAGGATAGCTAGGAATCTTTTTTAGAAAATGACATATTCGTGTTTTTTTTTTCCTGACATCTATTGGTGAATAATAATACTATTTTGCTTCGTAGATAGCTGGACAACTGAAATAACACGTAGGCACTTTTTATACCGATATTCCTACGGGATACAGACTTACGCGGTTTCAACCGTGGGTCACAGCTAGTATATATTATACTAGCATACCATACTGAGTAATAATTAAAAATCTTAAGATAATAAATTATTGAGATAATTAATCGAAATAAAAACTATCCTATATCTTAAGTTGGACCAAATTACACATAAAATGCCAACTTTCATCAAAATCGGATAATTAGGAACATACATCATGACACTGGATTTTTATATATTATAACGAGTAGTAGTAGAACCAGTAGTTCCTGAGATTTGTGGGTTCAAGCAAACAAATAAACTCTTCAGCTTTATAATATCCAGTATAGATTAGCAAATTGAAATGAATAAATGGGTACCATTATTATAACTTTAAATTTAATACAAGTCATCTAAAGCATACCTTCTTTAATTAAAAAACCTATAAAGCCACACTCAACTTTAATAACTGCAAATAAATGTATAATTGAGAAAATAAGTCCTCTCAATTCACAAACTATAAAAGGACGGTAGCAGCACAAAACATTTTTTCATCCGAACAAAATTAACAACTGCTAGTATAGTAGCGTTAGCAAAAAAACCGATCCGTCACCACGTCTCAAGACAATCAGCAAAAAAAGTGCAGAAAATATATTTCAATTGTCTCTCATTGAACCCCAATGGGACCTATATTAAATTTAAAACCCCTTTAAATACAATTGTATGATATTTATTGGATTTTTTTGTTGACGATCGATTCATAGCGTGTAATTCTATTGACAATTGTAGAAAAGTAAGAAATGATGGTATGGGGTGCGTTTGTAACTTGAGGTCACACTCACACCCTTGTACTTCCTGATCTATTTCTATCAGGGCTGCCACTCTGCCAATATTTTAAATTATTATTCAATATCATATTATTATTTCGATTTTGAAAATATTGACTTTTTCGTAATTTCTAATCTGTATACAGGAGTGTGTGACTTATTTTAAGAATTCATTTATTATACTTTATGTAAAAAAATATAATAAGTAATAATAATGAATAATTCATTTTAACAGCAAGCGCAAAATATTTGCTTTGATTGTGAAGTGTACGTTTTTCAATTAACGTTTGTTATAAATCAAAAAGCAAACTAATCCATTCGTATAAAATTAAAATGCTTAATACCCAACAAAAAATAAAATAATATCAACATTTTATCACAGAAATAAACCTATATTTCAAAAAACTTCAAGTACAAACTTGCAAGTGGCAACCCTAGCTAGTAAAATCTCCGTATGACAGGTCACGGAGCAAGTAAGTTCCGTGAGAACATCGATTGGGCAGCTGAAGCTCGCTTAGCTAGCTTAATACGCGTGCAGTCTGAAAACATGAAATTGGTGACAACCCTAAATAAGAAAGGAAACAATACTATGAATTAGAAAGCGCAGTTTCTCTGAACGGCAATTAAATTTATCTAATGATATTCCTAAGAGTATTGCCTATGTACTGCTTTTTATTGTATGCTGCTTTATGTCATGGCATCTAAATTAGCCTTCCCTCATCACTAACTGGAACAATTACAACAAACATATAGAGTTTTAACGATCTGTTTTATATCATCATCATCAGCCCATATATCACATCCCACTGCTGGGACGCAGTTCTTCTATGGAGCGTTTAGGCCATTATCCCCCCGCTGGCCAAGTGCGGGTTGGCAGATACCACATGTCGTCGAACTTTTTGGTTTTTGTGTGCTGGTTTCCTCACGATGTTTTCCTTCGCTGTTTCGAGCAGTAGTGACGCTATCCACATATGCAGATAAATCAATTCTCGCCTGGTCTCGAACCCCCTACTTATCGGTATTAAGTCCGAAGTCCTCACCACAGATATTTTACTTCTAAAATTATTCTCCTGAGAAGTAGGAGTCGGCCATTATTGGCGTCACACTTTCACTCAAAAACCATTCATCAGTCATATATATTACAGTCGAAGTTATTTGCACCTCGAATTCTTATACGGGTGGAAATTTGATATGGACATAAGAATTAAATATCATATCAATGTATCACAAATATAGCTGATTGGCTTTCTTCACCTTGTCGATAAATTATACAAATATAATCAGTAAGCGCAATAAATTATACAATTACATGATAATTATGATCTAAACATTGTTCAATTTTCAAGAAGCGAAGATTAATTCACATAGAATTTTTCGGATGTCACATTTTTTTACACAGGAAGGAATTTGTGTTAACTTCCACAAATCCGATTCAATGTTGATTGGACAAAACTACAGTCTACTTTTAATAATACAGCGTAATTGTTACAGAATAGCAAAGAAATTAACAATAACAGCTTACCTCTTAATTCAACATGAAAAAGACATCCGTCGGTCCTCAAAAGGTGCTTAAAGTGTCTATTTGTAATGAAGAATTAAGTACTAACTACAATCAGAACTATATTCTTAAGCGAATACTCTTGGAATCACAAATACATTGTGGGAACCAGTATTGCAATAATCCTCTTCAAATTGCATTAACAAACGAAGTATTTACAGAATCGCTGTACAAACTGCAAACTGCAGAATACAGATAACATGAAATGAAGTCCCGCCAAAAGTTTTTTTTTTCATTTGACAAAGGCTAACCGCATTCAGCCTTGTCTCAGGAGCGGAATCTGCATTTCGAATCTGATTGTTATCTTCGTTAATACGACTTAAATGTCCAGTTTTTTTAAACATCCGGTCTGCTGGATTGTTTTTAACAATGTCGACCTTAAGCTGTGGGCATATGGTGGTACTTTATTTAATTGTTCGTGGCTTAAGTGATACAATGTTAGTGCAATAAAAGCATTTAATCGGAAGAAAGTGTGATGCTGTCCGGCGATAAGGTTTTTTTTAATGAAGTGTGTTTGTATATACATCTGTGGATTGCACAAAGGATAACTGTAAACATTTTAAAGGGTAATTATTGTAGGATAACGTATTCGGATTAGGTAGATTTTTCAATGCACTTGGCAGATGCTGTGGTTTCCAATGTCCTGTGAAAAGTTAACGGTGTCTGTTAATGTGAATGTCTGTGGAAAAAATATGTTTGCTTCATGAATTTGTATCTTTGGTTGGTAATGTTGGACTTGTGAAAGAAAGTTATACGAATTGAGATAATGATGGCTATATGATAGATAAATGAAGCCTCGTGTCCCGTTTTGGGGTATGGGGCAGATAATATACATGTGTTTCACTGATCGATTTCCTTAATGAAAAAGTAGGTAATCAGCCTTCTGTGTCCTACCAGACCGATATAATAATTTTTGAGCGTTCTCACCGGAAATTGAACCCAACACCCCTTGGTTATATGCTCACTCGTTTACCACTGTAAAAAAAATCTAAATTATTTCTATACATTGATTGATCCTATAATATATCTTTAAATATAAATGTAATGTATTTCCATTATCCAGTAATGTTTAAAAAATAAAAACGTTTATAATTATAATGGTAACTATAGAAGTTAACGAACAAACATGGTTTTTCAAAATGCTTTAACACAATATACTGCAGGAACCTTCCTTATTTACAACTGATAGTATCTGAGACAAACAAACAGACACTCAATTTAATCCGTGTTTAATTTAACCGGCTGTTAACAAGAGTAAGCCATTATTGACATTAATTGTGCAGTTTTCTGGTCTCCACACAGTGGCTTCATGGCGAATTTGTTGCGTACAAAGAAGATTGGTATCATTGCACCTAAACAAATATAATCTGTGTTACGGAAAAATAGACTCTATTTCGATGTGCTTAAAGTGCATTTTGTTTGTTTATTTGTGTAAAAATTGTAGGACTTCATTACTGCCTCCTTCGCGGAGATGTTTTGGGTTATGTGAAAAGTTTTAGCGTGGTTTCATTTAGTTAGATAGGTTCGTGCTTTAACCTGTTTACTACTTTTAACTACTTTACTACTATTCTTATTTACTTACGTTAGGTAGGTTATTGTTCGTGCTATAACCTCTTGACTACTTTACTACTTTACTAGTTTTCTTATTTACTTACGTTAGATAGATTATTGTTCGCGCTTTTACCTCATTACTTCTTTTAACTACTTTACTTCTTTGTTATTTACTTACTGACTTCTGCACATGTTTACTTCATACTTCGTGCCTCAAAACTTTTAATTTTTTTGGGATATATTTAGATGGATTTGTATTAGTCTGTCAAACAAACAGAATAGTTTTAGATGGACGATATTTATAACGTAGCTAACGAATATCAGAATAATAAAACGCCTATAATATAATGTAGATATTATATTTATATGAGGTTCACGAGAAAAAGCCGCGGGGCTGGGCTAGTGTTAATAATCTATGAATTATTCCAGCAGCATATTAAGCATATCCATTGATTTATTAAGTTGGTAAACGGTAGAACTATGTTATAAAGAAATCTAACTGAAAAAACAAATCTTTTGGGTTTGAGTTTGAGTTTGAGTTTTTATTTAAGTTCATAATAAATACCGAAAAGAATTAACTTAAATTGAAAAGATTAATCGCTAACTCTTATATCTTAAAATGTTACGCAAAATCCCCAACCGAAATGATCAAGCTAGATTAAATGACGCTTCTTACGCTCTATCGACTATCAAAAGGTGTTTAACGAGTGCGAGGGTATTACCAGACAGACATATGAATATTTGTGGCTTTTCAGTTTTTTTTGTCCGTCCCGATTCAATTATAGCTTTGTAAATGTCAACTGGTCGGATAACCTATTTGAGTTGTGTTTAAAAAAGAGGTTGCGAATTAAAAAGTTTGTATTTAATTTGATTATGATTTGAAATTGAAATTGAATATGATTAATATAATTGAATTTTTAATATTATGGAACTAAATGACATCATCGTTACGCCAAGCGGTTTGAATTCAAAACGAAAAATTCAAATTGCATCTCCTTCCATTTTCAGAAAGTCGGTTAAAAATATGAGAGAATGTATGTTTGTATGGAATCATGAGTATTCAAATATTCATAACTATTCAAAAAAAGCGCTGCCTTCAAATTGTCAGAACTGGGTCCAGTTGGTCAATAGAAGCACAAGGGGCCCAGCTCTCAATTAATAAGAACTCATCAAAATCAGTTCACCCAATCGAAAATTCTGAGCTAACAAGGCCAAGTGATCCATACAGTCAAAAACAACCTCCTTTTTGGTCGTTTTAAAAGGGCCAAAAGCACCTAAACCACAAGTACCTATAGTCGAGTTGATAACAACATTCTTTTTTTGAAGTCGGTTGATAAGGGCCAAGAGCACGTAACTAACTCAATACCGCACAATGCAAACAATCGATAAACCACATCACTAGCAGACACACTCGATGTCAACAACCGGTGCTGTCTCGATAATCGATAATTGCACATCACTTACGAGGAACGTAAACAATGTACTGCGAATCTTTGTCGCAATAGGGGTAGTTTTATGTGAAAGTTTGCATGTTTGTACATCACGTCAGAATGGCTGAACGGTACTGGATGAGATTTTGTGCATATGCTTTTTTTATAGCATAAAAGTTAATTTTCAAATTCAAATTTAACCACCACGCAAAAAGAGGTGTCGATGCCCATTTGTCTGTTTGTGTGGGGGTCTGTTTGTGGCATCGTAGCTGTATAATGGATGGGCCGATTTCGATGTGGTTTTTCCTTCAAAGCTGTGTTTAGAGCAAATTTCAAATTCAACATGACATGGTTGGGGTTTTTATTTTCTAATTTTTTGAATGATATGTCTTTATTTCTGTTGTATCTTTAAAAACTGTATTATTGTATATTACCTACAAATGACAGGCAATTTCGAAAAAATATAAATTTCAAAACACACGTTGTTAACTTATTCATTAAAGATATTCAAACGCATTTAATTTGAAATATACCTCACTATTCTACAAGCAAATTATCTAAATCTTATCTTACTACTATTATAAATGCGAAAGTTTGTAAGGATGTGTGTGTGTTTGTTGCTCTTTCACGCGAAAATTACTGAACCGATTGCAATACAATTTGGTATGTAAACAGATCTGAAATGAACCTACGTAATGTTTATGTTATAAGGATATTGATTAATAATAGTGATTGTTATTTATTGAATAATTTTTTTTTAGTTAATGTTAACCGCCTTCACAGTCATTTGTCGTGTTGTAGGTGTCGTTTCGTCCATTGTTAGTACTATTTAATCTAGTTTTTCTATTTAATCTAACTTTTAATTTGCGGTTTCCAAATGGATTCGAAGTACATACTTGTATAGCTTACTGTGTATTGTACAATTTGGTAAGAGACGGTTACGAGTAGTTACCTGTAACGGATCGTAATTTTTATTCATACAACATATTAAGAGTAATATTACACACTCGATTTAATAAGTATTTTACCGGATCATTAACGGCAAAGTAATAATTTTATTTACGATCTTACATTCGTATATTGATGATTGATATAAATTTTTTCATGCAAATTTATTTATCGATACTTATCGTTTTATCAATAAACGGATCTGTAACGGTCTGTTGAACTCCGTTGTTAATTCAACAATTGAATTTAAATTATTCAGCTTTATTGCTACCTGCATTTACACATGTCGCGAATCTACATGTGTATAGCATTATTGGGTTGTCATATGCAAAAATCATTTAGCGATATTTAAATTTCCTTTATAGCAGCGCATGTTCTAAACGTGACGAATGGATCAATGGGTATTTCTTTATTGGCAATAAAAATTGAATTGATATACAGTTAATTTGCGTACGCTGCATTGTAGACCGCATTGTGATATTGTTGGCGACACCTCGGGGCGCGACCCACTGCCCCCTTGCCCTGACTGCAGACCTTACAATTCCATTATAGACCCCGCGATTGTATCATTCATATACATTTTAACAGCAGAATTTTACGGTAGCCGTGTATCATTTAAATTCGATACGATTTTGTACGATATCGTTTACGAATTTGCATGAAATTCGATTGTTGCGTTATTGGATCATATTTTGGATGATAGACATATGTTAATTTTTCCTTGAGAATTCATTGTGGCAGTAACCGTTACCAATTGAGTTATATTGGATTGTCCCACTTATGAATATCGATACTCAAGAATGTTATTCTTTAATCTAGTTACCTTTATATGGGGTATTGATGTGAACAGTTTTCAGTATTCCCATTGTGAGTGAATTTGTGACTTACAATGTAACGGTCTTCTTAAGAATATTTTTAAACGTCTGACAAAATGTACAAAAATAATATCTGTTTCATATGTAAAGTAGATATTTCGATCAATGTATTGCAATTGATAGTGATATTATTGAAAAACGTACCGTACCTACTTATGTGAATCGACAGTATTCCTTAATAAAATATTAATAATACCGTTAGCAGCACATTTTTTTAATTTTTCAAAATAGGGTGCAATATAAAAATAACATTATACTCATATCTAAATGACGTTTAATTCCTTCAAGTTTCTTATATAATCTCTATTTAAAAATTAGGAACTCTTATTATGGAATCTATATGTGTTTATGACTGAATAAAGTGAGACTGTGAACGATTACTCAGACTTATGTATATAAGTGTGTTTTGTAAAAATTGTGTGTAGGTACATATAGACAAAATAATTTAACATCAAGTCATAGAATTCATTACTTCATTTTCTTATGACCTTCATCATGATGAATTGTCATGACAAATGCATGCAAATTACAGATATTTATTTATTTTCCGAAATAGCCTTTGGAACGGTTTCCACATTCCTAGGGTTATTTTATTTAATAAGACGTTTCATTTTTATCAAAAACAGGTCAAACGTTTTTACAACTAATTACTTATCACCTTAACAACGCACTTATTGTTTTTTTTTATGTCATATTGTTCTTGGATATTTGGAAATCATGACGACATTCATTGAATCCATGACATGTATGAATTATTTAATTTAAATCTATAATGTATGAAAATGCTGATGTATTAAAGAAAATACTTTATTAGCTTTAAATTTAGTAAATCGTTGTTTTATAAATATAAATCCTTATCCGGGAATTCTCTTTCTAAACTCCTTGATAAATCTCTCTTCTGTATCGCTATATTTATCTTAATTTAGGAGTGTCCGTTAAATAGTTTAATAATATATTATGATGTTGTAATATACTATGATGTATAATAATACACTTAATTAATTACAGGTATCTCTTTTAAAACTGCATACTTTATATTAATACCCATGTTTATATATCTGGATTAACATACCCCATATAACCCTAACACAAGCCTACTGTGTATGAAACAATAGATTTCTAGGTATTTATATAAAACTGAGCTGCTATAAACTTCTCTTCCTATTAATTCATAAGCAATCTTTTTTTAAATCGTGTAGGCGTTTTAGTCGTATAACTTTATAAATAAACTAACTGTCTGCGAAGTTTTATAGATTTTAATTCTCGCTACTCCTTAATAGATAACTATTGTAAATACTACCTCGGTATTAACTTACACCAAAAGTTCATATCCAATTTTAATGGTAAATTGCAATGAGTCTTTAAAAAAGTTTATAAGGTTTGTTAGACTTTGGATCGACTCAAGTACTATTTATAAAATATATTATAATTCCACACAAAATATGTGTAAATTAAAGTTTCGTACTAATACCAAAATCATATTAGGGTAGTTCCATTCAAATTTCAAATTAGATCACACGTGGTATCAAAACAATGTGTATTGACAGTTGAAACAATGAAAATCATACAATCATAAATAATCCTTAGTTTAATTCATGAAATTATTTTTGGTTACACAAAACAACAAAAACAGAGCGCGCCACACAGCGCGCAACCAATTTGCATTGTGCCCGGGCTGGTAAACGCTTAAAATCTTATTTCGAATTTCGAGTTGGTTCGTCTGCATAATAACATCCGTAAGGTAATGGCAGTTGCTTGACCAATGGGAGCGCTCGGCGCGCTTTCGTGGGCGTAATGTCGCGATGCGATTGGCCGGCCGCCGTCAGTTATCACTCGGTTCGGCGGCGCGACGTACGCCGCAGTCGATTGTCGCCATTGTGGCTCGTAAGCAGCGGCAGAGCTCGCGTTCGTGTTACATCGTATTGCTAATCGATTGTCGATCAATGATATTGTGTTGTGTGTAACTGCAAACGGAGTGCGAAGCCAGCAACGTGGATATTGACTACCACCGTGCCAGCGGTCACTTGATGAGGTATTTTCATACATTTTGAATGGCCTTGTGGCGAGCGGTGTCAGCGAACTTGTGGCCAATGCATTTGTCACGGTGTTGGTCCAAATTTGGATTATCTTTTTAATAACCTTTCCTGTGTTTTATCCTGTAGATAAGTCAGATTAAAAGTTGTATTTTAGGTTGATTCAGAAGCATGCTTGTGTTTTTACTCAGCTGAGAATAAAGTAAATACTTTATTCTCAGCTGATAATTCAGTTAATTATATTGTTTAAATTTTACAGCATTCAACAATGTTGTTGATATTCGAATGATGCGTAATTAATCTATTTATATGTTTAATTATAATGAATCGAAACTAACGTTATTATTTTGACGGAAAGTGGAAGGGTAATTATTGTACTTTTTGTTTATTTGTACACGTATTGCCCCTGTCAAAATCAACCCTCTCCGGGGGGCGGTAGGATTGTAGCTATCTTAGTTATAATAACATTATATCATTTACCTAACATAAAATTGCTATAAATTGTTGGTAGGCTACCTAATTCATATTGCGATGGACCATTATAACACAGGTTTTTTTTTATTATAAATATCATAATCATTTTATATTTCCATATCATCTTCATCACAGCGACATTGTTCTTCGATTTCTTATAGCAAAAGGATTGCTTATTATGTATTTTTTTTAATTTGGTGCTTATTTGAATAATGGTTTTTATTTATCTTGATTATGTGCTATGCGCCGCGCGTATACACATATCTACGGACGAACATAAACACATATATCTTAGCTTATGTGAATTCTGTTTAGTAGTTTTCGCTTAAAGGAGTTACATACATACATAGTACAAAGTCTATTATACATTATGACAAACTTTCGCGTCTTGTAATTGGATGTTCGTATTGCTTCAATATAATATTTAATAGGTACCTAAGAGTATTTTTTTTTTTTAATTTTCGTTAATTTTACAATGTACTGTTTTAATTTTAGAGGGACTGTGGTAAGGTTCTACGCAAAAGCTTCTGCATCGATTTCAAAATTTTATTTCACCTAATTGGAATGCTGCAGCTTCACTGATATAGGCTATGTGTATGTTGGTATATGGACGGGTGAAGCTGGGGTGAATAGCTAGTGGGTTAATAAAACAATAGGTACCTAGAGGTATATATGAAATAAGTAGAGCCAGTGGCATCCTTTTTTGGCGTATACAACCCATGATTTATATCTTATCATGATTTTCTGCTGTCAACCGACTAAGAAATCATTTCGACTGTATTTTTTGTGTTTGTTACCTTATAACTTCTATCTGGGTGAATTTATTATGATGCTTTTGTATTTAAAAGTTGGCCCATTTAAATTTGGTCTAGTTCAAACAATTTGAAGGCGTTTCCGTTTATTGTTAAAAATAATGTTTATGTTACTAACCACCGATGTAAAAAAGAATGGTGTTATAAGCTTGACGTGTGTCTGTCTGTCTGTGGCATCGTAACTTCCGAACGGATGCATTGATTTCTGGGGTTCTTTTTGTGTCTGGGGTTTTTTAAATTGTTCATTTAATTTTTATGTACTTGTATCAAAATATCGAATCATTTTATGATACAAAGTCCAATTTTTATAATTTTTAACTTTCATATTAATACATATTTAATTAGGTAAGAACGATGACAAAAGTTATTATTTTTTAAGACAAAAACTTGCAGATAAACATTCAAATTGTCAGAATATCAAATAAAAAAAGAGAATCATCAAAATCGGTTACGCAAGTTCTGAGATAACAAACCTAAAAATACATACGTACTGAGGACCTCTTTCTTTTTGGAATAGATTAAAAAATACCAATTACCAACATTCTCCATTGTATTAAAATTCAATCTAATTGTTACAATTTCGCCACAATCAAGATAAAATACCCTCAATTGGCAACTTACCTCAGGGTAATGAAGCCTCAATCAGTGTTTACAACAACCAATAAAACTTTATTATTTTTACACATTTATGACAGCGGCATGCTTTGATGTTAACGGATTGTTTATTTGTTATTTAATAACCTGGGATGCGATGAGACGATTTTTTATTGTACACTCCCCACCTGTGCCGGGTTTTTTTAACCGACTTCCAAAAACGAAGGCGGTTCTATTTTCGTCTGGATGTATTTTTTCTTCTTTTAAATCTATTTTAGTTAAGGAAAAGGTTTAAATTTTGATATTGCGTACATACACACCTGACTGAATCACTTATTTGAAAGTACAAAAAAGATACGACTATGCAATCTCGTCAAGAGTTAAAACGCAAGAAGTTACCTAATATCAAAACCAAAAAATATACGTATATAAGTTTTGAGAACCATATTTTTTGGGAATATCAAAATAAAGCGAATACGCGCCAAATTGACGAATTAAATTCAAATCTTAAACGACACACAAAAATCTAATAAGGAACGTAGGAAAATCATTCATTTAAGACATAAATATAAACCACAGTAACTACTTATCACAATATTTGTCAATCATTTCTTATCACCTTTTCTAGATATTAAAATCTAAATAGTGTCGTCGTATTTGAAAGGGTGAAATACTTATAATATCTTTAAACTACGTATAACCTAATATCTTTACTATCCTTACTTGTTATACATAACCTTACTAATATAGTATTTTACGTGAAAACATGGCGTTTTGTAGAAACTTAGGGAGGCTAGAGAGTGCTAATTTTTAATGCGGTGAAACATCTCATCCTCAGGGAAGATCAGGGGGGACTTTACGAATCACGACTTTATAAATTCCGCTAGATCGCGCTTTAGTTAAAAATGTGACATGTATCATAAGACACTGTTAATTTCTCTTGATCACGCAGGTGAAGTAGCCAGCAGCTGATATAATATTTGTTTGTTTGTCTTTCTTTGACGTCATAACGATGCTATTTAATGGTAAGATTTTGTGTCTAGAGATAGTTTGTAGGCTAGAGAGTGATATACGCCACTTTTAAACAGTAAAACATTTCATTCTTATAGCAAGATGCGCGTTTGAATCTATCAGAAATTTGGTAAAATCCGATAGATGGCGCTATAATAAAAACGAATATAATGTTAAAATTCTTACCACGCGAGCGAGGCCGCGGGAAACAGCTGGTCCACTATAAATTTTGGACACAAAAGTTACGTGGAAGTCGCTACTGTCATTCACGATTACACTCATTCAGGATCACTACTACATGTTCTAATTTCTTCCTTTTTCCTGTCTTACATTTTGGTTTCTGCAAAGATCAAAGGGAATTGGACGAAAATAAGGGATATCCACTGTAATCTGCGCTATCACAGCAGTTACCTGAAAGCCAATTACCACATGCACTCGTAAAACAATCCGCGCCTCACATCTCGCCGCCGCGTAAATAGCCATGATGTGCGTATGCGCACCTAGTTAGCGCGGATTTCACTTGTACGTGATTGAAAGGGTCGAGGTCTCGGGCTTTGTTTGCATAACATGATACTGTGTGGACAATGCGCCGAGAAAAACGCGCAAACTTGAAGTATTTTATTTTACTGAGATGATAATTCATTATTTTTAACATGCTGTTATTAGCTAAGCTTCATTTATATGTTTGTATGTAACCGATTCCTTTAGATTTTAACTCACTTAAAAGGACAACAAATTTAATTTAAACTTTGTACCTGAGTGGCCTATTATCCTGATTAGGATCGGCGTACTTAAATAAATTACTACACTTATATTTTTTTCTTGTTAGTATTCTATCTGTTATTATTATTAAAATATTGTGTATAATACAGAATTATCTATCTTTATAAACAGCACAGCCGTTTATTTCTTGAGTTCAACCAGTCGTACATTTGTTTTTATTGCGGGTGGTGATTTTTATGGCTTCGCGTACTTTATTAAATGCTATATGCGACTGTTTTATTTATCTTAGATTTGGCTTTATCGATGTATTGAACACGAGGGGATATAAATTAAAAATATATTTTGGTGACACAGGTCGCGGAGAATCAGTCATATGTTTCATACGTACATATTATCCTAGCGTTGCCGTGGTAAAGCGAATGCCGCGGGTTCGAACCCCGCCTGATGATAGATTTTTTGCGCCGTTTTTATAATAACATTTAAAATCACGTAAAGGTGACATTAGTAAATCGAGTGCTTTTTGCTTTGGGTATCTAAAACTCAACTCAAAGGCACTTGGGTACTAACCAAAATACTATCTGTCTCACTAATCAATCCCTTCAAATAATTTAAACTCACTTGTAGTGAACAGACAAACAGACAAACAGGTAATAAATTTGATTCCTGCGTCTGCCTGTAGCGCTAATAGGTTAGGCAAAGGGCTTGTTCGTTAGCTGTAAATGTTGTGTAATCCTTAAAAGTATAGGTTCTGCGTACCCTCTATTTGTTGTTAGTTCTTTAGCGTTTAACCATATTGTTCTATATTAAAACTGACATCCTCAATCTTCTATTTGATCCCTTTTTGTTTTAAGATCCCTTTAAGCTTTAAGAGCGATCGTGAAGCTTTATTTCATACTAGCGGTCCGCCCCGGCTTCGCCCGCGGTACTTATATAGCCTATAGCCTTCCTCAATAAATGGGCTATCTAACACTGAAAAAATTTTTCAAATCGGACGAGCAGTTCCTGAGATTAGTGCGTTCATACAAACAAACTCTTCAGATTTATAATATTAGTATAGATTTTTATTAAATACTTTGTTGCTAATATAGAAGACAAAGAAATACAGAATAAAACAAAAGGAATACATACAAATGGCCGTCATAACACTAGGTAGGTAGATATCTCTTCCAGACAACTTCTTCAAGCTTCTGTTTGAAAAGTTGACTAAATTCTTTTCAGCGGTTTAGGTGTTGTCTGTATGAAGAGGAAGATTTGTATATTTCATAAATTCAAAGACAATTAAATACTTATATTGTATTAGCCCTTTTACGAAAATTATTCAATTATCACCCCTGTAAAGTTATCAGGTTATATGAAAACGGAATAAGACACGTCGTTCTTGTACTAATCATTCGTTTAATTTTCAATGTTCACAATAAGTATTTATTTATCCCTTTCTCAGCATAACATCTTTGGCATTCAGAAATTCCAACAGCAGTAGTCGGTCCAAATATTTGCGTAGGAGTTGTCATGCCACTGTGAAATAGTTAAATTTTTTCTTTCGTTTGAGAAAAATGCATTTGTCACTGTATTCCGGAATGGATATTGATTGAATGTCTACTTATAATGCGAGGCTGAAGAGTTTGTGTGAACGCGCTTATCTTGGGAAGTACTGATTCGAATTCAATGTTTATTTATTTTCGTGTTGTATAGGCTGTTTATTGTGGAAGGCTATAGGCATACATCGTGTACGACGTGGGTGAAACCGCGGGGCATAGCTAGTGTTTATTATAAAGGTTTACAATTCTAAAGCGGCTTATCGCGTTATCCTCAGTGAAAACTTATTTTTTATGTTGCTTGATTTGGAGTTAAAATTATTTTTAATATATCATCATCATCATCATCATTATATTGTATTTGTTCCCACTGCTGGGATACAGGTCTCTTGTGAGGGTGCAGGCCATAAGCCACTACGCTGGCCAAGTGCGGGTGGTAGATGTCATATGTTCGCAAATGTTTGATTCTTAGACAACGGTTCTGTCACCATATTTTATTTCATCGTTTCGAGCAGTAGTGATGTGGATAATGCGCTGATGGTTTGAAAAATCAATTCATTCCACACACACGCCTGGTCTCGAACACCCGACTATTCGATTTAAGACCGAGGTCCTCACCACAGAGCCACTATTCTTAAGCCCCTCTAGCATAATATGCTATGTAAAATTAATAATTGTGGATACGAAAAAATTATGAAAATATATATCATATCACCTTTATGTAATAATACACAACTTATAACTTCAGGTAGGAGGAGCTGGAGGTACCTAATTGGAGTCAGAAATGCACGACAATAAATATTGACACGCTGTCCCTAACCCTTTTTGACCCAAATATAGTATTCTGAGAAACAAAACGGTAGCCGAATACAATGCTGGGTATTAATTATTTATTTTTAGAGACAAACATTTGTTTTCAGACAGTGTCTATATGTAGAATTTAAAATAATAATATAGGGCCTCAGCATGTTGGACCTGTGTCCCCACGTAAGCCTTCCTAATGACTGAGTGCTTTCGATTGTGGAAAGACATAATAATCATAATAATATACACTTACATATATAAATCAATAATTTATAGGTTGTCTGGCAGAGATGGATTTAAGCCAACAGAAGAAGAGATAAGGCCGCCATTTGTACAATATATATTTTACGTGTTAAGAGTTTTTGCTTTCTTCATTTTATGATCAAATGTACAATGAAGAATAAATAAATAAATGAAAATAATGACTTAACTAGGAATATAAAATTTTGAAATATTTTATTATTATTGCATTTAACACAAAATATGAAGCATTTTATAATAGCGATAAATCAAAATTAATTAATATGTTATAAAATAACAAGGTTTCGGTAGGTATATTTCAGTGTATTTTATTTAAAAAGCGTTCTTCTTCCTTATTTTTCTATCGTAATCCGCTTTATTCACGTTTCATATTTAATTATTCAGTATTATGTATAAAAAAAGGTCTCGGTCTGGCAAAACATAGAAGGCTGATCACCTACTTGTCCATAAAGAAAATCGATCAGTGAAACAGATGTATATCATCTGCCCCATACCCTTGTAGGGGACACGGAACTTCACTATTATGTACTGTTAAATTAAAAACAAATATAGGCATATATTAAGTACCGGCTATATCTCTTTAGATGCAACCGTAATACGCCCGCCGAGTCCTTCACAGCGGGGGCTCAGAGCCTCGCAAAAAACTGAATAATCAAGGTCCTTTGATATCCCTTGTGATTCATATTTACAGGTATGCGATTGAGTTAATCATGCACCACATTTGTTAAAAGCAATGATAAATGTGTTTCATACATAATTTTTGGTATTATTTTGATTGCATTTATATTAAAAGTCTGACCGTCGTGTGTGCAATTTCTCATATATTTCATATGAACTACGTAAAGTTTGATGTAAAATTAGTTTGCAAGTTATTTTTAATACATTTAAGTATCTCACCTGGATAGATTTCTATTCAAAACATGTGTGATTACTTAAATTAATAATTTCAAGCAACTATTAAACCCAACTTAAATGAAACAAATAGGTTTAACGCAACGCCAAAGACCAAATACGTTCAGCCGACACGTATTTGGCCTTTTTGTTTATATTAAAATAAAAGTACAATAACAACATGCTAGTTATCTGCACTCCCAAATTAAAAGAATGTAGGTATTTTAAATGTTTTTACGGGTGAACATAAAACTGTATAATAAACTATCAAAAATAAGTTTTTCTACCTTCATTGTTCCTATAAAATTTCCTATACTTTCATTATTAATTCCTGTTCAAACTTAATTAATAAACGACAAACTAACGTATTTCTATGGTTCAATTCAAACCAAGCTATCCATAGATGCCTTTAACCGATATCCAAGACCAATTACATCCAGAATCGTAATCTTAAAATACTTTAATACATCATTAAAATGGGGGACCAAGCGTTGTATCGTAAGCAGCCAATTTGTGTCCCTCAATACCTTCTGCTTCCCTGAACACGATAATTGTCGCTGTTATATTAAAACTTGGCACGTGGTACTTTGAACACCTATGGGGAAATGTTTAAGTCCACTTTATATTTGTTGTATGTGATATTGTGTAGGTGCCGACATTGGTACCTACAAACTTATGTTATCGGAAGTAAACGAGAAATGTTAGTGTTTATGGATGGATGTTTGGATGTTTGTTTCTCTTGCACGCGAAAACAGCTTATCGTATCTGTATGTTATAGATATAATGATGAATAGGTATAGTATATAGTCTGGGTTAGCACACTTGTTACCTTAGGTACCACGCGAGTGGAGGCATATTTATTTAAATCCAGTTTGAAGATAATATTGCAATAAACGTTGCATTACAGGGTCTGTCTACTACATATACGGTCTACATTTGCTTACAAAATGGTCTTACATATCCTGTAACATAGACTCCTAGAGCGTTCCATCCTACTAACAGCATTAATTTCCTCTCTTTTTCCAGTGCCGCTGGTACCATGTGCGATCGCACGTACGGGTCCATGGGCCACTTCCCCATGACCCCGATCTCCATGAGCATCGGCATGGAGGCCGTGATGAGCAAGAAGTCGCAGGAGGAACACATCAAGCGGCCGATGAACGCGTTCATGGTCTGGTCGAGGCTGCAGAGGAGAAAGATTGCCCAGGACAACCCTAAGATGCACAATTCGGAGATCTCCAAGCGATTAGGTTAGTTCCATTGTTTATTAGTGTAAGGTCTGCTTTCTTAAATGTATGAAAAATATTAACAATAAGACTTCAGGTGAATATGTCACGAAGTCACTCGAAATTAATTCGTTTAAATTTTTATAAAGAAGATTTTAATAAGCTGAGGAATTGGAATTCGGTTCAAAAATAATGACTAACATATAACAACTACTAACTAACTAGTAGCTAGGGTAGTTAGTAAGTAGTTGTATTAACAACGAACTTGTTATTTATAATATGATTAAGATGTAAAGAATTGCTGTATAAAACCCCATTCCAAACCCAAAATAAAAAAACACGAAATCACTACAAAGCGCTATCTCTCAACATCATAAGAATAAAGATTTAAAATCAAATTATCCGAAACTCGCAATTTGAGCAAGATAACACGAAAAACCGAATTTAATATTTAAACAACTACAGGGGACAAAATTGACAAATTTCGATCGATGTTTTTGCGCCGTAAAATCTAAGCAAAAGGTTCGCCAAAAAATCGCTCTGTTAAAAATGGAGTCCGCAATCAACCGGTGAGGCTTCGCAGCAGGAGGTTTGCCACCGTATTAATCAACGGACGTAAGCGATGGCGGAGCTTTTTAAAAATAAGATAGTGCCGGCAGAATGCGCACTGGGTTATTGTATAACTCGCGACTGCTACGGGCTTCGCTTCCGTGATTTTGAGCCAAATATCGTGTTATTGGGGTTTGTTCTTTTTTCTATAAGGTTCAGATATTTTATATTATACGAACTTCGTTAACTATGGGCTTCAATAGAAGTGCTCTAATTATCAAAGACAGTGATTGGTTTTTTAGTTAAAGAGTGAATCGAGCATGTATTCCTAAGGAAATCCATATCTATTTATCTAACAGTAAGGGGTTACTTACTATCTACCGACTGAAATCACATAACTTAGAGAATCTTTCATGTGGCTATCGTTTAAAAATATTTAGAAGTAATGTTTTCTGATGCATTACATTTACAAAAAAGGCCACCGACTTCGAGATAACACTCCAAAGACTGAAATGGGAACACGTGACAATAATTCCTTATCAAACACAAAGAATCCCGTCCATCGCTTCAAAACCCACGGAGGTATTGAGTGACAGAGTTAAGAAAATACAGTCAAATGAGAATCTTTTGGAAATCTACTTCAATGATAAAGTACAACCATTTAAAGAGTTAATTAATTATCAAATGCAATATATACCTATAACAATCACCTAAAACATCCCGAATTCATTTAAACCTTCAATTGTTCCAGCTCTCTAAAATGAATACACAGATACATGTAACAGAAAGAGAAAGAAAGAAAAAAACACACCCTTCAGTCAGTGATGGCGAGGAGGCGAGATTTTCTATTTTTCCCGCCCATTTTCAACACGCTCTGTGTTGTACAGTTCTTTAATTTAAACTTCATTTTATTTTTTTTTTCGTTAGCGTTTCGTTGTAGAAGGTTGGAGGAAGCAAAGATAATGACATCATTTTTTATTATTTGCCTGATCTATTTAAACTAAAAGGTAATGATTAGAGTCCTCCGCATTGAAACTATGATAAAATAATACTATATTTCCTATGATAAAATAATCAACAATGGTAGTTTAGTAAATATCAGGTCTTATCATCTATATTTACTTCTATATACATTAACTAGCTTTTGCCCGCGGCTTTGCACGTATTAATTCGGAGTAGTTTAAAAGATGTTATTATAAACCTTTCTCTTGAATCACTGTATCTATTAAAAAAAACTCCATCAAAATCCGTTGCATAGTTTTAAAGATTTAAGCATACATAGGGACATTGGGACAGAGAAAGCGACTTTGTTTTATACTATGTAGTGTAAAACTTAAGAGTTTGATTGAACATGCTAATCGCATGAACTGGGCCGATTTGAAAAATCTTTCGATGTTAGATGGTTCATTTATGGAGGTGACTATAGACAATTAAAACAGACTCTACGGTGTGGTTGATTCCGTGGGTCGCGGATAGTTAAAAATATATATTTCGTATGACAATATCAAAAATCCAAGGATATTTTATTAAATAAAAAATGTGCGAGAAATAAATGCGACAGTTTTTAAAAAAGTTTATTTTATGTCTTTGCAGACCGTATGCAATTAAATTTTTTCCACAACAACACGTCTGGGAGTCTGGAAGAAATCGCTGTATGGCGATAAAATCGCCAATTGTTTATTTAGACAACTTAACTTATATAATATAGAGAAATAAAGCATTAAAAAAGTTAAATATCTGCTGATCAAATAAGCCCAAAATCTGTTTATTTGTTACTCAAACTGACAAATCGATATCCGAAATTCAATCCAATCGCAATCTATTTAACTGTTAACGAATTAAATTAAAATAAAAAGGCGGGTAATTTACAAACAACAGCGAATGCCCACGTTTTGTAGTCTGCGCATCGCCCACAATGATTTCAGCGTGACAGTTGTCGACAATTGTAGGGCACAATGCGGGCGCAATTGTGTACCTGTCGATAATCAAGCGCATTGTTTATTGGCATTATTAATCGCCAAACAAAACCGCTCTGTTTGCTGTCGAATGTCACGACAAATGTGCGCGCACCTTTACGCGTGTTTCACTGCCAGCAAGAATGGCGAATTCGATTATAGTTTAATTGTCTCCTTTGAAATAGTATATAGATGTAATAATTTGTTATTGAGATGCTGGATGTTTTTGTAGTTTCGATAAAACTTTATTAAAACATTTTAATAGAGCTTAAATTTATTTTGTTCTAAATGTTCAAAACAACTTTTTCAAATATAGAATGTGTAACGGTCAGGTTTTTTATTATAAGATATTTAAAAAAAACCTTAAATACCGTTTAATCGACTGTGTAAAGTGTTACACCAGACTAGACTAGACTTGTAAGTTATTCTTCGAATAAATTAATTCGGATCTAATACGGTGCATCATGTCTTGTTGGACGGATCGATATGTGATTAAATTTTAAATTTAATATTTCCAATAAGATTTGTTCGGTAAATAATGGAGAAACGGTTGATGTATATAACTCCATGATTAACTCCCTTTGTAATATCCGTTTAAAATTATGGTTCGTTCTTTATGGTTGTCAAAAATTGGTATAAAACTAAATTTGTAGTATAAAAGTCCAACAAGATGCGAACCTATTTATATAAGTCCTGAAACAAATTATTGACTTTCAATTAAATCCTGTAAGAACTTGAAAACAAAAATCGAAAATCATTTATCATCTTATTAATAATGTCAATTTAAAATACACCTATACCCAAAATCTTCTAAGCCAATTCGTTTCACATTTCCAGACCAACCATTTTCATATACTCAAAGCCTTACATAATATTTTTAATAATCCACAGATAATAAATACATAAAAACTTTAGTCCGTTGTCCGTCCGTCGCTACCGTGAATTAATGTTTGTTTTCACTCGCCCCTGCTGTCGCGTTAATATTAATTAAGACGGGCGTGTTTTGTGCTCGATGTAATTGCTTTCCACTATCGTCACCCAGTGTGGGTGCATGGGTTTGAATCTTCGATAGATACTACACCAGTACGTAGACGTTGTCCGTAAAAAGTTTGAGAATTTATGTATGTTTAGGTATGGAATTTTTGGAGTCCAACAATTTGATCGAATGTAAATTGTTCAATTAATGCTGAAGCAAATTTATTGCTTTAGATTTATTTTGCATCAACACGAGTAGTAATAAATGTATAATATATTTTAATTGTATTTATTTTACAATTTTTCTTATTAGAACACGATCTACTTGAATACAAAGTTCCGATAAAACAAAAAAAGGTCTTCCAACTAAAAGATGATGTTGGTTAATATCTCAATAACCTGAACAAAGTTAGCTTATGCTTTATTTCTTAAGTTCTTACAATCTGCATTAAATTTTGCAATAGCGTTTCCATTTTTCAATAAAACTTCCCTTCCTGTCTCAGTGAATACATCACCTACACCAGTATAACATACATTCGATAACACCAATAAAACTAATTAACCGTCTGATTGCACAGCCCGTACCCAAATGTCTTCTCACCCCCTTTCGAAAATTAATTACTATTTCGATCACGCCTCCCAACATATGGCCCAATTCAAATTTACACCAATTTTCTTCGGTAGCTCTGTATACAGCTTTTTGTGGTATTTTTTGTTTATCACCGTTTTTGTTTAATTATCTCCCATTGGATATAATCCAAGGGGCATGTCTTATTATAATCGTCTGATAAGTTTTTTTATTTGAAATAAGCGGCCATTGTGCGTTGAATCTATTAGATAGGATGTTTTGTGGCCTTGTGTTGATGGAATTTAGTTTTTGTTAGGCCACGGGGTATGTTCTGTTTTCCTCCACTGTTAGTAGTCTATTTAGAAGTTTTTCTAGCGGTAACATGATGATAATGAACTGTAAATTGTATTTAAATTAAGGTGGTTGACCGCGTCTTTGATCTGTTATTCGAGTGGATATTTAGAATTCAATACGGGTATCATTTCCTCAAGTTTTGATTCATTATCTTCTAATTTAAGTTTACGACGATGTATTTTTTCTCAATTAACCTCTATACAATTCAGATATAAATTTTCCTATTTATCACTTTCAGTAGAAGGCTTTCATTTGCTTTGTTTCCTCTTAAATGAAATTCTCATCGTTCTTTGTATAAAAATATTTACAAGTAATTGGAATCTTTAACCATTATTTCGTCCCTTCCAACCTATGTATTAAACTCTAAAGTCTTCGCTGAAGTATTAAACAGAATACGCTAAATGAGATTTATGAACACAAAAAAGTTACATTGACGTTGCCTTTACAAACTACCTTCGAAAGTAAATCCGACATTACTGAAAAACGCTCACCTACCTTATATACCCACACGGTCCCTGTCGCTTATCACGAGCATACAGGCCGCCCGTCAGGGGCACGCAACAAAAATACTGTTGTTTTGTTGTCCCATTGTTGCTCCTTGTCGTCTGTTGTCGAAGGGGCCCGTTGTTTAATTACTACAGTCTCTTGTGCCTTTCAGTTACAAACTTTTTCATATTTTCCGCTCGAATGCGCTGGATGCGTTTTTTGGATCCGTCGGCCGATCCGTTGGCCGATCCGTTGGCCGATTGGTCGCGGGTTTGGATCGTGAAATTGTGTGTAATGCTGTTTTGTTTTAAATAAAGGACTGTTTTTTCTCGCGGCATACCTTGCGTTATGTAAGTGGAAGGTTTTACCGCGTAGATTATACAATAACGCGGGTGAATCTGTTATTTAAGTATTTATCCACATTCCCAATCGGATTTGCCGATTTACATTTGAAATGGTGATTTTGTGTGCTAATTTATATTCACACTGAAAGCACGCAATAAATCGCGATGATTGTTAGCAAATGATATTCATTTTACTACATGATATTTCATGTTAATATTAATAGCTGTTATGGTGTTGAAACATACTCTGTAATGAAATCACCTAACCAGCCAAAAAAGAACCATTCACCGACCGTACCTACTCCTCCGCAAAAATGCGTTACCGATTTCAAAGCAGGAAAACATTGAAGTTCCTAATCCATTATAAAAGCAACTACAAACTGCATTATTCACGAGTGTCGGATTAAAGCAAACTACACGGAGTCCCCATGACACCACCACTCCAAGGCTATTAGCCGACACTATTAAAATTTAATAAAATCATGACCCAAATAACGTCTTGGCATTTCAATTTTCCGGACGAAAGGGTGGCTCCTTCGTCTTTGTCGGAGCCCCCTCCCTCCCACCATTGTCGTGCAGGCTTTCACAGTAATGAAGAGCATTTTCGTCCGATTTCGAATACAATGCACGTTTTAATACAAGGCAGAGAGGAAACTCTTTGTCGCACCGTGTATTGTAGTGCGCGCGTTACATACGGCCCTTGTGTGTTTTTGTTCCACGATTGTTGTACAAAGCTGCTATGTAGCATTGTTTATTAACAATTTTGTTAATTGGATCATGTTTCGCACTATTTGTCTTAATTCTAATGTTTTGGTGGGTGCTAGTTCTGATGAGGATGGATTGTATCATTGCTGATTTACAATTGAATTAGTCAAATAAAAAAAAATATCAAAATACCGTTAACAATTTACAAAATCAATTATTATTTTATTGGCCTAATATTAATTTACTATTATTTGAATCTAATCTCTTCTTTATATTCTCCTTATAATATACACTCCAACTAGCAAATGAATTTTCTATATATCATATAAAATCATTTCCTAAAGGAATTTGCATTCTGGATCACCCAGCTCACTTATAAATCACTTGTTTTTTGTTTATTTTCGTGTTTTCAATTTGTTGCGTAACAAATCATTTGAATATTACATTTATTTGTCTGAAAACTCGAAGAACAATGAATACATTTCTTAACGTAATAAACGATGACTACAAAACTTTCATATAGGATTTCATATAACCATATTTCTAATAATACTACCAATGGTTTTTTATTCTCAAACAAGCTAGAATAATTTAATACTTTTACAATACCTTAACAACATTAGCAAACTTTAATAAAAATTATTTCAAAAATCACTCCAGAAACTTATTATTTATTAATTAATAAGTTAATCCTTTAAATAGATTGAAAAATAGCTGAATACAAACTATTACAGGAACGTGTAGCTCGATCATTATTCGATGTTGCCATTGTCAGCGTGGCTTGTAGGAAATAATTACTGTAGAGTGGCAACACTGGAGCACGTGCACGATTGTTAATTAAAAAGTATCAATGATTCAATTTGTGCTCCTTTTTGTTTGTGCACTTTTTTACAGACGGGAATAGATTAATAATTGAGGAACGTTGGCTCTTGTGTATTTTATTTGGTGTCTTTTAAAAGCGTTATAGTTTTAAAGCTAAGACTTCGCTTATAACTTTTTAAATAAACGTTAGTGTCGTACTGCTGTTACTGAAGTTTCGGGAAACTGTTCGATACTAAGGTCTATTGCTTATCTGAGTTGTATTTTACTCTCTGTGTGAATAATCACATAGTTGATAACAACATTAGATAAACAATTAAACTGTCATAGTTCTACTGCATTTACGGAGCCACGACCTACCCTACAGCATCTGTCACAATTACGCATTGTCCACATTGTCACAGATTCACTTTACACACACAACTAAAACAATTTCCACTTGTCCCATAAACGCTTACATTACCAACAAATTAGCAATTGAAGTAAAGACAATGTGTAATTTATTCGAGAAAACGCATTTATTATGCAAATTCATTGCATTAATAGCATCCAATGCTATAAGATGTCTTATTTACATAACAATTGTATGGACTTTTGTTAGCGTTCACAAAAGACGAGGAAAAATTTCTTAGTCGCAAACCGAGTATTGTGATGGGAGAATATTAGATAGAAGAAATGCTTCATTTAAAGAATGAATAAAACTTAGCTTCAATGTCGTATACAATGGTATAGGACCATTTTAATTATGTCTTCTGAATGTTTTATTTTTAAATATGAGAGTTTATGTCGAACGCTGTTCGTTGTTAGCGCAAACAAGGCAATTAAAAATATATTCTTAAATTTTATGAATTTCTAGATCTAGAATTGATATATGATCTCCGACTTTAAAGATGGTCTAAACACGAAATGTCATTATGTTATATAAGAAGTTTTACCAGATATCTCGTATTTGATTTAAATATTTAATAGAGTACACATTGTACCTTCAAAATGACATGTGAAGGAAATGAGTAAGCAACAAAGTTGATTCATCCGAACGCTACAGTCACAAATACGATTCTTATCGCAGCGCGGCAACAAAGAGCGAAATACCCTCCCAAGTATCAGCAATAATGAGTAACCGGGAAAAACTTCTGTAGCGGAATGAAAAGCGCAAATTCGTCATTAGGCGTCGCTTTCCGCCATTGTTGTCGCCGTCTCGCTTACACTCGCGTGCGGTTGCGCGGGATAAAGCAAGAGAGCGGATGGTCCTTCGGCGGGATTGTTCCTTTCTATGTCGGCGACATTGTTTTCGCTTTATACCCGCCTGAATCAGAATTGTCTTGTCTATTTCAATGGCCGGTCCCCTCCACGGTATCGATGAATACTGCCTCCTATAAATGGGGGGACACAAAGGGTTGGTCTTGAATTGAGTTGGGAGACAGGTCGTTCGATTATTGTATCGATTCAAAGGCATTGTCTGCGCAATGGGGAATGGTTAGCGCAAATTACTTTTCTCGTTTTGTCGCTGTTGTTGTAGTTTCCAATGGGGATTCATATTACCGTTGGCTTTTGTTTTCAATGGCTAGATTAGTTTTATTCATGATCTTTTGTGGATTTTCGTGGTTTCTAGGACACATATACTTACATTCCCATACGCCCATATAGATAGTTCGGGCGATGTACTTGCTCTTATTGAGGTATTAGCTATAACAAAGTCATTATGGTTAACATTTTTCGATTTAAAAAAAAATTGTTTCAAATTCAACGATTATTACCAACGTGATCGAGTTGATACTTGAGATTTGTTGAATAAGGCTAGGACCACAGGTTTACAAGTAATCTTAATTCTCACACTAACATAGAGATATGCTCCTTTCTTGCTTATAATCGTGTATCTTGTTCAATTTAATTAAAGTCAAATCCCCTTCCAGGTGCAGAATGGAAGCTCCTGACGGAAGACGAGAAAAGGCCCTTCATTGATGAAGCCAAGCGTCTGCGAGCGATCCACATGAAGGAGCACCCCGACTACAAGTATCGACCAAGGAGGAAACCCAAGACCCTGAGGAAGGAGGGCTATCCATACTCCATACCGTATCCCAGCGTACCCATGGACGCGTTGAGAGCTGGTGAGTTCTTATTATACATAAACTAGCTTTTGCCCGCGGCTTCGGATGCGTTAAATTTGGAGTAGTTTAATAGATGTAAGTAATACTTATAACCCTTCCTCTTGAATCACTCCATCTTTAAAAAAAACCGTCAAAAGCGTTGCGTAGTTTAAGAGATTTAAACATACATGGGGACACACGAAATCGACTTTGTTTTTTTTTTTTTTAGTATAAAAATTACATAGTCTAGTGATGCGAATTTTCTAGGGTTATATATCAGTGGCCCCCTCACTCAAGTGGCTCGACGGAACACAGTGGGGTTTTGGTCGGTAAGAATCCGACATAACCCACGGCTCCATCCCCGGGGGCCGTGGGTATCTATGCAAGATTTCCCCACTATAAAAAAAAAAAAAAAAAAAAAAAAGGGTTATATATCAGTAAAGTTAATTGTAATCTTTAATGTGTCTAGGAACTTGTGACTTCTCTCATTTTATTGTGAAAAGTTCATCAAAAAATACTCTATTAGCATTATGAAACATTGTAGGGTCCATAATATTGATAAGTTAATATCATATTCCGTTATATTTTCGACTCCAATTGACTTAATAACCAAACGTTTTAGTTCAATACTAAAATAATGTTAAAAGTCCTGGATTTAATTTATCAGAATGTCGCATTATATTGCATCATTTTAGCAATATAATAGCAGATGAAAAATTATAATGAAATCAAAATCCTTACTAATATTATTAACTAGCGGTCCGCCCCGGCTTCGCCCGTGGTACATATATAGCCTATAGCCTTCCTCAATAAATGGGCTATCTAACACTGAAAGAATTTTTCTAATCGGACCAGTAGCTCCTGAGATTAGTGCGTTCATACAAACGAACTCTTCAGATTTATAATATTAGTATGGATTAGTTACTACTAAAAGTAATCAATTTGTAGTTTCTACTCTTAGTTGTATAAAATATGGACATTGCAATAAAATTAACATATTGGCACAATAACACACGAAATATTAAAACCAACGTCGCCATTACGTAAATGGATCTAATTCTAGTTTGACATTTATAGCGGCCATCTTTGTTTTGCGCGGCAATCACACGAAAAGCTATCATTACGTGTCGTAAAGCCGCCGCGTATAGCATTATATTATCTGTGCCGCAGCTAATGTCACAAATGACCACAGATAATCAAAAGCACCAAATCTACAATGTAGGTTTTATGACGCTTTTATGATGCGCTGTTTCTGGGATTCGATTTTGCGTGATAAAAATGTTGTAAAATAAAATGTTACAAAGCTTCAAGTTGAAAGGCTGTTTGGATGACATTTTGTAATGTATGTTTTTGTGTGTTATTGAAATAAATTCTGTATATATCCTTATCAAGAACGAATTATTCAGTCAATTGCTTCAATATATATTGTAAACAAAACTTATTTAAAATATTTGATTATTTAATCTTCTTAATTCTCAATCACGCACGCGTGTTCGGTTTATACCAGTGGTAACTAGCGCTCCGCCCCGTCTTTGCCCGTGGTACATATATAGCTTATGTCACTCAGTGAAGATTCAACTTTTTAATGGTGAAATCGGTCCAGTAGTTTTTGTGGGCAACATTACAAACATACATACAAAAGTAAATGTTTACTCTTCGTTATATAAGTTTAGTTAGAAAATTTTTAATTAATTGCGAAGGCTGTGTCAGCGCACCTTATTCATTTAATTTTTGATACATTTTTGGTTTACAAGAATAAAAGCTATGGAAGAGACAATGCTTTGATGCGTTATCAAAAAAACTGTTTAATGTTAGTTACACATCTTATAGCTACAAATATTTAAAATGTATCCAGGTTTTTAAATGTTGTTGTTGTACAAACGTAAAGACGCGAGTGATCCAGTAAAATTAAATAAACTCAATACTCGATACTTCAGAAATAACAATGTGAAAAGGCCATTCGGGACAGCGAGCGCTATTCAATGAAAGTCATCGATTTTTGTCGAGCCATACTATTGGAGATTACGTAATGGATGTACCGTTCGCGTTTGGCAAGTGAATGGCGCCAGTGGATGTTGGCAGCCAGTACAATGGCTCCAGTAGAATTCCTGTCTCATAAATTCGTATCAAAGTTATAATGTGTGAAGTTGTTTGGACTTTATTAATCATATAATCCTATACTTTCCATTCGTCTGAATGTCTAGTTGCTTTGAATAACATTTTATTTATAAGTTATATGAAATAATTTTTAAGTGATTCGTATTTATTTTTTATTTTTTTTTATGTCACAGTCGGCAATGGAGCTGGTGGGACGCCTGATGGTAAGCGCTACCACCGCCCATGAACATTTGTAGAGGCGTAAAGTCGATTACAGATGGATTGCCGACTTTAAATTAGGAAGGGATTATGAAAGGATTGGCGAGAGGAATAAAGAAAAGGACTGGGAAGGGGAAGGAAAAAGATATGGTCCCCCTTTATTATTACAAAGGCAGACAAAAATTGTAAAAAATCAATATTTTCGTGTATGTACCATACCATATGTATATAAAAACGGCTATTTCAATATTACAAACAGACACTCCAATTTTATTTATATGTATAGATAAACGAGTCTCGGTCACTAGCCTCGACGGAATACGACTCAATAGTCACGAATTTTTTTCGTGAGCAATAATAAAAACTTGTTATCCATTATTTGAACAATCGTCATTTACTGTTTCGCATTATGGCTTATAAAAGCATTATCTAAGATGCCTTTTGAGGTGTTTAAATGTTTGGGATTGTAGATGGTTCGATAAGATTAGTGTTTCTTTTGTGGGAATATAAATAATGTTGTGTCGATTTGTGACTATTTTATTATGTATTTTTTCACATATTCAAATAATAATCAAATTAGTAGAAATTGCTAAAAGGATGAATTAAATAATAGCTATACTTAACAACCGTTGATTTAACAGCATTTGTCGGTATCCTGAAGTAACCTTCAGATAGACTTAATATAAAACGAGGAAAAACACATGAACCTAATGTAAGAAATTTGGGCACTTTATACTCACAAAAACGTTTTAACAAAGCAAAGAGAACAAAATCTCTTATCGTTTCCTGGAACAGAATTTCCAATCGCGCTATCTATCGTCATTTGTTCAATAAAACCTACGCCATAAAAAACTAAATCGACAAACCGTTCGAAAATGGAACAATTTCCTACGTTATCTGTGATCTACAAATACCGTCCCTAAGAACTGAGCACAACCGTTCCTATTTCAAAATGGAATGCCATTATAATCGATGCGACACACACGCTCACAATAATGAACACGAAAATGAAAATAGTACAAAAGATTCCAAATATGAAAAGCGTTTGAAAATAGAACATGGAACGCATAGTTTAAACCTCCTTGGCTGCTTTTGACAGTTGACAGTTTTCACTGTCAAAGTGAAGGTGACAATGGCTGAGGGGGTGCGTCAAACTTAGGGTTATGCGATTGTGGCTATTGAAGGATGTAAAGGGGATGATATTGAATTTTTGGGCTCGGACTCTGTTATTATGGTAATGGTGAAATCCTACACTATTTAGTTTTGCCGGGGTCATGTGTATGTGTGATAGATTTTTCGACAAAAAATCGCTCAAAATTTGTTAAAAAATCCTTAACAGTAAAAGTATTAATAAGATAAAAAGTTTATAAAGGGAGGACGACCGTATCTCTGAGTGCATAATAATAGAGTCTCGTTCAGTATGCAAGGTAAAGAAAATGTCATTGTATATAGATATATCTTATATAAAAATAATGATTTTAACAAATATTGTCCACATTAAGACCATAAAACAAAAGCTTCAACTAATCTGAATTCTGAATTTTAAGTTTATTTATAAGAATGTCTTAGGATTCAGAGACAAACATACAAAACATCTTTTATTTGAAAAGTTTTAAGTGTTGTAGTTAGAGACCGTATGCTTTGATTACCTATTATGTTATTTCTGAAACATTTTACAATATGATTCATCTCAAAAAATTGTACTGCTTCTTACCCTTGATCAATTTAAGCTGCAGAATTTAAAGTCTTCCCCGATTCATAATAGTGATTATTGAACCGCTGTGGTTGAACCGTGGGTGTGGCCGACACGTGTGCTACCGCCCTTAACTAAGGGTCGCGACACACTAAAGTAGCTTTTAAGTTAATTGCGTGCTAGGGGTGAATTATAGTGATATCGTGTAATGGGTTTATGTAAATGCTTGATATGGTTTTGTCTTGGCTTATGTCTGTTTTCGTATTCATTCTGGTCCCTGTATTGGATAAGAAATTCCAGTTAAATACCAATGTTATGTGATAAGATTGTGAATGTGTGTGTTGATTTCTAAAGAGATTTGTATGTTGTAAGACTATAAATATAGGTATATATAAATGTAGGTACCTACTCGATCAAGCCAAAAATTCTTTGATATTCGTATTTCGTCTAATCAATGTCTTTGATCCATACAAAAGCTTTCGAATAATTAATACAAAAATGTATTTAAATAACTTAAAAGTTCAATTAAGGGTGGCGACACACGTGGCGCCACGTGGCGCGTAAGGGTCGCGACACACTTAGCACCGCCTCTTGGGGCGATTTGACCGACGTTAATATGTTTTGCCGCTAATTTGTCTGATGACTTCACTAGTGCTAAAAATAATGTTTGTGGTACACGATTTTTGCATACGAAATGTTAATGAATGTATAATTCATCCTACTGTAGAAACTAGGGTGTGGAAGGTATTCCAGTCTAAGTCTGATGCCATCCAGATTATTATATAAAAGTGAAGTCCCGTGTCCCCTACTGGGGTATGGGGCAGATGATATACATCTGTTTCACTGATCGATTTTCTTTATGGACAAGTAGGTGATCAGCCTTCTGTGTCCTGCCAGACCGAGACATTTTTTTTTTATTATCCCCACCGGGAATCGAACCCAGGACCCCTCGGTTCTACGCTCACGCGTTTACCACTGTATCAAGGAGGCGGTCATTTGTCATGGTCATTGAGGCGGCGGAGATTATTATATAATTAAAATAAAATAATTTTTGTAATTACTTGTTAAATAGATATCGTCCTTTTACGCAATGCGCTATAAATACAGATAAAACACCATCCAATTAAAAACAAACATAGCCGACCTTCTTACATAACATTACCATAAACTATAATACCATTTATATGCTAATTAGAAACATTGATAAAAGAAAATCAAACAAAAGACAAAGCATATGTCCCATTGTAATAATGCGGCTACCAATATTTATTTGATACATTCTTTTGTAATGTTTAAACTTGAGACAATATGTGTTTGGACAATAAAAGGATGTTTGGAAATTGTAACAACCTTAATAACAATAGGTTTAATTAGATCATGGTTTTACAAAAACAAAGTTAACAGTAAAATTTGGCATACGCAGAATTGGTTTCTTGATTCTTTGCCGTGGCCACGTAGCCATAACCTTTCGAATGGTTGTATCAACACGTACCTACATTATGACGTGTACGTCGTGCTTTGAAATCATTTATATCTTTATTTCTGTTCGTAATTTCACAGTCTATAGTACATTATATTAGAACACTAGAAAAGTTACCGTAAATGCTTGATTTTATCATTAAATTGCTGTTAATTTCTTGCGTAAAATTAACACTCTTAATCTTTTCCGCAACGCCGCAAATCGTATAATTATGCAACGAAAGCCATAAAAATAGCGTAAGGGTAATTTCTTCTATAACCTAATAAATCGCTGTGTCACCATTAGCATAGTGTTTGTTAGTGAGCGGAAGTGACCAATCGCATGCGTTCCGGAAGTCCCACCCCACCACCGAACTGCTGCCGGTCGCGTGACGTCATTTTACATTTACGTGACAGATGAACGCGAGCATTCGGGGAGAGAGGACGTGCGGAGAACGATATATCGTTAACTGTTTACGGAAATGATTTGTATCTTTATAGATTTTTATGGATGAATTGATAGCGTGGGAAGGGATAATGATGACTGATGCTAGTATCAATGTTTTCATAACTAAATTTAGCTAGATAAATATAAAAAGATTAATTATATTACTTTTATAAAACAAAAAATTATGTATGTACCAAAAGCATCAAGCAAATATGAATTGCTCACCCACATAGATGTTTTGAATCAAAATTGAAACCAGCGCTGTTACCCCATATCGAAAAAGCGATAGCAACATCACAGGTCATTTGATGTTAAACAAGCGAAACTATGCTAGCATGATTTGCAAAAGCATAGCTAATCTATCAATTTAAGCACGGTTTGTTAACGAGAGCCGGGGTGCTTGTATGAAATGGCGGTATTTTCGCCACGTCACTGGTTGAGATGTTTTGGCCGTGGCTAATCGTCGATTCGAATGCTCTGATCCACTTAAAGGTTCCGCTGTTCTGACAGGATGGGAGGGCAAATGAGCGAACGGAGCGACGGCCGTGCGTCGGGTTTACGGATTTAGGTACTTATAAATGGTAAAGTGAAGGATTTAAAGGAGGAATGTTTATTCCTCTAGCAAGAATAAAGAACTGATATGTGTAAAAGAGAAAGAAACTTATACTTTTAAATGTACAAAGAGGTGAAATGTGATGAAATTATAAAATGCAACCAAATGTGTGACCCCAAAAACATCAAAAGAAGGAGTTAATTGTTAGGGAAGGAAACCATATAATATTTAAAGGGTGAATAGTGAGAACTTTACGTAAATAGTCAGTTGTAAAGATCAAAGAACCGTTTGTAAATAAATTATAAATAGAAATTTGTATCCCTACATTCGAGAATAAATCACGAAAGCCATATAATAATAAATAGATAATGTTTAATCGGAAATCTACTACCCACGACATAAACGTTTAATGCCTTATAGATTTAATTTCTTTTTTATGTCATAGCGGGCTGTGTTGGTGGTTCGCCTGATGGTAAGCGATCACACAGCCCATGAACATTCGCAGAGATAGTGCCTCTGTGAATGCGCTGCCCTCTTTTAAGGGGTAAGGGATGAAGAAAGGATTGACAACTATAAACAAGAAATAGACTGGGAAGGGTTAGAGAAAGTAGTGATTTCACTACTGTATATTTTATACAGTGTTTTCCACAACCTGACTAGGATCCATTTATTTATTTATTTATTCTTTATTGCACTTATTTAGCATTCAAGAAAAGGGAAAGAGACAAATAGATAAAAGCTTACATCTAAGCACAATGGGCAATCTAATCGCTTAGAGCGATTTCTTCCAGACAACCTCGGGTACAATATATAGGAGGAGGAGGAGAGGACTATTATAATAATAATATGGGTAGTAAAATTATTATATCCATTCTTCGTCTTTAGAAGTAAAATTCGCTCGCTCGCGAGATCGCAAAAAATTATCCCCATGAAGTTCAATTTGCCATAACCGCCAATAATCTCTGCTCATTTCCTTGTACCTTACTCGTGTTACCAAGACTGCGAGCCATATTACCATAAAACACCAATAAACACAACCTTAGCCCAGCAGTACAGAAAATGTCCATTTTCCGTAAAATTTAACACGCAACAAAAGTGACGGGGGAGGTAGCCCATCGGGAATCCGTTCGACCTTTTTCAAAGCGATCTCGCATGCACAATACCATTCTATATTTACGTATTAACATATAGGAAGCCAGTCATTATGCTACCTGAATGCGGACGGCGAAAATGGACGCTTTGTCCGGCGCGAGGGGCCGAAATTACAGTTTATATTTCGTAGGGATGTCTTGCGAGGTGAGGGTTTATTAAAAATCTACTTTTTTATTTCGTCTTATTTATTAAAAGACCTATGCTGAAAATGGAATTACTGTTTCTGTGTTTTGAGTCAGACAGGTTGTGTGCACGATTTTATGTGTGTTGGTGTTGTGTGAAATATTGTTCCATAAATATTATGTTAATGTTTTCTTCAGTAGCTCTTGATTAATTGAGCAATAAACCAGAGAGAAAATTGCAAATTCCATTGTATGCAATATTTTATTTATAATATTAATAATCCTATTATTTAACCTTTCGTCATATTTATGAATAATGCCGTCCGCACTGTGTAATATATTACACACTGCATTGTATATTTATATGTTTTATTCCGATACAAACATTACTTAAAGTAGCCTATAATAAATCAATACTACCAGAGTTATAAACATATCAATGAAATTAATGTTTCAACTTTCAATAACCGTCGTTAAATATGATATACTATTGACGTGCTGTATGTTTAATTTATTATCTGTGACAATAATTATAGAATTCGAAGTCCCTCCTAATTCAAACAGCGTTCCATTTTTAAATTAATAAAACTCTTGACAAAGTTCGAGGAGAAAATCCATCGTTATTCACGCCAATACCAGACGGAGACATCAGAATACCACGAGATGACAACGAATTTAATTATAAAATATAATAAAAAAATCTCCAGCGTCCCTTTTATTAAATGGAAATATCTCTTAATAGATTGTCAAGTAAATTTGACCTTTAGTACGTTTAAAAAAGGAGCGAATCGTGTTTCCGACACGAAAAATGAAATTGGCGCGAATTATAATATGTTGTAGATTCGATCGACGTCACCACAAAGGGGGTGTCTCATATATTTTTTTTAGAATTTAAATTTCGAATCTCTGGAAGACATCGAGTGTTCGATTACGTGTAATGCGGTTATTGATAATATGTCATAAATGACATTCTAATTTCAAATCCAGAGCCGCCTAAGGATAATGAAGTTTATTGTAAGAGAAGAGGTTTTATATCACACTCATCTGCTTGAACTTCTCCTCCCAAATATTTATCTGAATAGCTTTATGAGTTGTGTAACAGGTAACTTTTTGTTTGCACAATGTAGACTAAACTGCACATTCTCAACGAATGTTACATTCCACGTTATATTAACTGACTTTATTATCTATTTATAGTTGAAGATTGACTAAATCCCTCACTGCAGTCCGGGACAGAGGTATTGAGTACAATGGCGGGGCGAGACCTCAGATTTGAGCACCAATTAATTATTTCATTGTGAGGGAATAATCTCTCGAGTACTATTAACTGCGGTCAGTTGAGGTTCCTTCAAGGTGTTTATTAAATACAACTTAGTTTGAGTTAGTTTGGAGCGATTTAATGGGATTATATTGTATTCATTACATTGCCCCTTTATGATAGCGGGAGGACTTACAGTTCAATCGAATAAGTGTGAATGTTAACTGAGGTATAGTGCATATATAAAGGGTTTTTTTATTGCATTTTTTGTGTTGTTAATTCTTACTAGTAGATGCGCTTTCCGAGCTGGTCACATCTAGATTTTAGAAAAAGCAATAACATGTTTTTTTTTTATCTGTGCTACTTTAAGTAGCCTGTGTTGGGATTAAGATCATTGATATGCTGAGGGATATAACCTCGGGGTTTATAGGCTTGTGGTTTTAACAAGATTTCATAAGCATTTTTTTGAAAGACGTAAAGTTAAGTATTTAGTTTTTTTTATTTTCTACTGCGAAAAGTTGTTTTTATCCTCAAAATAGTATGCTTTAATTATAACTTGATTTTTAGCGTATGACTACCCATTGCATTGTCCCCAGGCATGGCTGGCGGGGGCATGGGGCAGGCGATGTCGGGCTACTACGGGGCAGCTTACGGCCCGCTGGGGGCCAGCATGGCAGCCGCGGCCGCTGCTGCAGCTCAGCAAACGGCCATATCCGCTGCTCTTACGCCTAATGCGCAGGTAATGTTAATTACAACGAGTATATTGTTAACCGACTACAAAAAATGAGGAGGAGGTTTTTGTTTAAATTTTTAGTTTAAGTCCTGTCTTTTCGGATGGTATTGTTTTACAGTTTTGGGTGTCACTTGAAGCAATTTGCAGAAAGAGCTTTTTATTATAACTCCTAGAACTTTTATTTTATTTGGTTAGATTGCTCGCTAACAGAATAATTTTCAAGAACAATATATATTTAATACAATAAAAACTGTTATGTATAGTTGTTTGAAACAATAAATAAAATATTGTCATGTTATGTAAACAAAATATAATGTAAACGAAAATGTTGATACGATAAACAACAAATTGAAGGCTTACGTTAACTTCACAAGAATTATTTAATTTATTTTAGCAGCCCTTTATGATCTTAAAGCATACTTCAATAAGAGATGCGAAAAGTTACACTTGAAGCTTTGTTATTTTAACACTTATCTTTGAATGATTCCCGTATTGGGAGATGACTTGTAAATGAGTCACGTCTTAATTAAATATTTTTTTAAAGTATTGACTAATATACTGTATATATTTTTATCAGTAAGTACATATAATAGGCGATATTTGTAAGATATCAATAGGTATCTTTGGAATACTCAATGACTTGTTTTTTTTATTTAATATTGTTGCATATTCTCAACCGACGTTCTAAAAACAATACGTATTCAAACTCAAACTCAAACTCAAACACTTATTCATTCAACCAGACTTCTTCTAGAAGCACTTTTGAATCGTCATATTATACAGTTATAAAATTAACCACCGTCTCGGAAAGCAGTTTCTACAGAGAAGAACCGGCAAGAAACTCTGTAGTTGCTCTTTAAAAAAAAAAATTACATTTTTATTCTACATATGTAACATGTATATAACAATGATGCCAATGATCTGACCTGTGGTTCTTAAGCGAGTTCCCAGTTCGATTGTATTTTTTGGTTTTTTAACTCGATAACTTTTCTTAACTCGGGTTTTCAATTGTCGTTATTAATTTGTTTGTGTTTGATAGGGAATTGTTGTCTTTGAGTCCCATTTTAGATTTTTGGTACACGGCGACTTGGGTGACATTTTTTGGAAAAAATAATTTAAAAACTTTTTAACGGTTTTTAAACGCGATTTATTCATTATATTATTAACCCGACGTTTCGAACACTTTACAGCGAGCGTGGTCACGGGGAGACTCAGTCTCCCTTCTAAATGTATAATACTCGCGCAAAATCAAACACAAGAAAATACTAAAATAAATTTAATTATTCATTGTTGTATTCGTTATTTAAAAATATAAAAACAGTTCTTCTAACGTTCCAGAAGTATTAACACACCTCCTACAATATTATCCTTGGTAATGATAAGCTATAATTATCTATTAAAGTCCCATCACAGTTTTTTATATACGACAAATGATTATATCATCAAAACAACACATCACGGCGGTAACTTGAGATGATAAGCTGACTCATCGCTCGGCCCCTTGTAAGCGCCGTAAAACGCGATTAAAAAAAAAAAATAACACGCGTGTAATTAATACGGGATGAGTTTACTCTTTAAATTAGCGAGGCGCTACTATGCGTACCTTTTTTTTTCGGGAAAGTCGGTAAAAATTTGACAATTCGTTACGCAAGGGCGGTGGGTGTGTGCGAAATGAGCCTTATGCTCCGTTTTTTTGTTTATTTTTTTAGTGTGGCCTATGGCTAAACGCTTCGTTATAGATTAAATTAACTTATTTCTGTTTCTAGAAAATAATGTGGGAGGTTTTTTTTGGAGAGTCCGATCTTTTTAGGATTCTTTTTTATTGCAGACAAATTGTCTGATAAATATTTAATAGGGAGATAAAAATCTCTAGTTGTTGCTCGTTGTAAATGTACTTACCATAAATTTGTAAGTTAAGGTGCAGTTCATACAATATTTTATGTAAAATTAGTTCAGACATTTGAACCTAACCTAAACCATCCGAACACAAAATCTCTTTGAGAACATTTAGAAAAAATCCTCGATCACCTTAAATCTTCAAAAAATCGCCCACAAAACATTTTCAACTTCCCCGAACTTAATCTTAAAGTTATTTGTAATCCACGTTACGTTTCTGAGTAAACAAGGGTGCAACCCGCTAATTATTTCGCGATGACCCCTCCTGACTGTAAACAATATAATAAGGGTTGACTGTACGGTGTCCACGAATTTGTATTTTTTAGATAAAAAAAAAAATACAAAAAATTGTGAGGTGTCCATGTATATGGGTTTTAAGAGGCACTTTTAAAATATAACAATAATAAAAAACCTAAACACATGTAGCAACAGTATGTAGTTTCGAAGCAAAAATGGTCAAATTTACATTTATCCCGAAATAAAAAAAAAATCTTTAATACGCATACATGCATTAATATGAGGTTATTATATTATATTTTTATAGTGGTTGTTGTCTTACATAAATAAAGGATTTTAGAAAGTGATTTAAATATTATGTTATACAGACATTTTTTTGCTTACTCTATAACAGAGACGTCGCATCTCGTGTTAAATATTTTAAATTAAAAAAAGCAAATCAATTTGAACAATGTTTATCCAATAATTAAACGAATCGATTATACATGAGGATGCTAAGGGTGCTCGGCCGAGGGATTAGACGTCAGGCGAAGGGGAAGTTTTGTATAAGGGATGCGATTAAGATTACACCCTCACTGATTATGGGATATTTTATGGATGAAAGTGCTACTGATGGATTTTGTATACACCTACATATCTAGATCGTTATGAATTTGATTTGTATGTTTTTTATGGATGGAAAAAAAATACTATGCGAAAGTTCACGCAAAAACTGCTAAATTGCAATGAAATTTGGTACGTAGACAGCTGGACAACTGGAATAACATATAGGCAACTTTTATAACGATATTTCTACGGGATACGGACTTACGCGGGTGGTGGAACGGTACCATATGGCGAAGCGAGTATTAAAATAAACACAAATAATTAATTATTGCCAATAAATATTACGTGATGGTTACGGTTAAGCAAAAGCCAGTCTAGATACTCGTAGTACCCGCTTACACAATGCTCTCGATTTCGAAGTATCGATTAATTAATACAAGCGAAAGTTTTGTGTCGGTGGCGGCCCTTAGGGATGCCACTTTTAATTTATTGTAAATGTTACGAAAAATGTGTTCGTTTTAAAATCCATCATAATATGTTATACAGGTCGTATTTTTCTTTTATAATCATTAGATATAACACTTAAATAATCGTAGATTATTAGAAAAAAATTATCAACTCCTAAAGGGGATATTTCTATGTATCTAAATCAAGATAAACAACTAATAAGAACTTTCACATGAATCGTGCATATCGTTTTCTTGACATATCAGAACATTTTACTCTTTAGGTACGGTCTATAACGTACATTTACCAGTACTAACTAGGTAAGAAGTTACTATCGAAGTCTCAATCCACATCCATATACACCAAAACAGAATAGTGACAACCCTACGTCCCCTCGCCGTACCTTAATATGCATCGATTTTTTTCCGATTAACGTATCGAATCGCGCCCTAAACATCGAAAACAATAAAATCAGCTACTATTGAACGATATTAAAAACGGTGATAGTGCGTTTTGCGCAGGTAACTAACGATTCTAACGAACCATTGTGATTTCCACTCGATTATATTGATCGATGATTTTGGGAGCAGGTTAATGGGCTTTCATGGTCAATTATTGGACGTAATTGTTAACATGTGCTGTAGTAGTCGATGTGTTTTGAAAATATTTAAATAGTTTGATAGAATTACAATATCTACTCTTGTTATATTATCATGGATTTTGTTATGTGTGAGTGGTGTTGGCTCAGTGGTTAGGATCTTGAACTTCGACTGAATAGTCTCAGGTTCGAGACAAGGTGCATGTAAAATATGGATTTTTCAATTTATCTGCACACTATCCTCTTGATGGCCGAGTGATTTTAACATTATTGGACGCACACAAGACAAATAGAAAAAAGGTTGTTAAATATTCATAATGCATAGCACTTTTTTTTAAATGGTAATGGTCTAATTACTTTTTTATTATATGTAGGTATAGATTTACCGTATAAGTTCCTCAAGTTGCATAATAATTTTAGCTCAAATATAAAACGTTGGCTTTATTTCAGAGAAGTACGAATAATATCAATGTAATTAAATACATATTTAAACATACATTTAAATAAATAAGACACATGCCTTATCAAAACTAACAACTCCACAATAAAAATCGCAGATTTGCGATCAACCCAACAACAAAACAATTACCCACCAAACATTACGATTGAAATTCATTTATGCGCGTCATCTCGCGCGCCTCGGCCAGTACCCAGTTATACAGATACAATAAAGGGCACTAAAACCTACGGTTGATGTCGCGGTGTCGGGCTAAGCCTGATTTAGCACCAGCTCGCTCGTATGTTAGCCGTTAACGCGACGGACCGACGGGGAGGCTCGCCGACAAAAGATAGATAGGGAAAAAGAAAGATTCAGAAAAATTACGAGTCGTATGGGCAATCTTTGGAATGTTGACTATTGCGATTAAACTATAGTTTTCAAGTAGCTGGAAGGGTTTATGTAACTGTTAGCGATTTAATTTATTTTTGGAAAAAACTACATACATAGAATATATGATGTTGTCTTTATTTTTTTTTATTTCATTCTTGCATATAATATCAGATGTATATATTTTTAATTAAAAATGTCTATACTGCCAACATTAACCAGAATTCCCTGAGTTTTCAACTGAACCTCTTGCTACATAATAGGCAAAATACACACTTACAATAACTAAGTTACACAAATGCTATCGAAAAAACACAGCGGTGTCTCACGGGCTATTTATCAGACAACAATGTGTGGCTCACTTCATTAAAAAATTTCAAACTCGCGTCTTTATCGAAGGCTTTGTAAAGATCTGTACGACACAATAAATCATCGGATTATCAATTCTATTCACAATGGTATAGAGCACAGTTCACAATGCTGACCGGTTTGATAGAATTTATTGAATTTTTCAGTGTTCGATAGGTACAAATTATGATCAGATTCAGAATTAATGGATGGTGCTGATTTGTTTATGTTTTGACTTTTCGTTTGAGAAAAATTTTAGGAATGCGCATGCGCACCAACTGCGTAATATATGATTATTGTATATAGAAATTGATGCAACATAATGAATTATTTACAAGAATACCACAATAATAATATCACTTTAATGCTTTTTGTATTTTTCATCATTAAAGCTCCATTAGTAAATATATTCATTGTGTATACAAATAAATGTTGGGAAAAATCTTGAGAGAAGACGTTTGCACATAAGTACCTACCCTATTTAAAATATAAAACCTACCTTAAAAAACAATTACAAAATTCAATGCTCAATTCCAACCAGTTCAACTCAGATCCCGGATATATGAAACGAAATATCTCCCGTTGTATCCAACAATAGCTTATAAATAAATCGAGGTCTGATACCACAATCCAACCTCAAAATAGATCTATTAGTATACACATTATTACGCCTACATACCAATTGACTATTATATTTTTCTCGTAGCAGCAAACAGTGTAGGCTTAATCCTGGGCTTTATTTACATTCAAATATTTAGATACGTGTGAGAAATGATGTTTGGACGTAGATGGCAGCGCACTCGAATATAAAATGCCCATGAAATTATTATGAACATTTCTAGCTTTTTATGAGCAGTTGTCTGATAATGGCAAGGTTGATTTTAAATGTATAAGAAGATGAAGCGAAAGTTACACACAGATAGACAGGCAGATTTTTGTTTCAAGACTCCAAAACTTAACACATCTGT